>NW_005054334.1:1506390-1537080 GCF_000277835.1 Geospiza fortis | reverse complement strand
GAAAGAGGGAGTGAAGAAAAAAAGCCCCTTGAAATAGTAATAGCACAGATTATTTCTCAGCTTCCCCAATTATAAGCAGTTTGTGGACAGGTGGTCACTGTTCTCTGTCTAACACAGATGAAGCTTAGCAATCAAAAGCAGTTGTGATTATATGTTGTCACCTTTTTCTCTCGGTGCTGCTCTAAATGTTATTTAGATTATTGCAGTCACAGATTGTTTTGGATCATTAGGGCCACAGTAAATGCTTAATTTTACTACCAGTCTTTTACCTGTGGTATACATTTTGAAACCTGCAGGTCATAACAGTCAGAAAT
The DNA here is from genome assembly GCF_000277835.1 of Geospiza fortis. Taxonomy (NCBI): domain Eukaryota; kingdom Metazoa; phylum Chordata; class Aves; order Passeriformes; family Thraupidae; genus Geospiza; species Geospiza fortis. The sequence goes on along the minus strand of NW_005054334.1, from coordinate 1,536,766 downwards.
CCCAACCAAAAATCTGTGCCCTGTGCCTCTGTAACCATGTCATGAGAACAGTTCTTCTTGGAAAAGTTAATGACCTAACAAAAAGCAAAGTTGGACATAGGGTTAGGGGAAAGCAAGTGTTATGTCATGGTGTAGATGGGAAATGCAAACAACTATAATATGACCAAATTGTGTAGGTCTTCATCCAGAGTTACAGGTAGAACTCTTACCTCTTAAGTCACAGCCCACTGTATTTTTCTAGAAAATCATAGTTGTTTTTGATCTTAATCTGTCAGTTAAGAAAGTTAATGAGGAGTTTCTGTGCCACTGAAAACTGCACTGAAGTGTAATTGTAAACTCTATGGAAGATCAAAGCAGAGGAGGAAGTGCTATTTTTCAGCTCTTTTATTTGAATTCATTGCTTGATCACCATAAGAATTTCTATACTTCAGTGCCCAAATCTGTGCTTTTTCACTTACCTGGTCAAGGAAGCATTTCTATACTCATTGTTGTCCTGTATAAGTACCAGGTCAAACAGTCATGGTTTAAACCTTATAGTGTTATATTTGAAATTATTTTCATCTTTTTTGTCCGTAATCCCTCCTGATTGATTATACATTTCTGTCTGTTTTAAAGCCATGTACTAACTTGTCTGTATAAATACTTCCCATTAGAAATTGCTTTAAAAGTTCTGAATTATGATTGTTGCCATAGCAATACTCAGTTAAAGATTTGTAGAATGGGTTTTTATTTTCTTCCTGCCACAGGGGAATTCAAAAAGTAGATTCTAAATCTATTTCATATACAGGGGCTTCAGTAGTACTGTGTGCAGAGGAGATTGCTGGGAGGAGGGGAAGGGAAAAGTTGTCCAGAGTTTAAATCTGTTTCTGGAGCACTGATGGTGTCTGCAGTGATGGGAAGGCTTATGGTGTGTGGTCCTGTCTATTTGGGTTTCAGGGGACCTTATCTTAAAGCTGTAACTGATATGGAAAAAAGCACTTACAGAAGAAATCAGGGTTCTTTGCCCATTCTTATTTTCCCACCTCAAATATGATGTGCATTTGTATTTCTTTCTTTGGAGTTCAAGAATTTGAAATGGTGCCATTCTTCTGTGGATTACGAATGTAGGCTGGGCAAAAACTAGGCGCCAAAATCATCATTCATTCTTAATATCTTTAAAAATCTGTTTTGAGTAGTACCCCTGTCAATATTTAAGTTTTTATTGGAGCATTAGCAACTGCAACCTTAGTAAACAGCTGAAACTCCACACAGTGCTAAATTTTGAATACCTTTGATTAAGTATAATCTGAATTCTAGTTTTAAGATTGGTAGGAGGCCTTGGGAGAATTTGCATTGAATGAGTTCACACTCTTGCTGACTTTTTCTGGACTTGACTGGTCAAAGAATGCCGTACAAAAGCAGTCTAGATTAACTGTATGCGATATTTTGTTACTGAATACTTGATTTGACAAGTGTGGTAGTTTACAGTGAGATCTCAGTACTTTTATTTCTTCTGTGGAGGATTCCACCTCTTAAAGTCTGAAAGAGCTGTTTGAATTTCATATGGTGTCAAGAGCAGTTGTTGTTTCCACATGCCCAAAGAGCTGTGGGAGTGTAAAAAAAAGTGGGGACAGTGTTGAAGTGAAGGAGAAAAAGCAAAATCAATATTTTGTCTGTATCTATTGATAACAGAAGTGAAAAATAGTGTAATATCTATGTTTTCTTTTTTTCTTTTTCTTTTTTGATTGGAAGATGTAAAGTTTGAAGAAATACTACTGTAATCCACACTGGCCTTGCTTCTGTTCAAGCAGGGTGTCTTTTTTTCCTTCTTTAATTGAAAAAAACCCTCAACTTCCCCTTGTTCTAGGAAATTCTGCTCAAGCTTTTGTTATGTTGCATTTATTTAAAGGTTTATTGGGAGTTGGGGGAAGTTATTCAATGCTGCACTTCATGGAAGTTCCCCAGCTGCTATCAGAATCCATGTGCAAACTGAGAAATGAGATCAGTCCTTGGAGCACACTCATGTAATTTTTAAAATCAGAAGGTTGCTAAAAAAAAATAGCATTTTTAAATAGATTCTTCTTATTTACATCTGGGTTTTTGAGCTGTTATGGTTCAATTCTTCAAGCTCTTAAAGCTCTTGTGATTTGGAAGAAGAAAAACAAATATCAGGCAACTTGTAGTAATTGCAAGAGCTGCAACGCTGAGATAACAAAATATTCAGAATGCAGTCCCTCTTCACTAAGGCCCTAATTCTGTAAGTACATGAGCCATGCATTCACTTCAGTAAATCAAGCAATGCTGTAGAGAGTGGACAATTCTTAATGTTGAAGTTAAGCATCTGAAAAGATATGTTGCCAGAATCAAAGTTGTAACTTTCTTGGTTTCAAGAGCTTCTGGGTGTTTCTTTAAGATATTGACAACTTAGTTTACTCTGAACTCATAGGAGACCTATTGTCATTTAAGAAGTACGTGAGGTCCAATATTTGGCTTGTTTGTAGAAAGTCCAGGAGAACTCTTAAACAATAATCTTATTACAGAATGTGTAAATCTAGAGGAGGAAATGTGAATGGGAGATGTTGCAAACTGCAGACAAGTCCTGATGCTGATCTCTTCTCTGCTCACCAGTGACAGGACCCCAGGGTAAAGCAAGAAGCCATATCAGCAGAGATTTTGGAAAAGACATTAGGAAAAGGTTCTTCCGATGTTTGGGTTGTGGAATGGGCTCCCCAGGGAAGTGGTCACAGCAGCAAACATGACAGAGTTCTAGAAGCATTTGAATAAGGCTCTCAGGCACATGGTGTGACTCTTGGGGCTGTCCTGGGCAGAGCTGAAAGTTGGACTTGATGATCCTTATGGATCCCTTCCAGCTCAAGATGTTCTGTGATTTCATTTTCTTGAGCTTGGAGGTTAGCCAGTGTAAAACACAGAAAAATTGCAGGTGAGATCTCCACACTCAGGCTGTGTTCTTCCTGGTTCATATGTAACTAGAAATTCTTGTCAGATTCCTAAATTCATCAATTGAAACCGAAGCTCTCATTCTACTGCAAACTGCATGGGTGATTCCACATTAGAGGAAGGGTATTCCATGTACCTGTCTCTCTCTGCCTTGAGTCGAACAAGAATCTGGTTTGCTACAGAATAATTTTCCCCATCATCTAAGAATGCAAACATAATGCTTCCTGCAAGTCTACAGTAATCATGATGAGCAGAAGAGTCAAATGTTTCCTTTTACAGTGTTACTGTCAGTTCCAGAATTGCATATCATAAACCTGCTTTCCCTCCAAAAAGCAGTTATGAGATTCAAACCCATGGAAATAAGTACTGGGCCTTTATTATTTAACTACTTCATCTTTTATGATTTTGTTTTTCCCTGCTGTAGTTAAAACTGAAAGTTACTTCTTAATAAAAGTATAGCTCTTCATTCAGTGGTTTGTGCAGAGTCTATGTGATTGCTGGAGACTGGGGGTCAGGGTTAAAAGTCTCCATCACCTAGAAGACTTGGCATAATAGAAATGCTTCTCTAAGTGCAGCATTGGTTATGGCAAGTAACAGTGTGATCTTTGAACTGTAGGTACTTCCTTGTTTCTATTGTAGCTCTTCCTTATGACACCAGTAAGGAGGTTTCTGATTCAGGCTCATGCTTTGAGCCCGAGAGGTTGAAAGTGGGAGGGGGAAGGGGAATAAAGACTCCTGGATTTTTGATGTTTCTGAGCTGAAATAAACGAAGTGTTGATACTTCTCAGGAGTGAGAAAACACTGTTGATATTAAATACTTCTAGCAGGCTTGTTGATGTAGTCACAGAAGGACTCAGGGAGACCATAAAAAAACCAAAGATGTAATGGGAGAGGGAAAGAAGATGATGAAAAAGTAGACTGGGCAGGAAAAGAAAACAGGAAGGGAGAAGGACAGAAAAGGGTAAAGAGAAGGCATTTTTAAGTTAACAAATCACCATGCTTCTTTCTGCCACCTATAAATTATTTTTGAGAAAAATGTCTGATCTGCAGACCTCTCTTGGTCTTTATTCCTTTGGCACTTGGTGCAGCTGTCATTCATTTTCCCTACATTCAGCTAGTTTAGAGGTCCAACTGTTAGACTGTGCTAGGATAGGTGAATTCTTTATCAGTCATTCTTTGGGCAGTACATCAGTAAAGAACGGGGTGAATTGAAGACTGGCATATTCAAATTGTTTTAAGAAAATTTCTGCATTAACACAACTTGTGAGTTTGTGGTTTGTTTTAATGAGGTAAATAAAACATGATGCTGGAATGGGATCCCATGTTTTAGGAATCACCTTGTTTTGAATAGTCAAGGGTTGCCGAGTCATAGGTGGTGGTCATAATAAAATGTTACACAGAAATGAAATTGCATGAATATAAATAAAGTAACCATTTCTATATTAAAAATGGCTGAATTAAAACAGCATAATTTTAATAGAATGAAACAAAGTGTGCAGTGTCATGGAACCTGCTTTGAAAGTATAAGAAAAGCAAGAAATATTTATCAGTTCTTAAAAAGTTTTAAAAGGCTGCTAAATACTGTCAGTGGCTATTACTGATTAATTATTATGAATCCAGATAGTCTCTGAATTCCATATCAGATGTTCAGGTGCATATTCGTGTGCATGTATGTATAGAAATAATGTATGTATATTTTTCTTAACTAGATATCATTGAAAAATATTTTTATTGACTAACAGAAAAGAAAGCTTGCTGTGGCATTCACACAAAATGTTCTTTCTGCTGGCACATTTAACAAATGGGAATTGCAGAGCAGTATTGCTCATGGGAAGATATAGACATTTATAGTCCTGTATTTGATACAAGGATTTTGGTAAAATGTGAATAAGGAACTGCATAAAATTTAGCTGTGTTAATTTCAATTTTTATTACAGGTACTAGGGAGAAAAGTAACTGTGTCAAAAATAAGACAATAAAAGTGGTAGGAAAAATAACCACTTGTATTTGAGCTTTACACCTGATCCATGAATAACTGAAAATTTGGGTTCTTTTATTGTTCAAGTTTGTCATAGTATCCTGGTAGATGCTGGGTAAGTGTGGAAAGGAGTTTTGACCTTTTTGCCTTGATGCTCACATGATTAAATGCCAGCTTCCACAGCTGGTGGCTGAGGCAGCCATTTATTGGCAGTTTTGGATTCAACTTTGTCAATCAAACCAGGACCATTTGTCTCTGTCATGGCACTTTTTTTGAGATGCGCTGTGCTGATATCCCAGGTACAAGAGTTACCTCCCATCTTGGAGAACCAAGTGCCCTCACAGGCAGCAGTGAATGTTTCTAGTAAAACAGTGAATGTTTCTAGTAAAAGAGACCAGGCTACATGATAGACCAATTGTCAGCCATCCTCTGTACAAAGCTGGGAGAACTACCAGCAATCCCAGAGGGAAGTGCAAGGGGCCTAGCTATGACTGAAATAGCTGAAAAATTTGGAGCAGCCGGAGGTGTGACAAGTAGTACAGCTCATGGAATGTCCAAACTCTAGTTACTGTTTGTCAGAAATATGTTTTGTTTTTCATATTTTCACCTTGAATTATTGGTAAACCTAGAAGGAACAGACTCAGAACTTCAAAAACTTCAGAAATGTTGTGGAAATACAACCACCTAGGGGGTTTATTTAATTACCTAAACCATTTCTTGTGTTTCAGCCCAAAGGAACTTTCGTAGTTAGGATTTTATAGTTGTGATGGAAAACAGGTGCATCATTAAGTGTTGGTCTTGCGCATCTCTTTCTGACGTGTTACCTGTTACCTTGCAGAGCTAAACTGCCTGGAAGGCCTGCATGTTGTTATTTCCTTACTTCACCAGCATGACCCGTTCATTCCTATTTTGTGCAGTGATTGCATTCTCTTCTTGCCTTGTCTTTCTCAAGGGAAAATTTCTGGTTGACTAATTATGCCCAGAAGCATATGGTATCAGGGCAGCTTCATGCACATTTCCAGTATCCTTGCCTTTGAAAAAAGTTAAACAGCACCATTCCCATCTCCTCTTGCGGAATGTGTATTACTTTTTTCAATGCATGAGAATATTGTCTGTGATTAGAAGGGCCCTTGATTAGTCAGGTGGCAGGCTCCCATGGCAGTTTTTAAAATTTTTTTTTTGATGGGGCAGAAGAAAAGAAGCGAATACTTCTACTTGTTCATTTTTTACAAACACAAGAAAAACACTATGTTGAGAGCAAAAGAGATGAATAGCAAAATGAATGTTTGTTCACTGAAGGCTTTCTGGAAAAATTGGACAAATTGGAAAAATCCAAGTTTTCTCTTGTGCCTGGATGATTTTCTGTAGGTTCACAGTTTGTGGTGATTGGGAATGGGGCTGTGGCTGAGCCTCATCCCAATGGGCTGCAGCTGTGAGCAGCAGGTGAGCAGCATTGACAGCAATGGACCATGGAGTGCCCAGGGGCTCTGACCAACAACCAAAGGGAACAGAGGGCACACAGGTGCAGTGCATGGACATGAGGGGTGTGGAAGGTTGGGCTAAAAAACAATAGGAGCAGATGCTTGCAGCCTTGTGGAGTGACATGCTGTTATTCTGGATGGGCAGGCACCTGAGCCCTTCTGATGTCGTGTGGTGTTACTCTGTCTGGGCAAGTGCTTAAAGCTTTCATAAATTGCATGGTGATACTCTGTGTATTGTGGCTATCTCGGCTGCAACATACGCTGTGACAATTTTCTATTCAGAAAGTTGTATTTCAGGACAGAAATTGGATCTGGGAAACTGCATGATTCTGGATAGCAAGGTGAGAAGATAATTAACTGAGCTATGTAAGGTCTTCATTACTTAACTTGCTGCTTGGTTATAACAGAGCTTGGCACGTTCAGTCTGTCCAGGATTCCTGGGGAAATTTGCCATTTCTCCTAATGCAGGTATGGTTTTTATTTTGACCTTGGGAGAAGTAGCATTCCCTAGAAAGTCCTGCTGTTTTGATACCCACAAAACTATATAGTACGTAGCTGTTAAAAGAGACTATAATGCACAACAGCAGCTAGGATCTCAGCTCTGTCTTGGAGTGAGAAGCAGAATGATTCTGGAAAAAGATCTGTGGACAAGCAAAGGACTTATCTCTGCTCATAAAATGGTAATCAACATAGTCAGTGAAGTGTGATGTAAACCACTGCGGGACATGCCTGCAGTACTTTACTTTGCATTTGATAATTTGCAAAACAGAGCTTACTTATTTATCACCAATTCTGTCATATTGCATTTAGCAATTTGACTTTCTCTTGTGGCTTGGCTTTCCCTGCCAGATTCTGGATCTAAGAGTCCCATATTCCTTTCAAAGGGATTTTCTAGTGTGCACTCAATTTGTGTGAAACCGTCCAGTCAATTACTGCTGTTGGTGTTTTTTACATCTGCTGTTTGTGTTTTTAATGAGGATAGTCAATATAGCACATTCTCCATGTTTAGCACATTATCCAAATTCTTTTATAATGGAGATTGATTTTTAAGCAAAAAACTGGGCATGGAGATTTCTTGTTACTGTTGATTTATGTGGTAATACATTGTGATATTTAGGTTTATACTGTACTACTATATAAAGTCTCTAATAATTTGTTTTCTAAGTACTATTGCATCCATTATAGCATTATCAGTAAAGCATAAGATAATGAGGTAATTTACTCATACATTTTCAGTAAAACATGTTTTGTTCTTCATTGCTTCTTGTTGGATTCTTAAAATGTTTCAGTTATGTGCCTGTCTTAGGTGACTGCTCTAGGTAGTAGATAACTTCATGTGGGAAGAACAATATATTCTCATAATTTCTGTGTGGGTAACAAAAAGAGGATAGACATTGGCATGAAGTTGATCCTGGTTGAAGTCTGTGTATATAACTGTGTATATAACTCATTATAACCCTTCTTGCAAAGAAAGGGTATAATGAGAAAAGGTAAAAAATGGATTTGCTTATTTGTAGGTTTTAGTTTCTGTAGTTTGAGAGACTTCACTTCTGTGCCTTCTAGTGAGTAAAACTTCATTACCTGCATAGCTTGCATGAAAAATGGAATGAATTATTAAATAAAACATTTAATACAGGGTTCTTCAGAAGTATCAATTTGGGGTTGAATTTTTTTTTTTCATTTATTCCATGAAGCAGAAGTACAGGCTACCCAAACTGAGTCAGTAGCCTCCTCCAGCTCAAAATTGTTAAGGTGTTTGGTTTAAGACCCCATTTTAACCTTCTTTAAGAGCATGGTTTTTGCACAGACTAACTCAACATGTTCCTGCTCTGTGGGTTCTACACTAAGAATTTTAAGACAAAAGTTAGCTTTCTAGCAAGTGTTGCACATGAGATCTGTGAAAATGGGAAAGAAAATCCTAAAGGATGAGAAAGAAATCCCCTTAAGGTGAATATCCTGTATATGCAACCTGCTTTGTGTGGTTGAAATGCTCTTTAGAATAGAAGTGTAGTTGTCTAGAGCTTTGTTTTCCACCATCAGTGGGCAGGAGAAATACGTCAAACATGGTCAGTGCCAAAATTTCCATCTTGTCTGTGAGTCTGTTCTATGTGATTTACAGCAGCTTGATCCAAATTGCACTTCATGGGCCAATCTGGCCTGTAGCATGATTCCTCTCACCTTTTCCTCAGAGAAGTTGGACAATGACTCTTCTGGTCTGGAAAGTCAAATGACTGTATTTATAAAAGGGCAGCTCCTTAGACCAAGACCTGCTACCACAGCACTACCGAATAAAAAGTGATGGGGATCAAACAGTGGCATGCTTCACTATCCATGTCTTGTGTGTTCCAGTCAGTTTCCCCTAGAGTAGCTTACAGCTAGGATGTAGGAGTCTCATAGTTGTGATCTGGAAGTTAAGTTACACAAATGGAGTCGTGCAAATTTAGGTGGTGATTCTCTGAAGACGTATACTCTAATCTGAAAGAAACAGTGCTATAGATAAGGGTAGGAGGGTCTTTACCTGAATAAAGAATAGCATCTACCTTTGCATGGAGACAGTTTGTGCAAGACTTTGACAGATTTTTGCTTTGTTTTTGGCTGAACACCTGTAGGGGTTGTGTTAACTCAGCTGAAGAATTACTTGCAGTGTTTTCCCATTGGTTTCCACCTCATTCATATATCATTTATTCTGTGCTTAACACTATGTCCTTGATTAGTCCCACTGGGGTACAAAGAACAACTATAGTGTGTTGAAGTATCCTTACTATTGAACTAATTTTTTGGCCAGTCTCAGAGCTACCCAACAGCCATCAGGACATTTGACAGCCAGGATGCTGGAAGTCTTTGCCTGTACCATTAGTCCCCCTTCTTCCCTCTCTGCCTGCATTGCTGCCTTATTGTCAGTTCTTCTTGCTTATTCTCATCTTTTCTCATGTTGACTCTTAGGCTCTCTGCATCAGAGAGCTGTTCTTACCTTATATGTATTTGTAAAGCCTGGTCTTCTTGACTGAATTCCTCCTTAAAACACGCATCCTCTGCAACCCCATCATTATGTGCATGCAAGAAAAGAATCATGTTACATATATTAAACTAAAATCTGTCCATTTCACTGCCTGTTCTGTACTGAGTACCTAATTAATGTCCCCTCTTTTTGTTGTATATTTTAAGTTTGTTTGGGCAGAGGTCATCTCTTTCAGTGGTTTGCAAAGTGTTATGTTAGTTGACCATTGTAATAGGATCCTATTAAAATTTAGCTTTTGCCTTTGATGCTGTAACTGTCTTACAGAAGGGATCAATACCACAGTATTCACCTCCAAGTGAAAGACTTAGTTGTTCTTATTCTGCTGGACAACTTTTCTCAACTCTAATCTGTCTGCCATAATCTAGAACCCCTTTTCAAGGGAGATCAGTAACTAAAATGAAGAGTTATTGCAGATCAAGAGAGAGGTGGCTTGGCAAAGCTGGGTGAGATTAGCATACTGCAGGCTTTTCTTCTGTCAATACTGCAGTTTCCTCATTTTGTGAAACTTACAAATCAATGTAAGGATAAATAAAATTGTAAGTATTGGCAATTACAGCATTGTGTTTGGAATAATTGTGATGAGTATTTACTGGGGATTTTGTACTGCTTTTAGCCTGGCTTACTAATATTGTGTTATATTAGCACTGCTATATTCCTCGCTGACAGTACTTTTCCGCCCCAGAAAAGTAATCTGAAACAAGCAAATTTAAGTCTGTCGATAACATATCCATTCTTCTGAGTTACCTCCTTTGAACTGCTTCAAATTAGTCCACATGTTCCTGGGGTCTTGCTACAGGGTATTTGGATGACTGAGAAGGACATAAGAATTTTGCATAATTGTACTTTTTAGACTGAAAGTATTTAGGGAATGGGGAAAAAAGTTGTGTTGTACTGATTTTATATAGGTTTTCTCTTGTGTTGTAGATCCCTTGAGTAATTATCCTGATAAATAGGGCACCATTTTTTTATTTGCCAACTGTAGAGGTCCGAAGATGACATGATTAGTGTATAAAGCTATTATGTAAATCCTCTTTGCCCCAGTTTAAGTTAATGCTCTACATATGGCATGCCTGGTAGGATGAGAATTCTCTCCTTACTCAGTGCATAACTGTGCTGCTCTTGGTGTGTTGCTAGAATAGGAGAGCTGGTCAAGGGGTTTGTAAGTACTGAAGCAATCATTTTAGTTTTTCATGTACAGGATACAGATGACTCACTCGTTCTGTTTTTTAGCATTGACATGAGACTGTTCTGTAAATAGCACATGTTCAGAAATAGGACATCTCCCACCCCCATTAGTATGAAATCAAGGTAATGTAGCTATTTAGTTTTGAAACAAAAAGCAGGAGGAAATTTCAGCACTTGTGGCAATCTAGAATTGCCTTCTGAGATAAAGGAAAAATATATTTCCACTTCTTGACAAGAAGTTAGATTACTAGCTATCATCTAGTAGATAAAGAAAAAAGAAATAAGGATGACTTAAGTTCTAAGAAGACTGGTAGGAGAGGAACACAGGGTTTTCTTTTTTTTCTTTTGAAACAGGACTTCAAGATTTTGCAGTAAAGTCTGAGAGTTTCTGAAAAGAAAAATGTATGATTAGTGAAAGTGGTTTACAGGGTAGTGTGCTGATAGCTGGAGAGTTTGAAAGACATTTTGTTATGCTATATGCTTTTTTTATTTTTGGTATAGAATAGTCATGTTGTGACTAAGAATTCCTTGATTACACAGCTGACAAAGGAGAGAGTCACACCTTGATCTCTCTCTTGGAGAAATTCTGGATTCCTATAACATTTACCTGTGTCTCTCAACTTGGATACAGAGGGGAAATAAGAAAGAACCCAAATCAAAGAAGGGAATGGAAGGCAAGCATGAAGTCTTGCACTGTGATGGTGGTCACTGGGGTTTTCAGGTGAGGTGAGAGACGAGAACGTTGACTCCATGTTCAGAAGGCTTGATTTATTATTTTATGATATATACATATATTATAACTATACTAAGAAGAAAAAGAAGGAAAGATTTCCAGAAGCTAGCTACACTAAGAATAGACTAGAAAGAATGATAACAAAGGCAGCTGGCTCCGACAGAGAGCGAGAGCCAGCTCTGCCGTGGGTGGTCACCGGACCCAAACATCCACAGGGGACCAATCATGGATCCACCTGTTGCATTCCCCAGCAGCAGATAATTATTGTTTATGTCTGGTTCTGAGGCCACAGCTTCTCAGAAGGAAAAATCTCAAAGAAAAGGTTTTTCACAAGGAGATGTCTGTGACGCTGCGCCTGACATGGAATTAACTCAGAAGTAACTACAGGATGGGGGCAGACTGGGTGGAAAGTAGTTGTGCACAAGTTGACCTGGGAACCCTGCTTGATGACAAATTGGACATCAGTCAGCTGATGTCCTCAAAGCAAAGAAGGCCAGTTACATGCTGGGTTGTATTAGCAAGAGTGTAGCCAGCAGGGTGAGGTATCCCCTCTGTTCAGTGTTCCTGAGTCTGTGTGTACAGTATTGGGCCCAAGTTGGGGCTCTACAGCACAGAAAACACATTTCCAGGCTTGCATGTGTGTAGTGGTGAACTACTGATAACCTTTGAGGTTATCAGGATTCTGATACTTAAGCAGATTAATATGAATAACAGGATTCTGTATCCCAGCTACCTGTGCTGATTGTGCACATGCTTACCCTGACTCCAGATGGGTGGCAGCTTCTTTGTCAGCTGAGGACTGAAGTGCCTCTTGCCTACTGTGTTTCAGTCTAGGGTACAAATGTGGATACTTGTTGTTTCTCAGCAGCTGGTAAAAGTTAACTGCCTGCCTCCTGGTAACCTGTGCACACATCGCAGGTGAGAATTAACTTGTTTAGTTGTACCTTGTAGCGGCACAGCTACTTTCTGAATCATTCTGAATCAAGTTCACATTAGTATTTACCTCATAAGTTCACTGCTGTGCAAGAATGACCAAAATCTACTCAAAAGACAGAAGATCCAGTTATATTTGTGAAAATATACAGTATATTTAAAAGCTCCACAGCTGCTGCCTGGACATCTCTTTTACTTCTTTACACATACTTTTGCTCAGTCTCCATAGCCCAGTTTTCAGGTTGAAGGGTGTACCAATTTCAGGAGTTCTTAAACTTTCTTCTCTTTTTTGGGATTAATTCAGTGATTCCCACGGTGAATGGGATTGTTCCTATTTATAGAATAGCTTTCAACACACGTTCAGTGCTGAAGTTTGTCACCAATGCAGAAGAGTAGATCTCTTTTTAAAGAAAGTGAAAATACAGAGTAGACAGCTCTGTAGCTCTTAATGTAATGAGAGGATGAGAAAGGAAACATGAAAACACCATACAGAAATGATTGTGTGGTGATTAAAGTGTAATCTACATCTGGCCGGAAACCTTAATGAATGCTCTGCTGTTGTTTACAGTACAGATGATAATGCAGGGTGTGTAGGGAAGGCAGGCTAGCTCTTGGGAAGGGGTGTATGTATAGACATGAAAATTACCATTTCTGAGGTGAAAGCAAACTGCAAAGAATTTAATGTGTTGGAACTGAACAGACCTGAAAATCCCTACCTCAGAATATTGAAGTAACCAGCCCATGAAATTGTAAATCCGCTGGTTAGGATTTTTTTAGAATTGCCAGATAAGAGGTTGTTTTATGTGGCTAGAAAAGGGTAGCTGTGGTGTCTCTCTTTTAAACCAGAGCACAGATATTCCCTTGACTGCATTCCACTTTTTAGTTTGATCTCAGTGCATTAGTTTAGAACATACTTTGAGGAAGGGAGTGCTTACAGACATGGAGGTGAACAGCAAATGATAAAAAATGCATCAGGAGTTTAGCAAGAGAGGTGCTAATACCACACTAATCTGCTATCTAAAATGGCAACTAATTTTTTTAAAAAGGAGCAGGAATCTTTATTTATTTGGATTTCAAAATGTGATGCCCTGTTACGTGGGTAAATGCTACTGAAGATGAAAAAATTCAAGTTTAAAATAAAGAGTGAAAGGTGGCAAGAGAAATGACTGATGATGTGGAACACTGGAATATTAAACAGAAGTGCTGGACAGGAAAAAAGATGAATTATATGGATAGCATGCAAATGTAAAGCCCCCATTTATGTGTTGGAAGTGCTGTTGTTTGAAAATGACCAATGAAGGGAAAAAATGGAATGGGGTTGTCAGCTGCAAGGTGGTTATGAACTGTGCATGTGATGCAATCCTAAAGGACAGCAAATATGATCTTAAAAAGAATCAGGCAGGAAAGATATTTTTGCAAAGTTGGGAAATACTGAAACTATTGTACTTCTGTAGCTTCCCTGCAATGCTGTACATCCAGAACACTACATACTGTGTTCACAAAAGGTGATTGTAATGTGGAAAATGAGCAGAGGGGAGGTATTGCTTTGGCTTGTCTGGTTATTGAGGTAGTGGCAGAGGAGTGGTGTGCTGCCTTCTATGACTGCCTTGTGGAGAGAGCAGCACAGCTGGGAAGAGCTGTGTCTGCTGAAAGGAAGTACAGTGCCATCCTTGAGGTCTAAAACACATTGCCAAAAATAATTTTCTGGATTATGAGAAGATATAATTTTATATATTATTATATTTCTATTATATTTATTTTTATACAGTATATCTTATATATTATTATATCTATATTAATAAATATAATATTTAAATATTTTATATTTTATATAAATATTTGATAAGATTGAAGATAATAATTTTAAGTGTGTTAAAAAGACTGCTTTGTTAGGAGAGTCCCTGGTAAGTTTGCATGTTTTCTTAGAATGGACAGCATTGCTGCTCTTGAAGAACAGGGTGTTTCTACTCTTTCTCATTTCATGGCAGGAAAAATTACAGTTGCAGAGTTAGAATGTTACTTGGCTTGAAATGCACAAAGTAGATGTTGAAGGCATTATCTTGATACTTGCATTATTTATTGAAGGAACCTCTTTTAAACTCTAAACAGAACTGAGAGAGTTCTTGAATCCCTTCTTCCTGACATTCTAATTTGGTGTTCATTCAGGACGGCAGGGAAGCTCAGATCTCTACTTTCATGACACCCTCAACTAGTTGCTTTTCAGACTTCTGTCTGATACCTCTTTACAGATCTTCTGGGTTTTACATCAGTAAAGAGTTGTCATAACTCTGACTAAATTTCTCCCTCTTTTTTTGATGGTTCAGTTTTCAATCTCTTCTAATGTCAAAACACTATTTGTTCTGCTAACCACAGTGCTCAATAGTACACTGAGTATGGAATTTAAATGTAAAACAGGATGCTTCATAAACAGCTGAACTAATGAGGACTGATTTTCTATTGAAATGTATCCTGTTATCCTAATTTACCTCTCTACAAAACATTCACAGATCCCACTCATATCACCTACTTACTTGGAGAATTAACAACAGACAGAGTGGTTAGTGCAAACCCATTTACATGCTAAAGTGTTGGATAAAGATTGAGGTGTAATTACCTTCCTTCACTGGGAGTGCTCACTTTTTTCTTCTTTTTGTGCTCTCTTAGTTGCCAATTTTCAGAAAACTAGCAAGAATTTCATCTATTGAAGATGTTGACACTGTCAAATTTAGATGAAATTATCCAGAAGTTATGAATAGGAAATACCTAGAGAGACAAGCGTTCCTTTTCACAAGAAAAGAAGTTGAAGACCTTTAGAGGAAACAAATCTGCAGTCATTTCAGATCTGAATCATACCTAATAGAAGAGGTGAAAGTCTCTGTGTGTTTTCCTTCACAAATGATTTAAAAAATACAGCTCAGGAAAGTCTTGTGAGGGGAAAAAAAGGTGATGCAGAAAGTTGTGTGGTGCAGGAGAGACAAGTTCTGATTATGTCTCTCTATCTCAATCCTATGTGCTAGATACTTGCAGGCAACAAAAGCATTTCTTTGGAGACATTGAGGTATGCAGCTTATTTGAATCTGATTTCAGACAATAGGAGTAAAGGACTGGCAGCCTGGTAGGTATTTCTAGATGATTGGTAAAAGCAGAGGAGATCCTGGAGAATCATAAAGGACTTGTTCTTTTTCCCTAAGTCTGAATTATATAGGCAGGATCTGGATCTTTGCTTACTGACATTGTTGCTGTGTAAGACTGAGTTGACAGATTCCACTGGATCTATTCTGTATTTGCTTAAAATTATCTGACTGTTAGTTTTCACCATTCTGGTCAACAGACTGTCAATCAACTGACCCATCTTTCTAACCTAACTAAATGATAAAACTGAATGAAAGAGGGCACATTTTGAGGTAATTTGGCT
This sequence comes from Geospiza fortis, assembly GCF_000277835.1. Lineage (NCBI taxonomy): Eukaryota > Metazoa > Chordata > Aves > Passeriformes > Thraupidae > Geospiza > Geospiza fortis. The sequence goes on along the minus strand of NW_005054334.1, from coordinate 1,521,085 downwards.
CAGGAGGCTTGCTCTCTCCTTTTTACCATCAAAGTGGGCAAGCTGTTGATGTTCTTTTAAAAGTCTTTATGATACATGAAATATCTGATGTTTTTTAAGAAATATATTTCCTGCTTCTAAAAATACTGCATGTATAGTGTGTATATTCTAAAATGTCAGCCTATTTATTGACACAAATGTGAACACTGTAGATTTAAACAGGTTGTGTATGTTCTGTTTAATACAAATGCAAACTGTGTATATACAGAGTAAGAAGTGTGTATGTTTTTCTGTCATGTCTGTGCATAATTCCATGATTCCATAGGTGGGTTGGATGGCTTTGGAGGTGCTGAGACACAAACAAAAATTTGTTTTGTGCTCCCAAATAATGGGATGCTGTTAAAAAAGTTCCTATTTTTGAAGTTCTAGACTATGTGAAAATGAAAATATTTAGGATAAATTTTGGCTACTTGTTGTTTGCAGACCACAAACTTTGCATGTTAGTAGAAACCAGTTATAACAGCAACTGAAATCTTCCTTTTTCCATGTGCTTTGAATTTATTGAAATTACCAAGTAACTTGTACTAATTGGGACAGTTTGAGTATTTTTTTGGCCCCGAGTGCTTTTCACAGCCAGAATAAGGGAAATGGAACAGAGAGGATGTGAATCCTTTGATCCTTTTGGCTGGGCAGGAGCTGGATGTCAAACAATTGAACAAGGGGAGGAGTTCCTAGTAGTCTTCACTTAGCTATAGATTTCATACACCTGCTGTTTCTGGTGTTGGTTTTGGCTGTAAAGAGAGCAGGTGTTGCTTAGTACAGTATATAATACAATTCTCCCTCTCCTCCTAAATTCTCATCTCACCTTGTCGTAGATTTGCTGATGATCCTAAATGATATCTGCCTCAGGTTTCCCTTCTGTTTGGTGGATGACACTGCTTTCAAGATGTGATGAGCAGCAGTCAGGAGAGGGCTTGTGGGTAAGCAGGGGAATTGAAACTTCATTTTTTAAGCAATGTATATGTTGCAAGGGGAAGGAATCTGTATTCTGTAGTCCTGGGCAAGTATAAAACAACTATTGCAGAAAATTAATTTTCAAAAATTCATTTACTTTTAAGGACCAGGCAAGATTATCGGTCTTGAGTGTAGGTACCTCTAGAATAGTACCATTGTTTACAATTTAGACTTAGGATTATTCTTCTGTTTACTTTGCTGAAACGTGTAAAAAGGAATAGGCATAGACTTTAACTTGGCTACTTTTTATTTGGAAGGCTTCATTTTCATGAAGGGATTAAATTAAACTATATAACTATAAAGGATGTATATACATGCATTTTGGTTCTTACAGGCTTTTTTATCCTTTCCCTTTGCTTTGATTTCACAGACAGCTCTGTATGGATGATTCTTGGAAGAAGAACAGTTAGATGGTAAAGGTGCTTTTCTCCATAGGATTGCTAAAAATGGTTATTCAATTGTGATTCTACCTCATGTTCTAATAGAAAACTTCAATTGAACATTAAGATTAGAATTCACATACCCCTCAGAATAAAACTGAGAGCAAAATGCTGTTTTCAGAGCAATGATTTTTTTTGAGTGCTTGTTTTGTTTTTCTCTAGGTCAGTAACAAAACTTTTATCCTATTTAGCAAGAGTATAGCTGGGCTTTTACTGAGCATTTCTAGAGATCTCAATTTTATATGTTGTCTAAAGAAATACTAGGGTGAAAATGGAAGATTTTCACACAAGGATTAAACAAACCAAGCCTGTCTTTTTATCTTTGGAAAACTGGCCAAATACAATGAAGGTTACTTGGATAACCTTTTCTCTGTCAGTGTAGTGCTGCCAGCTTCTCACATCATGCTTAGCTGATCCTGTGCACCTTGTTGTGGATGTCAAGTTTTCAGTGAACTGGTTTACAAAGTCTCAGATGAATTTTTGTAAGACTTCAGATGTCTAAAATTGGAGAAGTTACGGTAGGTTTTGTGCACTGTAAGCGAGGATTTGTACAAAGTATGTGTTGGCCATATCCAGTTTTGGTTTTGGTGTTCTTCCCTACCTGCTTCACAGTGCTATTCAATCTTTGTACCCTGAGAAGTGTGTGCTAACTACAGAAGTACAGCACAAAACCTTCCCTAGTATCATCTCCTTAAAATCATGTGGTAGATGGTCCAAAAATTAAAAAACTAGTGGCCTACAGAACCTTTAAACAGACAATTTTAGAGGCAGGTAAGACCTCTGCTATAGGGACGTGTGCTTTCTTGGTGGTTCTTGCTTTTGAATGGTGATACAAGAATGAAGGAAGGATTTCAAATCGATACAAGATGCCCAACAGGTACTGAAGTTATTACTGACAACAAAGTAATTGCACAAGCTTTGTTCCCCTAGGAAACTTAATTAAAAACTCAGGTGAAGTTTGGCTTTAACAAGGTAGTAGCGTGCATTTTGCTCATGGCATGTTTTCTAAGAATGAGAACGTTGTAATTCTTTTGTAACAGTGTTACTCTAGTTCTGTTTTGTGTTCTGGAAGCGTTCTTTTTCTGTTTATCGAACTTACTCCACCACAGTTTTTTTTCTTTTTCCCTTAGAATTCTTTTCTGTTTTTATCAATTAGCTAAAACTGGCTGCATTTGTTCTATTCCATCTTCTGTTGTCTCTGTGGACTGAAATGTGTGTTGAGTTTATAAACCCCTTGGACTGCCCAGAGACCTAATTGTTTGTACAACCAGACTTTTTAATCATGACACTCAGTTGGAATGAATATTTTAAAAAGCACATCATCTATACTCTAATGCCAGAGGCGAGCTCATGCTCACATTGTAATGTGAGAGGTGTTTAATACAAAAATTATATATGTGTAACTATATGTACAAGGGTTTGTTCTCCTACTTAATATTGATGCTCATTCTTTTGTGGTCTTAAACTGGTTAAAATTCTTATCTGTTGATAGCCTACAAGCATAAAGAGCAAATCAAATGGCTGTGAAATTACTTTCTCTCAGAAATTGTCAACAAAGAGCTATTCTCTCACTAGATCATGTATATCAATTTTCTTGCAAGCATGATATGAAAATATGAATTTTTAGGGTTTTTTTTGAATGTTTTCCGAAATGTTGAGTATCTTTGCAGTGGAATAGGAGATTTTAAGTAGACATTGATTGTTTATTTTGATTAGATGTAAATAATAATATTTGATTTCCCAGTAACTTCAGACATTGCAGACATGCGTACATAATTCAGTAGTGATCAGAAAAATGTAAATAGCTTACTTGAATTCTTTCTTTTTTTCTTTTTCTTTTTTTTAAGAGGAAAGGTAGTAGGAATACGGATTGCATCCTCCTAGCTTCTACAGTAGGAATTATTATACTACTGGAGTTAGGGTTGGCAGTTAAGTATGCAGCCCTTTCAATTCTCCTCTTAGACCTTAGTATTTGGGTCACCAGGGCAAAGGACTGGACTGAGAAAAGAGTAACTACACAGACTGTCTTCTAAACCTTACAATATATCATCTTCCAAGTACAAGCGCATCTCAAAGGAATCCTGGTGCTTTATATACATTATCAGTTTGGCTGCACCTAACTTGCTTAGAGCTTTTTGAGTTACTAGTATTCAGACTACTGTGATAGCAACTGGTAAGGGCTATAATGGGTGATTTGTAGGAAACATGGTAATAATGAGAGCTTTGAAAGCAGGTGACTGAAAGGGCAGTGGGATAGTCGTTATCGGGTCTCCACATATGGTAAACAATCTCGGTTAACCCCCAAAATAACTCTTGGGCAGCTGCTGCTCTTTCAGCTGTTCATTAGCTGCTACAGGAGAAGCCCCTGGACTCTCAGGGAATGTTACTGTATCCTGCAGCTCTGGGTACCTCCTACTTAAGCCAAAGCTGCTGAATTTCAATTCTGGCTTGGTATTTACAGGCCCCAAATGTGACTGCAGTGTAGAACATGTGAAAATCAAAGCTCTCAGTCTTTAGGACAAGGTGCAGAAGCGACAGGAATAGGAGTGAGCTAAAGGTGGCTGCTTTACACCTCTTCTTCTGTTAGCAGTGGGGTATCATTTGAATTAGAAAAGTTGGTATTTTTTCATCCCCTGTCCTGGATGTTACCCTTTTGAAGGAGGTTGCTCCTTCCCCATCCCCAGTAGTGTCCTGGCACTTGGATGTGGGAAGGAATTGTTCTATTACAAACAAAAGAACATCTATTAATGGTAAATGAATGTTAATAAATGTCAATGTATGTATTACATATTTTTGTTTTTAAAAGGTCCGGTAGAAATAATTTTAATCAGGTAAATCATAGTCCTGATTTAATTTTGTGTCATGCAAAAGATTTTATCAATATGAATCCATGTTTCTTGATTGGAAAAAAGAATTCACAAAAAGAAAATCTGAAAAATTATCTTGTTGTCTCAGAGGGCTTCTGTTAGTTGTGCCTTGCTAACAGCATGGGTTTGGGACCTTGCAAAACCCTGTGCCAAGCAAAGTGGTTTTTAGTCTTTCTAGACAGAATTCCCATGTAAATGGTTTCACAACTTAATTACCAATACTTTTTATCCTGTTTGATCTGGTTGTCAGATATGGTTACAACTGCAGCATTTATTCATATGATTCCTATGATTAGACCCTTGACCGATCTTGTGGCCGCATATCAATAGGTAAGATACATGATTTATATCAAGTAAATCAGTTTTGTCTTGTAAAGTGCATGAGGCTTCTTTCTACTTTCTTGAAGATGGAAACAAATACATTTCATGAGCTCTAGGTGGGTTTTATATATGTGCTGACAATCTGGTCAAACCATCAGCAATTTGTCTCTTAGTTTCAGTGGATTGAAACTGGGATAGAATTGTGATTTTATTCTTAAAAATGTTGTTTCTTAGTATCAGAATTGATAAGACCTTGTAGAAAATGAAGAAAATAAAATTCTGGTACCTGTTGCTATTCCAAGATTCTGAAGGAGTCACCCAGCTCATTATCTTTCTACCTGATGCTTAGAGATACTGGGTTGGGTGTATCTCCTTCTAACTGCTGTTCTAGAATTGATAGCTTTCTTAGCAAGGCTAAAATTGAGGTTTGAAACCACAAGGAAAAAAAAGTGAATTTTAAATTCTACTACAACATGTTTGTAAAAAAACCATATATAATATTAGATTGGTTTGGGGATAAACCACAACATGATTTGTGTTTAGCATTGTCTTTTCCCCCAAGTTGTTCTCACACTGTCCCTCCTCCCTCCTCATTCTCTCCTGCCCTGTTTTTAACTTGGCTTTACTAAAGGAGTGGAATTGCCTCAGTGGTAAAAAAGCATTTGCTCAAGTACTGGCTTCAGCCTGTACTTGCATTGCTGGAAAGTAGAGATGTGTAAAGCCAGATCTAATGTATTTGCAGGCATGTTTTGCTTATCCGTGGCAAGTTCTGCTCTCCTCTTCTTTCAGAGACTATGAAAAGGACTGCACTGACAGTAGGTAATACTGAGCCTATTATTTAACTAGGAGATGCAGAAAACGCATGCAGAGTTTTATTTGCAGGTTCAAGGCCAATACTGTGAACTGTGTTGGCAGCATCCATGAGGTAGTTGCTTTTCTTCCCCTAAAAGGTAGAAATGGCCATAGCAGACAAACTGGAACATTTTGAAAATGCAAGGTTAAGGACCTCATATGGTAGATAGACCATTTAGTAGAACAGTGTGGTATTTAGGCAGTATTTAGATTAAATACATTAAAGACATTAAATACAAATGTCTCTGCTGTAACAGCCTGTGTTCTTGCATGTTGTAATATCAGGCCCATTCATCACACCAGTAATAGAACAACTTGGATTATGTGCTTCGTTGTTCATACTTCGTGTCTCATCATGGAATACACAAACAAGGTTTCTCAGTGCTCAGAGGGGCTTGTTTCAAATGTTCTATTTCCATGACAAAGAAGGACAGACTGCTCCATCCATGCCTGAAGTACTTTGTTTAATATATCATCTCTCCAAGACACATTTTGAAAGGGTGCAGCCTTAAATACGGCGCTGTCAAGGAGAGTTATGGCTACAACTTTTATTACTGCTACTTGCGAGAGCAAAGAGATAAAGCATGGGAAACGTGGAATAATGATGGACGTGTTGTTCTGATGCACGCTGCTGTAGCTGCAGTCACTGAGCTTCTGTTAGTGAAGATGCTTCCCAGAATATAGTGTCATATCATAGTCAGAATGCTCATGGGAGGAATTATACCATTGGAAAGTTTTGTTAAAGAGATAAGAAAAACACCAACATCTTAACAGCTGTTGGAATTATGGCCTTCCAGCAGTTACTGAACTGAGATGGAAATGAGCCAAAAACTAGACCTAAAAAGAGTTCTTTGCAGTTACCAGCTTTTTTTTTTTTTTTTAATCATAGGGATCTGACTTCAGTAGCTAAAGTAGTGGCATCAGTGTTTTAGTATATCCTTGGTAGTTGCACTGTCTGCTGTCCCACACAAAGCAGCAGTCAATTTCTTCCAGAAACTGCCAGCTGCAGAATGCAGCATCTTCTCAGCATACAGAGCTTGTGCAGAGAACAGGGGTGGAGGTTGTCCTCAGTGCAGAAAGCTTCCTGGTGGTCCCACTGCATTTGGTATAATGGGAGAGATGGTACAGCAAGTGTGAACAACTACTTGTATCATGCCTTTCTCTTCCCATCACTTAAAAAGGCACTTGGAACGAATTGAAAGTAACTGTCTGGAATTCTGTGATACTAACTGGGGCTGCTCTGATGTCCATGATGCAGCTAGCTTTCTAAAAATACAGATCTTGCAAGTGAACCTCAGAGTGTAGAAATGCAATTGATGCTTTTAGACTTGAATTTCTGCAATTTCTGCCACCACCATAACATAAGTTTATTTGCCCTTTGAGATTGTTACAATCTTGTATCAGCATCCTACAAATGCTGAACATTGCTGTGAGCACTGTGGAAGAGTATGATACTTCTTCCTTTGCTTAGGCTGAAAAGAGATGAAGTTTGAGTAAGAAATGCAGAAGCTACGTGTGGATGACTGAGCACTGGGAGATACTGTTCTATAATTTCTATAAGATTAAAGAAGTTTTCTGCATGCCACTGTTGCAAAAGTTTCACCAATGATAGGAGGAATAGTTAATCTTTGAGGTCAGTGTATAAGAGTAAGAAATAACCCTGGTCTGTTGCAGTGTGTTCTTCCAGTGTGCAGTGTGGCAATGGCATATGCCTATATGCTACTGCCATAAAGGCAGCTAGAATGGGATCCTTACGGCTCTGGTGTCTCAGTGCTTCTCTGTTCCTAGGCAGCTGAGCTGCCTTTGATTACAGTCTCTCATTTGCTGGGAGATGACAGAAGGCTGACTGTTGGAAGAGTCACTCTGTCAATGCTCTGGCTGGCTGCAGTGCTTGTGTGTTGTGCCTAGGGTGTCCTGACCCCTCAGTCTCTGTTCTTGTGTGGAAGTCCTGACAAAGGGCTAGAGCATCTATCAAGCAAGCATCTCAATGTCCTGCTTCTCTTCAGTTCTGCTCCATTTTCCTTTACCGCTTTCTCACCTTCCACTTCGTTGCACCACAGTAGCTAGGAGACTCTGAGAATGTTTGATTATGTCAAATTATATTTGATTATGGGGGGAGAAGGTTGTGGATAAAGTTGTTCTCAAGCAAATGATCAGATGGCTGCAGCTTTTTTAGTCACTCCCTAACCTTTCAATTACCTGACTGCTTGCTAGAGTACCTAATGTTCCTTTGAGTTTTCATGCTGATTTCTCAGTGATGCTTTGTAAAGAAACTTGCACTCTGCTGTTGTGTTTTAATACTTACACCTATGAAGCTTTCCAATAAATTAAATTTTGATTCAAAAGGAAGTATGCAGAGGTCAAAGAAGGTACATGATGTACAAACTCAGAGTTACTATGAACAGGGCTTAGACTCAACATTTCATGACCACAGTTGAGGCTTGGTGGCATAACATGTTTCAGGGGCCAGTTTTCTTCTGTCAGCAGTGATGCAAGAGTTTTCCTCTGCAGAAAACTCTGATTTTCTTGCACTTATTTTTAGCCTGTCAGGCATGTGAGTTTAACTAAAAGGAGCCTGACTTTCATGGAATATTGAATTCTACTTTATGAAAGTGGGACCTCCCACTAGGATGTCTTAAATTAGATTCTCAAAAGCAATGATTCAAAAAGCTTTGCCACCTTAGGAACTGTGTATCTCTGTTATGGAATAAAGTGGCAGACAATACTGAATGTTCAACAGAGGTATGCCAGTTGAGGTATAACACTTGAAGAAATACGTACAATTCCTGCTTACAGAGGGTCTGTGCAGTACCATTCATCACTACACAGACATTTTAAGGACGTTAAAAATCTAACCATTATTTGAGACAAAGATGAAACAAACAGGCTTAAACCCACAAGTAATATGAATAGGTAGAAGTTTTAGAAAATTAATAGTATTTGAAATGACTCAATAAGTGCTATCAGGAGGACTCTGGAATAATCACAGCATAAGAAGCAAAGAGAAATTACTTTTATTCATAGACACTGCTGCTGTATAATTATCAAAAGGCTGAGTCAAAACCGAGCAAGTCTGTCAAAAATTCAGCATGTGTCAGGAATTATTTCCTAGTTAATAAATAACATGGCAAAAATCTTCCCCTGAAGAAATTACCAGCTCCTTTGCATATCTGAATGGTATGGGAATAAGCGAATACAGAGTCAGCAATTGTGTGAGGAAAGAAGCCACATTACTCCTTTTATTTTTGGCTGTGCCTGAGGTCAGAAGTTTCTTTGTTCTTTCTTTACCTCCCATTAGAGCAAACATAGTCTGCTTCTTTTCTCTTAAGGCTCTTCTTTTCCCCATCCAACTTTGTTTTTGTTTTGTTTAAATAAAGTAAAAATGTCTGTGTTGTGAACTATGACTGTGTGGGCTCATTATTTTCAACACTTGCATGTTAATGAAATGTTGCCTTATCCTATGTTGTAATAGATTTCAGAGGAAAAAGCCTTTCTTTAGAGGCAGAGTAGTGGAGCTGTAATTTATTGAGTTAAAACTTCAAACAGTAATACTTAATGCACATGTTGTTAAAGCACTAACCACACCTAGTGTTTACAGTATATAAGGCTACTTGTGTAGTAACATGCTTTACTTACCAATGCTTCCACAGTTTTGCATACTAGAACTTTGTGGGAAATCCCTTTGTTTTGCCTTTCAGCTTTTAAACTGTTTGTGCCCCATGCTATTCTTTGCTTTAAAGTTGTTACTTCTCCATCTAATGCATTGGGGAGACCATTCATTTGGTTACAGTTGGAAGAAGTTAAAGAATATAATAGATTGTATATGTGATGCCATGCTTGTAAGTGTGGTTCCATCTGTGGAACTGGAAGAGGGAGCAAAAATGTTTCTTGGATCACTGTTAACCAGTGTCTGAACTGTAACAAATGTGTAGCTGCTTTGTGGTTGTCACTCTGTCTTTACCATGGCCGCATGGAATTTCACAGTAACAGCAGGGGCAGGACTTGGATCTGCACACATCACAGATCTTGGCCTGTTGCTGCTGGAGGAAGGACTCTGCCTGGTTTGATATTCGTGGATGGAGCTCCATTAGAGGAAGCTGCCACGTGTGAGAAAAGGGAATTAATTACTGCATTAGTACAAGTAATAACAGTAGCTGCTACTAGCTTTTATTGACTGTACAACATTTGCTGTATCCTTTCCTGGTCATTCATTTTAAAAAAGATAGCAAGAAAAGGCTTGCATGACAAGGGTGTTCATACTTGAGTGACACATAGCTTGTTTTCCTGTTTATGAACAGATTTCCCTAATTATTAAAATTCCAGCATGTAAGATGTTTAGGGGTAGTTACTTGATTGTGTGGCATATGTTTTCACATGAGACTATGCAGTAAGCATGCATTTGTGAATGGGATCCTATGATTCAGCATCCCCAAGCATGTTGGCTTCTGCAGCAAGTAGGAAGTTTCCTGCTGTGAACAAGGATGGAATGGCTTTTTTCAGTGCCCTGGCCTGGGAGCACAAGTGATCACAGGTTTAGCAACTAGTGTGACCAGATATAATAGAGGAAGGCCTATAGAAAGGACAGGTGATTTTACTTCAACAAAACACATTTTTCCTTCTTGTACTTAATCTTTTCACTGATTTCACTTTCTTATCACATATTCAGAAGCACCTAGATGTGGGATCAGGTGATGGGGCTGGGATTACTTACAGGCACAGGAAGGATAGAAGATGTTGGCTATTAAGTCCTCATCATATCTTCTGCATTTTTCTTCTTGATTGGTGATCACATGGGGTTTTTTGACTGTACCTTTTGTACTCTTTAGGAGTTGACAGTGATTGCAATCTTGGCCCTTTCATTCTGTAGCATTGCTGTAAGTCAGTAGGCAACGCTGCTGATTTCCATACTGTCCTTGTCTGGGTGGTTTATAGCTCTAATCCTGTTCTTCCTGTCACCTTCTCGTAATGATTTAATTTTGTCCTTTATTTTCTAAAACCAGACCTCTTGAGAAGCAGCATATGGAAGTGCAGTTGATAACTGGTGTATTTGGGGGTGCCCATCGACATGTGATAACCCCTACTGATTCGTTGAATGTTTCTTTTGGTCCTTTCACAATGTTTCCATTCATACTTCATCCAAACTCTTTTTCATAGTCCTGCTCTCTCCACATTTAATTGCTGCATGGGATGAAAAAAACATCCTTTGCTATGTGCAAGTGAGTTCTGTAATCCCTTTGATCTTTCTAGTTCTGGAAAGGAGGAGACACATTGTAAAAGCTGTAGGTACATCCTCTGTTTTATTCTCTCACAGCCATGAGCAGGGACATCTTTTACTAGACCAGGTTGCTCAAAGCCCCATCCAGCCTAGCCATGAACCCTTCCAGGGATGTAGCACCCAAAACTTTTCTGGGCAACCAGTTTCAGTGCCTAAGCAGCCTCGCAGTAAAGAATTTCTTCCTGATATTTCATCTAAACCTGATCTCGGTTTGAAGCCATTCTCCCTTGTCCTATCACCACGTGTCCTTTTAAAAAATTCCATCTTTCTTGTAGGCTCTCCCTTCAGGTACCAAAAGGCTCCTATTAGATCACCCTGAGGCCTTCTCCAGGCAGAACAAACCCAGTTGTCTCAGCATTTCCATGCAGGAGAGGTGTTCCGTCCCTCTAATCATGATTCATGGATGGACTTACTCCAGGTCAACGTCCTTGCTGTGCTGGGCACTTCCCTCACCCTGCCCACAGTATGATTGGCTTTCTGAGCGTTTTCTGGCCCTTTATTAATTGAAATCTCTGCCTGAAAAATGAGAATTTTATGCTCCCTATGAAAGCATCCTGGACTAAGGAAAAGATAGAAGATACTGAATTCATTAGCTTATATTGTAAACAAATGATCTGAAAGAGAGGAAGAATGTGCATATATTACTTACATACATAATCGCTGGAAGAGATAATGTATTAGATGGGAGAAATTGCTTCTGTGAAGAGGTTGGAAAATGTTTATTTATTTTCCTAAGAGGCATTATCAGCGATAGAAACGTGAGTCAGAATACCTATTCTGCAATAACAGCTAATCTTTTATAGAAGATTTTTGTTTCTTGCTACTATATATGAGTGATAGCAGAATATGTGTCTTTCCTTTTTACGGATTCTTGTATATTGTGATTAGCTCTTGCTTTTCCAGGGCTAAGATCACAGCTAGTGAGTGATGAAGCAACCTTGCTTTTATTTGAGCTCGGATGGAGAAAAGGTCTTTCATTTCCTTTCCAAAATCTTGGTATTTGCCAAACAATATGAAGATGATTCAAAGGGATGTGTAAAAAAACCCACTAAAAATTAAAATAAAATGGTAAAAGATATTTTTAATACTTCTACAAGCCCTGTCTTCTTTTTAGCAACAGAAGGGGTGACTCGACCTTTCCATTCTGGGGCCTATTTTTGCATTATAATGTAGGTCATAACTTCTTAAAACCTACATATTTGAAGCTAGTTGCTAATTCTATCTGTATTAATTTTACTTCTGAATTTGAGACTTTGTAAGACCTTGTTTTGAGTGCATATAACTTCTGTGAAGGTCTCTAAATCTAGAACTTGTGACCTTTAATACAAAATGAGCATTTTTTTCATAAAATCAGAGAAGAACCCAGGTTAGGAAGGGCTTAAAAGGTCATTTGCTCCAACCTTTTATGGGAAAGGGAGCCTAGATTTGGGTATCTTGTACTCTGTGCAGTCATGTCTTCTTCAGTCTTTACAGAAGTGGATTTATTAAAAGGTAGACTTCCCACAGAGGCAAAGCATATTTAAAAAAAATATTTATTTTTGGACTTCCTGCAGTATTGGCCTCTAGATCCTCAAAAAGCCTTTGTAAAAGTAAGTTTTTTTTCTTAAACTATGATTGTTACCTTCCATTTCTGCAAAGCTAAAGCATGACAAAAAAGTCAACGGGCCTTTTTTAAGGTATTGTCTTTTAGGGATTTGATAAAGGTTAATGAGAAGATTGTCTTCAATAAATAACTAATAGTCTGTTGTCCATTATTTGGGTCTAGGCTTCCATTTTCTGTTTCTTTGTTTTGCATTTTCATTTTTCTGCCGCCTTCCTAAAATGCAGTAGGGTATCTCTCAGCCGCTGCTTTCCATCTGTGAAGAATTTGGAGGATAATGATGCTCCCACAGGTTCTGATAAGATTTTCACGCTGTCTAAATGTGAGAATTATGGAGGTCTAAACTAATAATTGTAGTGTCAGACTTTAGTGTGAGTGTGGGAAAAGTATGAACTAAGCATGTGTGGAGGGAGGTGTCTCTGTTTTGCAGTTGCCACGTATCAAGGGAAGCAATGATTGTTGACAATATGTGAGCATTACAGAAATTTTTTTTTTTACTTGGCAGCACCTTGTAAGGCCATTCCTGTCAGCTTTGTTAGTGTCCTTTTTGCTTTTGCTGTCATCCTATTTGGGTGTGGAAATGTGCTAAGCTTTTTCTAGTGTTTTGTTTGCAAAACACCTTTTCAGGCTGTAACCTCCCATTTTCTGATTCTCTGCAGAGCAAAGTCAAATGCTGTTTCAGGAAAAGTGATGTTAGCTCAAGTGTTTATTGTTGTGCATAGCTCCCCTATGAGACTGCTTTTTCCCCTCTGTGGCCACAGTCCCATGTCACAGCTCTGGCGCTGTGCCTTAAAACCACGATACTGTTAACTAAACAAGAAAATTCATGTGTGTTTCTTCCTCAAGTCTAGATTGTGAAAATCAGCCTCACAACTCGTACAAAGGAGCATCCACTTCCATGTCTGTAAGGCAGAAATGTAAACCCAAATTGTTTCAGGTTAGTTCTCTAAATTCTTCATGCACATTAGATGAGACACCCACTTGTGTTCTTGTTCATGTGCACAAGGTGGCCAGTGTTAAATTAAAACAACCCACGGAAGCTTGGAATGAAAGAACAAGATGATTATTGTAATGCCAGTTTTTAAATACAATAAGAATGTGCATTGTCAATGGAAAGAGTATGACTAGGTAGGCAAAATCTAGGTCTGCATTGGCTTCTTAGGTAACACTGAGTAGGGATGGACAGGAAAAGGTCAGACCTTCATGATCCCTAGGCTAGATGGTGTCTGACCAGTGGCCCTGAGCCCTGTCTGTCCCCAGCACAGGAAGAACATACTTTCTTTGCTTTTTGAGTAGCCTCATGCAGAGCTGTTTTGCAAGTGTTATCTGTCTCTTTTTTTTTCTTTTCTTTTTTTAAAGATTGTGTTGGAGTTTCCTGTGTGAGGTCAGTTCTGACTGGTTTGTTAAAAATGGAATTTATCCCTCAATACATTTATAAACTGCTCTGAAAAAAAGCCATTTCTTTTGGAAATGATGTTTCATTTATTTCCCAGAGCTGTAATTCAACACTAAATACTGGGCACATGCCAAGTTATAGGACTGCAAAACAGATTTCTGGAAATAATCCTTAGAATTTCTTTTGTTTTAAAATGTTTGAGGGAAAAAAACCCAAACTAGTGACTGTTTAAGTGTGACACTGAGAACTTCCTAAAAAAATTCATCTCCAAATAATCATGTCTTAAAAAAAATTAGATGCAAAAAGCCCTAAAGGAGAATTGAGGTACTTTCTTAATTGTTAATTTTAGACTGTGTGTAATGTCCAACTGTGTTGCTTAATAATTTGTTGATGAGTGAGACAGTCTGAGCTGGTAGGTTCTCTTAGGTGCTGAAATGGAAAAGAGCATACATGGTATGCGTGGCTCTGTGGTAATAATGATTTTAAAGAGGAATAATTTGCAGTTGTGGTGGTGAACTTCGTCTTCGGAATCCATTTTTAAGGTCACATTTCAGGCTTAGTCTGATAACAGATAAGGGCACCTCAGTCTGCCTTGTTACGCTGCACTATGGAAGAACAGAGTATTTTTTGTCTGGATGCTTTTAGGCTGAAGGTCTGCAGGGACAAGAACTTGCTCTGTTTGCACATCGCGTATTAGATATGATCCTCCTATGCTGAGCTCCATAGGCTTAGTAGCACGAGAAGGAGTTTCTGCGCTGGGAAGAGGAAAAATGTAAAAATTTTGCCATTTTGACTGTAACCAAGTTTCTGTTTGCACAGTGTTACTGTTATTTGCATTACGTGAGTAAGCCAGCCGCTCGCTTCTAGCATTGGGTGGGCGATTTTTTCCCCGCTGCCTGGCTGCTGCGTGTTTCCCGCCGCTGTGCCGTTACCCGCCGTGCCTGCGCGCGG
>NW_005054334.1:1492094-1506374 GCF_000277835.1 Geospiza fortis | reverse complement strand
CCGCGCACCGGGAATCTGCTCCCTCCTCCTGCTGGAACTCGGTTACACGCTTCAAAACGTCTAGGAGGGCAGCATCGGGGTGTGTCACTTCGGTATGTCACCCTCCTACCTGGAGCTCGGTTATTTGCTTGGAAGCGTTTAGGATGGCAACAGCAGCCTGAGTAATTTCTGCATGTCTCAGTTAAAAAGTTTCTTTGAAGTACTGGGAGTTAGAATGTGTCTCATTCTTTGCTACCTTTGAGGAATTAACTGGTCTAGAATTTTAGATTTGAAGGGAAAAAGTGTTGATGCTAAGTAAGTAATTTGCCTCCTTTGCCTGCTGTAAATGCAAACGCAGGAAAATGCCCCAAATAAGCTACCTTTATCAAGTATCTAATTAGCTGAGCTGTTCTGTTTCAGCACAAGACAGGTTATGACTGGGATGATAAAAAAGGGGAATTCTTTTATAGCCTAATTTTTAGATGAACAAAAAACTTGCATTTGATCACAGCTGTTGATTTTTCTGACAGCTCCACAGCCTGTGACTTGTTCCTCATTAATACAGCTATATGAAACTGTTCTTTTCCACTTTACCTCTTATTTGGTGTGGCTTCAGCATTTTCTACAGCTTGATATGGTACAGCTTTGTCCATGTTAACAATTACTGAGGCCCTGCAGGAGTGGATGTGTAGAGTGAAATAGTCAGTGCAGAGGACCAGATACACAGGCTGCATTCATTCAAGGTTTTTACAGTAGTCTAGTTGCAGTCTTGTCCCAGCAGCTGAGCATCCTTTAGCATACCCTCTGGAATGTGTCTTCTGTTTTTTTTCCATCCTAAGGGTATCCAGTTTGTCCCTCTCAGGCTCCTCAGTCATGTAGCTCAGTCTAGAATAAGAAGGAATGCTTGAGGAGATTGTGTCAAAAAGGATGAAAGTGTTCCTCCTCTGAATTAGAATGCTGATGTAAAATGACTTATTGAATTATTTCTCAGTTGTTGCTGAAACTGCCTGCTTCCCTGTGTTTTTCCACATTGATTCACCAAAAGAAATAGAAGATGAGTTTGCAAGACATATGTCATGGTAGCTGTAGGGTTTCAATTGATAATATTGCTGCTATTAGCATGCAGATTGAACTTTTTTCCCCGTAAACTTTATTTTAGTATTTATAGAATTTTTATACCTTCAAGTAATTTATATTCCTCATGTAGCAAAACAATTTAAATGTTCTTATCCAATATCTCTTAACCTCACAGATGGCAATAAAACCTAAACAGAAAATCCACCATGTTATAAGTAAAAGAACCTTAAAAAATACATGAAATGTGTAGATCTGATTCATTAATCTTTGTTAGTGGCACTTAGACAATATTATTGAGCTACTGTGGTAAAATAATAATGAGGATTGAGGTATTACTTAGATGAGATTTTCACTGCAGTTGGGCTCTTTGGCTTCTTTTCTTAACTTTACCATTGACTTGCTAGGTAATGAATTTTCCTTAAACTCCTAAATTTTTTACCTTAAAGACCCGAGGAAGTCCCAAGATATTTAAATATTATGACATTTAATTTAAAGATCCAGAAATCCTTATATCAAGATATGTTACAGGAATGTTGGAAATGCTAAAAAAATTGAGACCCTCAAAAGGAGGGATGAGACCAGCTAAAACAATTCTGTTTATACTGCTAAAGTATTTTAGCACCAAAAGTAGTAAAATATTCTCCCAAAGAACTGTTGTAGTGTTTCATAGTTTTTCAGCTGATAAACCCCTGTGTTTGTTTCTGTTCAAAAGGCACTTTTCCCCCCAAATTCTCTCATGTAATTATTTGCTAGCATCACTTTAAGTATTAGAAGAATGACACATACAGTGTTTGATCATATCATGGAATATAGCTTTGAAGATGACAAAAATACCTCAAGTTGTGTTGCACATTCAACATTGCTTCTTCCAAAGCGTTTTTAGACACTGAGAAGACATGAGTTAACCTTTACAATTTTGCTTTACTTCATAGAACTGGTTTATAATATTCATCTGTAAATGTCTTAAGATGTATTCTTATCTGTATGTGTATAATTGGTAAGGTCTTCTCAATAGTTAAAATATTCAAGAACCTCTACCTTGGTTGGTTACAAACTATTCCAGGCATCTGTTTGTTGGAGTTATAAACATTTTGTCAGCATAGTATGTGTGTTTGGAAGTCAGTTAAATACAGCAGGCACCTTCTGCCTGAATCAGACTCAGAAATTCCAAAAGCTGCATGATAAGAGCCTGAAATGAGATCAGTATCAAGTAATGGTTGGCACTGGTGTCCAACAGATCTGTGCATTTCCAGTAATGCCTCCAACAGTAGTGCTAACCCCTGTGATTTTCTCAGAAGCCATAAGGAGGTGACATTTTATTTCAAGATCAGTTCTTGAAGTTCTAATAAAACTTCAGCATTCATACTTACTAAAAAAGGAAAAGTTCATGTTTTTGTAGTTGCAGACATCATTTGAGATACTAGCTTTCAAAGCTTTCCAGTCTGAAGGTGCTGTTTAAGAAAATGAGAAGAGCAGTCCCTTTTTCCCCTCCTCAGCTGGTGGGAACTCTCTTCAGTTCTGAGACACCCAAGGTTGTCAGGCTGCTAATGCATGTTGTTGAAATGGCCACTTAGGCAGAAAGAAGACATATTACCTTAGCTTAGGGGACATTTTACAGGAACACCATTTTCTTTAGCATATTTTTCACTGTACTATACTTTTTAGTAGTCATTAACCCTGCTATCCAGTAATCTGCAGCTTCATTTTCTTATTTAAAATGGTGCTCATTGTTGCTTTCCGTATATTTCACTGTCTCTCAGTTTCAGAATCAGTTTGTAAAAGTCTTTGGCTGTAGAGGTGCTGTAATTTTAAGGTCAGCCATATCAATAAATATTAACTGGTTTCTTTTAACCTCTCAAAGTCTGTTTAAAAAGTAAAGTGTTCTTCCAACTGCTTTATGTGAGCTAGAAACTAATATATCTCACAAGTTTGCAAATGTGAGACTTTATTCCATGAGAGAGTACGTAAACTGTACAAAATACAAACAATGAACATCCATATTAGTATTTAATCAAGTTGAAAACTTTCAGGAATAAATGTATTTTCCTTTTAAAAGAACATTTCCTTTTAGGGAAATTGAATCAAATGTAGATGATTTTGCTTTATGATATTGGAATACAAAGCCAATGCGTATGCATTTTGGAGGTAATGCATATTACTAGCACAAGCATTTTTCACTTTTTTTTCTCCTGCTTTTATGTTTGTTTCTTTTGTTAGATAAATAATTTTAAAAGTTGCGGCCAAAGAATCAACCACTCAGAACATAATTTACCTTTAACTGCAAATTTATGTCGAAATGCCATCAAATATCTGAAGACTACAGGGCATTTTTAGCATGTTATAGAAGTGGTATTTCAGCAGCCTTACTGTTGAAAGTTCCAGCCTTGTCATTCTTAACACGCTCAAAGCATACATTTGGGCTGGCTTCGCTTTAACTACCAGAGCACCTTCTAATAACTAAATACATTTTAAGTGTCTCTCAGTAGCACAGTATAAGAAATGTAGTCACTGCAAGGTATACCTTGACATTTCCATAAAACAAGGAAAACAAAATGAGTCTTGCAATTTTGAATCTTTTGTGACAAATAAGGAGAAATAATAGAAAGTTTAACTTCAGGACTTCCAAGACCAAATTCTAAGTTGCCTGTAAAATATGTGCAGCTCATATTTTCCAGGAATTAGTGGTGAAAAAAATACTGTAGTTTTCTATTAACTTGTGTATCTCAAAGTTGTCATCATTTGCAGAACACAGTACTAATGTTATCTTTTAAGAATTTGGACCATCTAATTTGTGCATATTCTCTAAATTTTCAAATATTCTCAATGCAGTTTTATTGTTACATTAGAAATAAAGGATTTACGTTCTCTTTCAGCTCTGCAATAAAATATATAATCACTGCATGCATTTTATATAACCATAGATCTCATCCACAGCAGCCAAAAAACCAAAGGCATCCAAGCCCTTTTTAGTCTTTTTTAAAAAATCTTTTTCATCAATTGAAAAAGTAGTTAATAAAAGCTTGGCAATAAACAAAACTTGTCCTACCAAACTGTGTCCTCATAGCTGTGGGTGAATTTGGGAAAAACAATATTATGTAATTTGTTGTCAAAATCAACCTGTCTGTCTGAATCACATTACCTAATAATAATAATAAAACTCTGGACTACTTTTCTTGCCCTTCAAATAACTGCATTGTTATGTCCTATATTTTTGCATCTCCTAGCAACAAAAAAAGTTTCAAAAAGTTTTATTTTTAGAACTGTGCTAGAATTGTTTTCCCAACCATTATATTTTCATACTGTCTCACTGACAAGTTCCCTTGAGCAAGTGAGAAAGTTCCTCTGCTGAAAGTGCAGTCAGTGATCTATAGTGGTTACTGCTCTCTGTTGCAGTACCTATTGAGGTATAGCTCATCTTGATGGTGAAGCATTGGCCTTGGGGTCAGTATTGTGATCCCAGTCTCTGTACAGTTATAACTGAATTGACCTCATTTAGTTTATGATCATTTAATCTGCAGTTTACATGGCCCATAGATTCAAAATATTGTGTCCCTGTGTCTCGTAGGGTTTTGGCAACAGGTAATGTGATGCTCATGATACAAGAATAGAGTAGACCATCTGTAGGTAACAAAACTGACATTATAACCATGAGAGTTGTACTGCAAAAGGCATTGCCTCCAGAAGATGTCCTGGTCTGCAGGCCAAGAGGTGCAAGAGGTGCAGGCTTGGTCCCTGTGGAACAGACTGCCTGCATCTGTGTTGTGTAACATCCTCTGCTTAGATCCCAAGGGAGCGCTATTTTTATGTCTTTGTATGATCCACAAAAACTGCCACAGTTCACCCAAGTCATGTCATGATGCAGAGGGGTGTGTGTGTTGTATTTCTTGAGGCATTGCATTGTTGCCTGAAGGCAGCAAACCTGCTGAGGCAGTACTGGGGGAGTGTTACAGTGCGCACAGAGCAATCTTATCTATGCTGTCTGTAGGGAATAGCCCCTGTGGGAAATGTTGTTCAAAAATTCTCCTGCTTTTGTGTCAGAAGAACCTACCTGTCCCACCTGAAAGGAAGCCCAGGAACTAAGGGATATGTGGAGAACCTTATCAAATCACAGATCTGGAACAAGCAGGGGAGCCAAGTTATTAAAATATTGGTACTCATGGGAGTATTTTAACTGCAGCTCCATTGCTTAGACTAAGTTCTTAAAAAATGTATTTCAAATGTATTGTTTTGGCTTTGGTATCAGTTTAAGTAATATTTACATGTGTGTGTTCTTAAGTTTTTTTTGTATAAAGACATATTTAAGGATTTCTTGGTTTTAAACGATAAAGATCTAATATGGGGAATGTTCCAGGAATCCAACTTCAGTATAGAAAGCTGAAGAGTCTTTCAGCATTTCCTTTGCAGCTGTGAATATTCATAATAAAACTTTGAGTCATTTCTGCTTGATTGTTTCACTTGGGTGAAATACTTTCATCCCGTTGACAACAATCTCAGACTTGAGAGTTAAGATCTCTTTCACCTAAATTCTTCTCTGAGACTCTTACCCAGTCTTTGTCCTGCTCTCATGAGACTTGCTATTGAAATCCTACAGGGTAGCTTGACTTCTGCTCTCTTAAAGATTGCCAGACACAGAAAGAGTCAAATTGTCTTAAAAGGTACTAGAATATAGAAGCAGTTAGGAGAGAGAATAAGAGGTGTCATCCTCTGTCTCTCTCCTTATCTCCACCAGCCAGTGCAAAGCGTGCTTTTGTTTTATGTAACATGACCATGCCTTTACCTTCCTCTACATCCTTTCATGATCCTCAACATCATCATTATCCTCTTTTTCTTTCATTAGAAAAGGTCTGGCAATCTCCCCTTTGCCCTGAAAATTATGAATTATAATCAGATTTAAAGTGGAATTGTTAATTATGTGCATTTGAATAAGGTAGTTCTTTTCACTGTATTAATTTTCTTTTTAAGAGACTTACTAAATATTTTCTATTTATTATTTCTGTACCTTCATCTAATTGCAGAATTTTAGGAGCTTCCGAAAACAATGGTGATGATAATGAGATCAGTAGAAATTACAAACAGCGAAGTTTTCACACAGAGATATAATGAAATGTTTAGTGAAAATCATTGCCCATTTCTGGAAATGGAGAGAACATAGGAGCACAGAGTCCACTGCTCTGTTTTCCGCGCAAACCACCCTCCCTCAGACAGTAGTTTTTAAATGAAGAGTAAAGAGCTCTGCAAATGATACGTTGGTATGAAGGAGCATTATTCAACCTGCTTTGTAGAGGATTGGACTAAATGACCTCTAGAGGTCCCTTCCAACCTGAACTTTTCTATGGTTCTATTGAAATGCTGACTCCACACATGGAAAATTTGGGTTCTTTAGAAAGCATTTTTGCCAGCATCTGCTCTTGAGGCTGGTTTCTACAGCTTTGTTTCGCTTTGGTAACACCTTTCTTCATGGTCCTTTTGTAATTAGAACTCCTGTGTCATTGTCTAATACCCATATAGATCTGTGTAGTACTGAATATGATGCCATGAAACATCAGTGTTTATAAATTCCAGTTAATCAAGTTGTGTTCCAGTGTTCAAGAACGTGTCCTATGTGAAATAACCTAAATCCACAGCTGCCTTTCCTACTTAAAGTGTCTGGGAACAAATTCTTCTGCAAGAGGTTTGCTTTTCTGTCAGGTAAAATGGAGTGTGGGGTGTAAGCACCTTTCCCATTAATTTGTAGAGAACCCACTCAGCCTTCAGAAAGCCTACAGAAATAAAAAATCCTTATAGCCCACTTGGATGGTATATTTAAGAAGTAGTAAATATTGGACCTTGAAACACAAGAATTTCTGCAGGAAACTTACAAACAAAGGGTTGCTCACAATTCTTGCTGCTATTTGATGTTCTATAGTAGCATCAAAGAGCTGTTGAGACTGTATAGTGTGCTTGGTAAAGCAGCACTGGGATTGTAGCAAAAGATTTGTCTTCTGCTTTTGGTTATGGTCACATATTTCCATACACTATGCTTCATTACCTATTTGGTGAGTCTTGATAATTCAAATAGGAAATTGCCAGCAGTTCTTGGAATATTCATTTTATATAAATATGATAGAAATATTTATGCGTTTGGTGATATTTAGGCAATAGTAATGAGGTGAGAACTTTGTTGCTTATATAAAAAATGCAACTTTTCATCAAGTTTGGGAGACTTAGTCCATAGTTTTTGTGAATTGATGCTAGTTGAATTGATCTTACTAAAACTATATTGATTCGTACTAGCTAAAAGTTTAACCTGGGATTCTCTGTTGTTCATGTGCATGTTCATTCATGCATAGCAGAATAACTATTAATTTGAATTTTGAGGATTTACATTAAATGGCCACTATTTGTTTTATGACTGGGTACAAAATTGTGGTATCAGGAATTACAGAGTTGTATTTGGAAGGGACCTCTGGAGATTGCCTAGTTCAATGCCTTGCTTAAAGCACGCTCAGCTAAAGGAGGTTGCTGGAGGCCAGTTGGGTGTTGAATGTCTCTAAGGATGGAGGCTCTGCAGCCTCTTTGGCAGCGTCACTGGGGAGCACAGACCTGGACACAGCATTCCAGTTGTTTCTCATCACTGCTGAGTAGAGGGGGATGATCTTAAAGAGAGCTTCAAGTATTTCAGCTGTTCTCACATACAGAACAATTCCTCCTTCTGATTTTCTTGGCTAGTCCTTCTTAAAACACCTGTATTCATTCATTACCTGATTGCTGCAGCCAGGTGTCTCCTGTCACCCAGTACCAGCTGCACAACTTTTGACCCATGGGATCTATGCACTCCTCAGCTCTTTCCTTCTTACTGTCAGGATTGAGGAGAGAGCCACCTGTATTTTTTTCTCTCTTCCTTTATTTTTTAAAAAAATCAATTTGCCTAATTTAATATAAATATTTAATAAAGATCAATTTATTAGTAAGATGCCAGCTTTTATTTCTATCTGCCAAGTAAGTAGCTGCTGTAAACATGCTATGAATATGTAAGCATGTTATAAAGTCTCATGTAAAACAAACTTGTAGTTTGATATCTATGCAGTAAAATAAAAGGGGGGGTTTTGTCATGCTTTTTAGAATTTTTTATAGTAGGACTTTGCTTCACAGAGAGATGGATTTTTTTTGTCAGGGAGGAACAGTTCAAGAAATAATTGTTCTCTCCTGAGCAAAACTTTCTAATGAATCTTTAATCAATTTCCTTGTTAGAGCAGCTTTATACATAGTGGATTCTAATGGAGGTAAACACTGCTTTTGAACAAGCATCCAAGAACTTCAGCTGAGAAGCAAAGCATTAGCATAAAAATTGCAGAGAAGGGTTATGTATGATGCACATCGTGCCCTACTCCTGTTTTAAAGAGCATTTTCTTTTCTATGTGGTTTTATGTGCTCAAGGTGAATGGATAAACCCATGGCTTGTCTCTCTTTGATTATGCAGTAGAAGGAGGCTCTGGTGTAGAGGTTGGCAGAGCAGTGATGCGCCAACAAACTGATGTTTTCTTTGAGGTTAAAACAGATAGCATATTACCTATTTTTGGTTTGGTTTTTTTAATTGCCTTCTGCCACTACTTTAGATGGAGATGCTTGGATTTGGAAAGCTATGTCCTTTTTATAAGTCTGGAATTCATCCATGTAATAATGCTGTGGCCTGACTCTAGACTGTGATTGAAGGAGTGCTGCTTTTCTGTTGCAAGGTCCTGTATCACAGGTATGTGATACTGATGCCTGGTCATGGTCTCCAGTACGTTCATCATTCAGTGGCATTGGGATCTCAAATTCTAAGGTACTCTTAGTAGGTGTACGTAGGGCCTTGTTAGAATTCTGCCATACACAAACCAAGCCAGGCTCTGTTTCACTTTCTTTGAGTTGTGCTGAGTCCTTAGATAAGATGGGGAATCAGGAAATACTGATGCTGTATGCCCATATAGCTGAGAAAGTGGAATAAAGATGGGGTTTGGAGAACTCCTTGAGAGAAAAGAGGTCAGTAGCTGCTTTAAAAGTAAGTATAATTCTTTGGTTGCAAGTGAAATGTTACAGGCAAGATAAATCTTTCTGTCATGATTGTGTTTTGTTCCTTCTCTCTTTTCTCAACTGATTGCATTTTTTCCCCTCATATTAACAGTGACATTTGATTGGAGACTTAGGAAAATATTCTTGTCCTGCTGGTCTTAGATTGTTTTATTCCTTAATAATAATTTTGGAAGTTGCAGGCTTTCATTCTTTTGAATGAAAGTGTAGGCTTGAAAGGAAAAAAGAATACCATTGGAAGTGTATATATAAATACAGATATGTACATGCATAAAGGGGTACATGGAAATGAAAGCAGAAGAATGTCAAAGCATATTATTTATTTGCTTCTCTCTGTCTGTGACTACTGTCAAGAGAGATTCCATTCCTGTGGTGGTGTTTCTTACAGCTGGAACCTTCTAGAAAACTGTGATTAACAGGGCACTAATAGAATTTTCCTTAAGCCACAGCAGGTACTGAGTGAAGATATAAAAGATGTCAATCCTGTGTGCCCTCAGAGCAGTTAGCACAGTCCCAAGGCAGAACTCATTTGTGCTGTCAACTTACTGGCTATTTTCTCTCCTACAGATAGGACTGCTTCCTTGAAACTAGTTGAGAAAGAGTGCATTTGGTAGCATTTGGAAACTCTGCTGTAATCTTTTACTTTAAAGTGGCTTCACTTTTTTAAAGTCATGGTACTGTAGGGTTAAGAAGTCTGATTTTGGGGTTCTCCAGTGCCAAGGAAATTTGGAGTGTGGGAACAAAAGGGGCCTTAGATTTGTTTCTGTATTAATTTCTTCTGGGTGGAAGAAGAAAAGATTGATGAGAGAAGAGATGGCATTTTCTTTCAAGATGCTGTTTCTCTTCTAAAACCTTGAGAAGTGGAATATATTAACTATCCTGGTTTTGATTGGAATAGAGTTAATTTTCTTCTTAGTAGCTGGAACAGTGCTGTGTTTTGGATATGAGAATAATGTTGATAACGCCCTGATATTTTGGCTGTTGCTAAGTCATACTTAAATAAAATGATTTTTCAGTTTCCCATGCTCTGCCAATGAGAGCTGCACAAGAAGCCAGGCGGAAGCATGGCTAGGACAGCTGACCCAAAGGCCAGAGATATTCCATACATATAACAACATGCCCAGTATACAAACTGGAAAGGGCTGACTGCTGCTTGGGAACAGGCTGGGCATTGGTCAGCAGCAGTGAGCAACTGTATTGGGCATCACTTGCTTTTTCTTGGGTTTTATTCCTTTCTCTGTCTCCTTTTCGTTACAGTTACTCTTGTTGTTGTTGTTGTGATAATAATGGTGATTATAATAATAATGTTTTACCCCATTTCAATTATTAGGCTGTTCTTGTCTCATCCCATGAGTTTTCCCCTTATCTGATTCTCCTCCCCATTCCTCTCAAAGGATGTGTAGGGAGCAGGTGGCTGTGTTCTACTTAGTTGCTGTCTAGGCTTAAACCATGAAAACTAACAGAGAAATGTTTAATTAAATAAGGATTTATCATTTAATTTTTTCATATTGAGTTTACTCTGCCTTTATGGTACCAAACTTTTATTTAATGTTACAATGTCACATGACAGCCGGCTCCCATAATGGGAAGACTGTAAAGCTGCAAGATAAAATCTGTTAAGGAGTAAACTCATTATAAACCCTCATTACCAACATGTAAAAAACTCCAGAAAAATACTGCATAAGATACTTCTTTTTTGCTTTATGTTATCTATGTTTTTGATAAAAATGTGAAAAGCCTCCCATAAGGGATGAATGCCACATGGATACAGAGCCAGGGGAAAAGCTTTGCAGCAGAAATTGTTCATTGACTCTGTGACTGCAAGTGTGCAGGAAGAGAGCAGAGAGACTGCAAGAGCAAAAACAATTAGATAACATTAATTTAAAAAAAACACAACAAAGCCAAGGCACAGGATTGCTGTGTAAACAGCTTTAACTGTATATATTTATTTCCAGTGGCTCTGAAAACAAATGGAAGATTACTGGGAAAAGATTAACTGTAACAAATGCAAGGAAACGTTTGAAGCAGTTAGAAAAGCTTTTTATAGTAAAGCAGTTAAATCTAGTTAATTGTGTTTCATTTTTGTTTTCATAATTACTTCCATTTTTTTCACAGAACCCCTGCTGAATGTCTGACATAGTTGAGTTCTCATGCCATAATTAAAAGAAATAAATATATAGAAACTGAATACCAATGTGATTAGTGTTGTGTTACATACTTTAATATATGTGCCGCTCATACTGGTTAGCTGCTTCATGCTTAGCTGAGGAGATAATCCACAATTTAAAACACAGAAACCACTCTGTTAAGTTAGTGTAGTTAGTGGAAGTACTTTACTATACGTTAAGGTAAGAAAGGTCATTCTGGTCCAGTGGGTAAGTCATGAGTAAGTCTTAGTAATGAGAACCCCAAATTATTTTAATTCCCGCTGTGACCCTGCACACTGGCATTGTCCAAGCCTTTTGGAGCATGGTTAGCAGCACCTGGGAGGGGTGAGCTGGCCCATGGTCGCAGCACAGTCTGTGGAGCTGTTTCTATGCAGTAGGTTTTATAATTCCTGAACTGGTGTGTCTTAGAACTGTAGAGCACCTGACACACTGACATCAAGGCATGATGCATATGATGTACATGCAGCTAGCTTTTGTTGGTATTATTTACTGAATCATATTTCTAAAATATGATTATATGATGCTCTTGGAGCACAATTAAAGAGGAAGGTAGAACAATATCTTGCAATGCATGCACTTTTTAGTATCTGTGGCACAAGCAGAAAATCTGATTGTGGCTGGAGGGGTGTAGCTGAGACTGTGTTTGAAACTGCGAACAGAAATGCTCCCTTTCTCTGGGTCTAATTTTCATCTCCCTTGCTTTGAGATAAACCCAATAAAGATTGATAAAGTTGCAGATGCTCTTTGTGACTCAGATCTAAAAAATGCTAACACTGGGCAACAGGAAAGGAGCAACCACTGGCTGTTTTTTCATCAGAATACCACACCTGGATGCTGTGGTTAAATTGGCTGGGTTATTCCTTCATCATTTGTTTTACAGTTTCTGATATGTTTCATGCTATGTATTTCTGGGTACAGGTGTTTAGTTAGCATAGCTGTTGAGACTGAAAACTGTCAGGAGGAGCACTGCATGGCTTTATGCAAATGAAGTGAACCATTTTACTGAAAAGGTGAATGTGCCTAGCAATGTCACATCTGAAGTAGCTTGTACCATGAGCTTTTGAAGAGCTTTTAGGCAGGTGACAGTCTGATTCAGTAGGACTGTGGCAGTCCTGCTGAGGAGTAGTGGAGACTGTAGGAGAATTCTGAAAGGTATTTGCAGACTCGTATGGCAGAAATGGGCAACTGTGTTTTGTGCTCAGCCCTTGGTTCAGCCAGTGTCAAATCCCTTTCCTTCCGTGGTAGATGTCAATCTGGCACTGTTGAAAAGAAAATCAAGTCAAAAGAGCTGCAATGTCTTCTTTCAGTTTATTTGACAGTGGTATATTAGGTAACATTGTTTCTGAGTAAAGCCAATAGTGAATACATGATTGAGTCCAAATCTCTTCCTGTAAGCCAAGGATCTTCATTACCATTCATGGACCTTTTATGTAATCGCTTGTGTAAGGGCTGCACATGATGCATCGTCTACTTTGGAAAAAAGTACTCAGCAGGGGCTGTGATTTTATACACTAAAAATGAATATTTAGGACCCAAGGGAAGCTATTCACAACTTTGGGAAGGTGGGGATATTGTAGAAGCATAATTTGAAGTGGCTATATGGCTCTTTTAAAGCACTGTTGAAAGATGTATCTTAACATTTCCTAGGGTGATCCATCACAAGCTGACTTGTCTGTTTAGGATTTTCCCAAATGTTTTTCTAGTTAGATAAAAGATATGCATGAACGTGCAAAATTATTTGGCTGTTTTGTCTGAAAGATGACAATTTGCAGAAAACTGAATTTGACACATTTCTGTCTTTCCTTTGCAGCTGAACTGGTGTTGTGCCTTATACCTTTTTGATTTGTTGGAGTAATTTACATTCGTAGGGCAGAAAAGCTGGATTCCATCCTCCGTATCAACCTGTTCAGAAACTTAACTTGCATGGATATTTAAAAGAACATATAGGAAAAATCAAATTATTTCTTAAATGTGCCACCCCAGGATGACTTAATCCACTAGCAGCACTGTAACTCAGAGTCTGTATGTCGTTACCCTGGAAATTTGTGTCAGCACACTTTTAAGAGTTTGATTTCAGAAACAGTGGTGTTGACTCTTACTTTGTTACCTGTAAGTTTTACAGGTGTCATTGATAGGAGCAGTATCCAGACAGTGCGTGTTTCAGTGCAAGATGTGGCTATTTGCCAATGACTGTGCCTGGGAGTTTATATTTTCAGAGGTTTAATTTTCTTTGCACAGACTGATGTCAGTGGTGCATGCCAGTACATTTAAGGAAAAAAAGGAATTCCTACTTAAAATAGGTGATTCTGTACATTTTATAATACACATGCTTATAAACACAGAAGCCTGGGAAATTATCAGTGTTTGTCAAGTAGGCATGTAAAGGACTCTCTTCAGAGTTGTACAAGCTATGTGCTATAAGGAAAAGAAATGAAGTGTAATCATTATCCAAATACAGTGAGTAAAGATAAGAGCTCTCCACAATTTATCTACCAAATGTGTGTCTCCGTCTAACACAGAGTGACTCTAATACCACAGCTGTAATGTTAAGTCTGCCCACATATTTTGTGCAAAATCTCAGTGGTGAGGCATTCATTGCCTTGAAAAGCTGACACAATGGAATGCTTTTTGTGCTGGCTCTGGACACATTATAGTCCATTTTATCAGTTCCAAGGTCAGAGTACTATCATGGCTCTTAAACTGTAGTGTTGTAAAGTGGGCTCTATTGAATGTTCAAGGAACAGCAGTAAGTTTGCCTGATTACTGCAGCCAGGTATCTCCAGCACAAGAGACTTTTTGTCTGAACCTATTTCTCTTGTCTACATTCTAATTTTTTCTGTAATTTAATTTCAGAATTGATTTTTGCTGCAATATATATGGAGTTGTAGAGCTAAGACACTCTCAAGACACACGGCAGCCATTGTTAACATGTCGCTGTAGAAATGATGCATTGCTTGGATCAGCTCGAGTGCTGGTTGAAGCATAAGTCAAAGGGCACTGTTATTAA
>NW_005054334.1:1393688-1492058 GCF_000277835.1 Geospiza fortis | reverse complement strand
GACTACTTCTGTTCTTAGAATTGAAAAACCTAAGCCCTTTCACACAAAACCTGAAGTAGATTTGCATTGACTGAATACTTCTCTTTCCTTTTCTAACTTGTCTGCTACTAGCCTTTCCTTCCCTTTCAAAAAAAACTGCTATCAACATGAAACATTATTTTCATGCTCTGCATGCTTGCACTGGTGTGGGAATATTTGTTTTCCTGTGAATAAAAATCATCATATCTTTTTTTCTTGATCCCTCTGAAATGCAGAACAATTATTTCAAATTAGGATCAGAATGGTTTTTTTTCCTGATAAAAACTGCGTTTTTCAGTGGAATCAATTTTTCTCATGACATACAGTCTAAAGCTCCTGATATATCCTGTGTGGATATGAATATTTCCTGTCCCATTTTGTACTTTCTCTTCTCCTTTTTTACACAGCAGCTCATCAGCACTGCTTTTTGGTGTGCAAAGTGGGTAATTTCAGTAACATCTCTCTACCCCCAAACTTCAGCTTTCCTTTTTTGGTTCACTCTCTTGAGTTCATGACCAATTGCAGTGCATCACTGATTCAGTGGTGTGACTTCTGCTCTTTGAGAGCAGGTGAAGGAATGTGGGTGGCTTTCTCTTATCTGCCGTGGGACCCCAGCACACATGGGCATCAAAGATCTCAGAGTTCCTGTAAAGTAAAATGAGGACAAAATGTAAATAAAGCTGACATCTCTTGGTAAGATGGAGCTTACTGTGTATTTAAGTGATATGATGTGCTTTATTGATATTAAGTGTAAATTGATATTAAGTGTATTTAAGTGATATGATGTGCTTTATTGACTTACTGTCTTAATTTGACTTCTAAAACTTGCTTTATTATTAAGTAGTTGTGGATAATTTTGAAATGGGTACCACCTTACAATTGCAGCAGCCCTTTTTTAGCCCTGTTTTTTAACTCTTTTGGAACACTGGCATAGTCTATAACTTTCTGTAGAGTGATAAGCTGTTGAAATATTTTTTCCTTTCCTTTTCAGGGAGTAATATGTGGGAGGCTGTGGACTATTTGCTTCCGACATAGGAACAGCCTTGGGTTGGGATTCTGCACTCCTGAGAGAATGCTGGGAATCTGCAGAGGGCGACGGAAATTCCTGGCTGCCTCTCTGACCATCCTTTTTGTCCCAGCCATTACGTGGATTTATCTGTTTGCTGGGAGTTTTGAAGGTAGGAGAGGAGTGATGGCTAAGGGGAGGGTGGTGGGGTATTGGATGATTTGTAGCTGGGAAGACAAATGTAGATCAGTCATCATTGGTTTTATTTAAATAAATCTCGTTTGGCTTGCATATGAAATAGTTCCCAAGGTGCAGATTTCAACAAAGGGCCTTCCTTACCATATTCTCACTACTGAGGATGCTCAGTTAATTACTGGCCGCAATTACTTGGTTTTCCACTCATCTTTGAACTTTGAAAATGTGCAACAGCTCCCCCCCTGCCCGGTCTACTAATCTTTTCTCTGTATTTTCTAATTTTTAAAAGGTGGTCTATCCTATGCCCTGTAAGATTTTTAACATTTCCTTTCAGATATGCTGAACACAGAAAATCAATGCATATCTATATAAGGTTTCTTTACATAAAAGTAGTTTGGATCCACATCCACCTGACTGTCAGTGGATTGTTTTAGTTGGAATATCTTTCTGTCCCCTTCTTTTTTTAGACGGAAATCCTCCAGTTTATAGGTACATTGACTTGCAGCTATGTAATGAGCACTTTTTATAACGAGGCAGGGAATAATCACTACTTTGTCTTTTAAATTACCTGTCTGATGAAGTTTTTTTCCTGGCCTTACAGACGTTCAGCAGTGATACTTCAGTTAGGGGAGGGTCAAGGATTCTGGCTCTCCTGCTCTTTGCTACTTTGTACCTTTTTAAAATTTGTTTGTTTTATTTATTGTGGAGGTGAAGCATTTTATATTGGACAATAGGTCTGTTATTTTGGCAAGAGGAAAAAAAAGTCGTTCAGCCTTTCTAGTTGCATTAGCATGAGGAAAGGTGTTCCAACCTTGTAAAAACTGTTCTGTCTGATAATTTTAAAAAGGCATTGTTTAAAATGTCAAACTTCTTTCATGTATCCTTGGCTGACAAATCTGTGCTGTGTTTGGAAACAAAAGAGGTTTCCATGTTAAATCACAATAAGAGCATGTAAAGATTTTCTCTGTGTGTTGCATAGGACTCTGAATTAGTTGTATTCCAAGTACAAATATTTGTTTATGCAAATGTATTAAAGTACTTAAAATTCTACCTTAATGTGCAGTAACTCCATGAGCTCATTCTAGAACGAAACACTTGTGGGATTCATGTTAAATTGGAAATACGAGGGGTGCTAGCTGCATACTTAAAAATAATGATCTGGAAGGCAGAACAGTACTGATTTTGTTTGATTTTTAAAAGCTGAGCAAATGCAGGCCTCACCTTCTTGCTTTTGGAAGAATATTATGCTGCTTTGTCGTAATGACTATTTTAATTGTGTCCACAATTGATAATGCCACGGTGTTTTAAATTCCTCTGTGAGTAGAATCCTTTGTTTTTACAGAGAACTCAATACAAATCTTGAAATTTGCTGCTACAGGGTATTTGAAGTGACTTAAAGCTCTCACTGTGAATTAATCTTAAATGCAAGCCAGGGAACAAAGCCCATTACCTATTACAAAGCCTTGCACTGGAAAAGGACTGGAAATTATGTACAGTTAGTAACTATCAGTTATTTTTCTGTATCTGTTTTCTTTTTTCTTAATTTTGGATGAGGATTATTTAATGTTTCTTGGTTAAAAAACTAAGATTGGTTATTTATTTAGCCAAATAACAGCTTGCATTTTCCTTAATGTGTAGGTATTAAGACAAAAAGTTAATGCCATTTTGTTATTCTACATGACGTCTTGCTTTTTTTTTCTCCATAGTGGTTCCCACAATTTACTCATGTTTGAGCTCTCTGTGGAGGTTGTAGTGAGGTGGGGGTGGCTTTCTTCTCCCAAGTGACAAGCAGTAGAACAAGAGGGAATGGCCTCAAGTTGCACCACAGGAGGTTTAGATTGGATATTGGGAAAAATTTCTTCATGGAAAGGGTTGACAAACATTGGAACAGGCTACCCAGGAAAGTGTTTGGGTGACCACCCCTGGAGATGTTTAAAATATGTGTATATGTGGTACTTAGGAACATGGTTTAGTGGTGGACATGGCAGTGCTGGGCTGATGGATGGACTCAATGATCTTAAAGGCCTTTTCCATCATAAACAATTGCATCATTCTGTGATTCTCTAACTGAGTAGAAAATGCCTCACAACAGCATTATGCCTTGATTTGAAAGCATCACAAATGTAGAATCCTCTCTGCCTCCTGGCACTTGTTTCTTTTGTTAATCACAGCGCTAGAAATTTTCTTTTCAGTACATCTGGTTATAGTTTTGAGCAAGTGGTTCTTGTTAGACTTTTCTCCACCAAATTAAAGAAATCATCAATACCTGGTATCATCATAGATTCATTTAATTATTCAGTGTGGGAGGGACCTCAAGAGTTCTTTAATTTAAACTCCTGCTCAAATCAGTGTGGGTTTTGGAATCAAGCAAGATTTTTTAGGCCTGTATTCAACAGCATCTTGAAAACATCCAAAGACAGAGAATACGTGGACTTGCAGACACACCATAAATGAGTGCCCCCTCTCTTTGAGCCCAGCATTCTGGATAGTTTTTCACACATCTAGTAGTCCACCCATATACAGGGTAAAATCCCAGCTTGGATACAGGAATACTGTGCTCAAGTTCAGGGGAGACTGAATCAACTGGTCATGTGTTCATAGTCATTTCATCACAGCAAGCAGTCAGGTTGGTCAAGCATGATTTACCCTTGGTGAATCCAATTGCCATGCCAGGCCTGGGAATGTTTCTGTTTGAAGATACCTAAACACAGTATTAAAGTCACTGTGGGCTTTAATTCACTAAGTAAAAAGATTGACCTAGCTGAGTTACAATGGCAAAATATTTTGTGGGGATTTTTTTGTTCTTCTGCATTTTTTTCTTTGTTTGTATGTTTCAGGGCTCTAGACTAAAATCTCTGATATGAAATCTGTAGTGCTGTTTCTGCCTCATAAGATCTTGATGTAATTAGGAATTACATTACTCATCCACATGTTTATATCTAAGAACTTAAGTTGTTCATTTGCCATAGCATGGGAGTGGGATCACATTAGAAACCCTTTAAAAGCCTTGTTAGTCAATCTGTGATATAAAATATGCCTTACTGCAATCTGTTCCTATGTCCTGCTTTTTGAATTGTTTCAAATTCCTTAAGACAGTTTTGTTTTAATTTGGATTTTCTCTTGTCAGAAAGTACATGGCAGCCTGCTATTTCACAGTTGTCACTTGACACTTGCGGTAAGACCCTTCCTTTAGGATATTCATTGGAGGTGGTGTTACCCAAGCTGTGACAGCAGTAACTACTAAAAACCTCATTAATCATGGATAAATGTCTATTAAGGTTATGGAGAAGAATATTAAAGATGATATTGAATATTCTGTGGCTTTTGAATATACCTGGTTACTGTTGTTTTTAATAATGCACAAGAACAGCATAATTTCAGTTATCTGTTCCTTTGAATAAAAAAGCTGATTGTTCCAACATTCTGAGAATTTATTCAAAAGACGAAGTAATAGAGTAGGAAGGGTGGAGTGCATTTAAAACAGGGAAGGGAAAATAATCAAATAATACATGATGAATTTTCATTAGAAAGAAAATAGCAGTTTCACTAACTAGTGGTAGCTCTGTAAATAGCTTAATTTTCCAAGCCATATGAAGCAGTTTTCTCTCCCCCTTACCATGAAGGTCATGTAAAATGGAGATTTGGAACTGTAATTTGACCATGCTTTCTGGATTCCTGATTCCTTAAAAAAAAAAAAAAAAAAAAAAAAAAAAAAAAGGAAAAAGAGTTCACTGTGGCTGTGTGACCTCAGCAGATTTACAGTCACCTCTGTTTCAATAGGATGGAAATACACTTGTGTTACCAGTCCCTGTGTGGTGGATCCACTTGAGGCTGAAATCCTAAAGTATGTGTGTAGGGCTCCTGTGTAGAATGTATTTCCCAGGAAACAGAGCCAATAATGTAACCTTAAGATGAAAAATTGAAAGTTGTGTGAGATCCTGTAGGGACTCTGTAAAGAAATAGTTGACTTTGGTTTCTTTTAACTGCTCAGGTAGCATTTTAAAAAATAGAGCCTGCCTTCTTTCCTGGGACTTGCTTTCCTTGGTTGTCCTCTTTTCACTCCAGTGTTGGGCAACTATCATTCCCTGACAATTCGTTTCAGTCAAAGTCATCTGTAGAGACATGATTGAAGCCAGAATTGGGCAAACACCTCATAAAATACAATAAAATAAATTGAAGAAAGGCTGCAAATATTCATCTTTGTATTTAAATGGATTCACTTTAATGCTGTTCACACTCTTTTTGTGTATGTTTCCGTAAATATCCTAGTGAATATGTTAATTGAGAAGACTGTCTATGGGAACAATGAATATCCAATTTTAATATTCATGGGAAGTAGATTTTGAAATCATATTTGTGAATACTTGAATCAAAAAACTGGTTCTGGGGGTTCAGCTTTTTTCATTTAAGTGCCAAAAGTTTATCATGTGATCTGTGTGCATGATGAAAACTGCCCAAACTTTTAATGCTTGCATTGAGTGGCTCATAGAAAGAGGCAAACAAATTAGTAATTACTAAAAAGTCTATCAGACACTTGCAACTGATGAACAAACATCAGAAAATAATTCCCTCACAGACAATGTAATCAAAAAGACACAAAACATACAATTGCTTTTTTTACTGTTTCCTTCAGTTGGCCTGAATTTTATCTGTAACTTAATCCAATGTCCATTTAAAACAGAAGCTTCCACTTTTGTATTGATCCTGTCTTTTTAACAAAGTTCTGAGAGGAGAAGTCCTGAAAGGGTGCCTCTGCGTGTAAGTAAGGGTGCTACTGTGATGAGTGCCTGAACAGCTGTACAGGAGGTGGGTTTAGTGAATATTGGCTCTCCTTAGTCAAAAAGCCACCCCTTCCTTTCCATTCTGGAGTAAATAGTGCTGGCTTACTCCTCTCTTGTTACATTTATTCCAGGTGATAGAGAATTACCCCTTAAGCACCTCTGTCTCTACTGCAGTCACTATACTTTCTTAAATATGTTTGGGGATCCTACCAGAGTAACATCAATTATGATAGCAAAGACCTCAGGCTTATGAGAAGTTTTGTTGCTCCTGGAAAACTTGTCCTTCTATGAAACCCTGGTGATTTGGCTATCCAGAATGCTGATAAAGGACCAGAAGGTCCATGCTGAGAAAGCTGGAGAGCTTGTTCTCTGCTCATCATCTTTAACTGAGGAGTCAGTGATCCTATCGGTTTTTTTTACTGACTTGAGAAGCCTTATATGTCCATCACTAAGAAAATAAAATTAAGTGAATATTGAAAGAATTTGACGCCCCATTTTATAAATAAATAGCCTTCTTGTGAGCAGTGACAGGAAATTTGAAGTAGTTTCTGTACCAAAACAAGAATGGCCTTGCACCAGGAGTATCAGCCAAAATACACCATGGCCATGAGAAGATTTTGGAGGTCAAATGGGGGAGTTAGTGAGGAACATGGACTTTTTTTTTCTTCTCAGCCTTTTTTTGATTAAACTTAGAATTCTGCAATACAATTTTATCCTTAGCTAGTAATGTCCATTCCCACTGGAATGCTGAAGTTGAATGTTGAAGTCAATGCTGGGTTTTTTTCAGCTTGCCAGGAGTTCACATTCTTAAACCAATACCCTGTCATCTCAGGAGAAGCCTTGAATCTTGCAATGGCCACTTCTTCTGTCAGTGTGCTGTGCCAGGGGAAAGCAAGCCTGCATTTCATTTTGGAATTCCAGTAGAGAGGGCACACGTTTTCTTTTGATGCTCATATTTTTAAGTACATGCTTTCAGAAAAGCAAAGTAAGCTGTGGGCTTACCTTCTTTGTTCTCTGTACAATCTCATGGTTGGATGGAATGTTTCTTTGCTTCTAAACACCAGTTTTCTCTTGGCTTTCTTTTCCTCGACAGCTCTTAATTTGTCATTTCTGGCAGAAACATAAAGGTCAGAATGAAAAGGAATTCTTTGACAGGCATGAGGGGCCAGCTTCTTTGGAACAGCAGCTACGTGAATATAATCTGTGGGATTTCTCAAGGGTTTTGTTTCATCTTGGTCTTTCTCCTTCTTTGAACAAACTTTTGGGAAAAATGCCATCTATAAAAGTTGCATTACACAAAAGGGAGAAAATTTCTCCCAAGAAGAAGGGATATCTGGATGCCCAAATTCTGTTAGGGCTGTGTGGAAGACTTAAAAGTAGGACTGCTATTTCCTGATCATTCCTTCTCTGTTTCAAAGATGGATAGTTACTCACTTCGTCATCAAAACATGTTTTTTAGTATAAAACCAGAAAAGCAAGGTGAGCTTAAATGTCTTGTTAAAAATAAACAGAAAAACAAACCCCAAGAAGCAACACTTGACTTTCTGAAAAAGAGTGTGCAATTTTAAGTACACCATAACTCCTTTGTGTGCTGGAACTAATGTAGCCTGACTTACTGTGATTGATACCATGCAGCTGATTGATGTTGAAGTTCCTTTTCCTACAATTTATATGATCTAGCTCCCGTATGGATCTCTTGGTGTCTAAATAAATCCTGAGCTCCTGCTGCAGTGTATTTCTCAATGGTAAAATGTTTGGCATCTCTCTCTCTCTCTGTGTTCCTGGCAACTGTAGAAGCTTCGTTACCTCTGACTTCTTTCCCTCTAACAAAGTAATTTGAAATTAATCAATGAGCTTTGGGGGCAAACAGGCAAGGAGGTCAACAAATGTATAAGCATAAGATGAAAAAAAATCTGAAAAAGATGCTTCAAAAGATTGAAATGAAAATTTTGTTTTTGGTTCTCAGAACAATTAATCTGGGCTGTTCAATTTTTCTGAATTTTTTTGTATTTAAAATTTGTGAGGTGTTTTTCAGATCAGGAAAAAGTTTGAAATCAAAATCTGTCTTGTTAGACAGCAAATAGTATCTGAAGTGCCTTCCAGTACTTTTGAAACTAATATTTTGAATATTTATTTAAACATATATAATACGAGAACGAGGAGGAGTCTGGTTAAAAAAATATTCAAATAATTACTTCATACATTGTGTATGGTCATTCTTATGTTCTGCAGATTATGCTCTGGAATGGTTTAAAAGCAACTAAGTGGGAAGGTTGATACCCTGTTTTTGGGTGGATCTGTTTTAGGTATGCTTAGCTTAACAATACCAGTATCTTCAACACATTTCTTTTATTTAAACCTTCTGTACCCTTTCCAGACGTTTTTCGGACATGACAGCCATTGAATTGTTCAGCTGATTAATTTTTTCCTTCCCTTGAAGTTTTACTTCTCTTGTGTTGCTTTGCAATTCTTGTTTCTAGACTTGAAAGAGACTTTTTTTTAATCTGTCTAGATATCCTTGGACTACTGAGTGACATGCACAACTAACTTCAAAAATATAGCCTGACAGCAGTCATCCTGGTTCACTCAGTTTTGTGTATACCAACAGAAAAAGGAAAAGTTGGTAACCTGGAGACTGATATGTTTTTAGCCTGAGATTCTCTTCCAGGTTAACCCTGTCCAAGCTATTTGAGCCATCCT
Organism: Geospiza fortis; assembly: GCF_000277835.1. Classification (NCBI taxonomy): domain Eukaryota; kingdom Metazoa; phylum Chordata; class Aves; order Passeriformes; family Thraupidae; genus Geospiza; species Geospiza fortis. The sequence goes on along the minus strand of NW_005054334.1, from coordinate 1,483,358 downwards.
GTGAACAATAATTCTTTGTAACCTGTGGTATGACTGACCAGCTTTTAAACCTTTTTTTTTTTTAATTTTATAATTCTGTTTGTCTTTCAAATTGCTGAATGTCAGAGTTTGCAGAGATGAGGAATTGGGGGGGAGAGCTGAAAGTAGTGAAGTTAAAATTACAAAAAGCAAATTATAGAATCGTCACATTTTCCTAAATTAAATTCACAATACAAAGGAGACTGTGCTTGCTTGGTATATATTTACTTTAAAAAATAATTATAGACCCAGTTAAAATATTTTACTGTATAAATGAAGTGTTTCACAATGAGATACTTTTTCCGATGAACTTGTAATAATGTCTATACCTATTATAGAGAAGAGGAGTGTGGTTTGCTCTTTGCATAGTGCTTACTGAACTTCTGAAATGGCCAGTAAAATCACCACCACCAATAAAAGCTTTTAGACACCTGGACTGTAGCTTACAAGCTTGAAGTTAGTAACACACCCAGGGTCCTGATTGGTAAACCAAAAACATGTATCTACAGAATGAACTGAAAGTGTGATTCTAGCACAGTCAGCCCTGCTTGTGTTGGCTGCTGTTGAGCAAGCACAGGCCCTGTCAGGGGTAGAGGTGCAGCAGGAGAAGCCTGGGCAGCTTGTGGACTCTTGTCTGGCCACTGAAGCCTGGGCCCCTACTTCTTCCAAGTGATTATTGTTCTTCCCTAAGCAGTTTAAACCCAGTGCAGTTATAGCTGTTGGTGCTGCACTAGGATCTTCATTTGGCTCATAAACACAGAATTGGAGTTGTCATAATGTAGTTTAAAATCAAAGAATGTTGCATACCATTTCTGTAATATATATATTATTTCTGGAGCTGAAATAAAGCCATAGCTAATAAGATAGTATTATTCTTATATGTTGAAAAGCACTTGGGGGAATTGCTGGAGTAAAGAAGTGTGAAAATTATCAGTTTCTTATGTGATTAAGTAGAGTGAAAAAAAAAAATACTCTTCCCTACAATTTTTCCTACTTTTATTTTCACCTTTCCTTATTTATGTGTCATTGCATCTCTCCTGGGCTAGTTGCAACAGTCTTTGTTTAATTTGTTTCAAAATGGACCCGACAGACAAATTTGTAGATTGCGCTCAAAATTACACAGAACAGTTACTGATTGAAGATTTGTAGATTTTTACCATCGTAGTGACTGTTAACAGTCAATGTCTCTCACATTTTGCATAGCACAGGCTGTATTATGTTGTAGAATTGATAGAATAATGCTGGCTGGTAATTCCTGCATCTGACCCATGTGTTTTAGATACACCAGAGCTGCTCTTCTAGCCAGATTTCTGAAACGGATTTTAAAGCTGGTGGAGGATTCTAGCACTTCTCTGAATAAATTATTCTGTCTTGTTAAAAAATACATGCTTTAATCTGTGTCCAGATATTTCTGGCTTCAAGGTAAGATGTGAAAGACAAGAAGCAGCTGATAGGGAAAAAACCAGAAAAGGGTCATTTTAACAGTTTCAGTTTCATGTAAAGTGACTAATCATGATTATAAGATATAGCAGTACATAAAGTGTGCTACAAAAATATCACCTTGAGGACTATAGATGAGAGTGCTACAGTGCTACAGCTCTCACAACTTAATAGCTGTTTAAAAAAAGAGATAAATTCATAGGATAATTGCTAATCTTCCCATGGCTAGTAGAAGCTAGTTATCAGGATGATCAGTTGCCATCTCAGTCCAGAAAAACTAATTTCCCAAGCAAAATAAAATTTGTTTTGGGCTCCAGGTTAGTGTACTTTTTCAGTTGTGAAAAATAACCCTTCAGAAAGAATCAAATCACAGTTTCAATTGCAGGTTAAGCATGGTTATTAAATTTAAGAAGAAAGATGTATTTCAGCACTAATTTGGCAACCAATTATTCATGGGATCAAAGCTTATAAACTTAAAATCTATCAGTATTGTATTCTCAATTTTCCAAATAAAACATAAAATCACTGTGGTGTTTACAGTTTACCTTTAGAGCATTAAAACATGGAAGATTTCTCATCCATCTCTTTCCCAATGTTAAGGCATTCAACATTCTAGAATTGTATTGGAATCATATCACCACTTTAATATTTCACCATCACTATATTTCCTGCCTGTCATTGGATTTCATTTAACCCAGCTCTGTGATTTTGCTTGTTAACTTTAGCAGGAATAATGTTTTCGGATGAATGAATGCTATAAAAGTCTGCTTTTTATTCTCTACTAATCAAACTGTTATAATGTGTATCTCAAGGGATCCACACTGACTTTAACAAAGGATTCTTTTGGTCTGAAATGTAATACACACAGAATGTTTTCTAGCAGTATTAACTATAATGGATTTAGCTATTTCACCTCTTGCTTCAGTGCGTTACAAACCCAAGGGTTTAAGGTAAAAATCTCAACAGTGAGGTTACATTTTCTATAATATTCTTATAGGAACCAACTTCACAAATCCATCTGCACAGCTACACATAATTGCTGGTTTCCAGGGAACTCCAGCTAACTTTGTTCAAAGCTTTGCCAATATACACAGAGGTAAGTAAGTTTGAAAATAACAATTATCTGACTTATTTGAGTTGGGTGAAGGCATTAGTTGCTTTTTCATGTACACTTGAGTGGAGATGTGATGAATTAAGTGATCTTTCCCATAGAATGCAAATGCAGTCATTTAACCAAACGATCGAAACCTACTATTTATGTGCTTTAAATTGCATGACTTTGTTTGCCCATGAGCTGCCTCATAGTAACCTGACTTTAGAGTTGCTGATGGTGATTCTCTGCTTCACACTGAGTTTGTTGCTTTTAAGAGGCTTAAGAGCAGAACATCCCCCTGTTGTTATTTGTGGCCTTTATTTCCTCTCCCCAGTTTTAACCGTTTGCATATGCTCCCTTTCAACTGCCATACGGGTACCTCAGTGATGATATTAATAGAAAGATTAAGCAGTTTCAGCTCACCAGAGAAGAGATATCAATCATCATCAGGCCCAATGAGAAGTTTAATTTTCTGCTCCCTTTTTTCCACTAAGCTCTGGTGGCTGCCACTCGCACCAATGTCTGTGGGACATTTAATAACCTGCTTCTGAAGATGCATTTCAGTGGTTTCTCCCCTTTTATTTCCTCTGTCAATCTCAGAGAATTTCATCATTTTAGGCTTTAATTGAAGACCACTGTGAGGAGATGGAGAGAAAAAAGTTATTTTTTGAACAAAGCTACTTAAGAGACTCAAGGTTTTTACTGTATTCAGGAGGAAGATGGGTTAAATCAAGAAACTGAAAACCATGGGAATTGTTGTTTTGGTATGTGACTATCTGCTCCCCTTGAAAAATTCTATATCCTCCTTGTCCTCAGCTCCCGTTTATGTGCATTGATTTATTTGTGCCTGAGAAGTGTGGTTAGATTTGTGGTGTAGTATGGATGACGTGGAGCACACTGAATCAGGGAATGACAAGAAAGAATCTACATTGAAAACTTCATAAAACAGCTTCTAAAATGACATCTGTACTAATAAAAGCACTCATGTGGGGTAGTAGACTAGTTGACATTGAACATTTTTGCTGTTCAAAGTGGCACGTCTCAGACTGGCACAAACTTACCTTACAGAGAAGCCCTAAACTTAATAAAAATCTTCTCTGAGATGATGCTACTCCTGTCACCTGTTAACTACAACCAGACAGTGAAGTATTGATAGATGATAATGTGCACTCCCCTATTTCTGGAGTTTTATCAGCTTCTAAGAGGTTTTAGGAGAGGGTCTCCATTCGGAGCAGCAGGAGATTACTGTTTTCTAAGTTGGAAAAGGGCAGATCAGACTAAGATAAAGCAACACACAGAGCACAAAAGAAAAATGGTTAGTATTTTCTATGGTCTTCAGATAGACTTCATGTATGAGGTTGTGGATGTGTGGACATGTGGATTTGTTGATTGGACAGTGAGGTTGCAGATTAATTTGAACAGCACATGATGTGAAATCATTCAATTAGCATTTTAAGCAGGTCATAATTGTGGATGCTGCCATTCTTGCATTGCTGGCTCTGGCTGCCTGGTTTTGAGTCAGTGTTTCTCCTGTTTGAAAAACAGGTGCCTTCAAACTTGAAGAGGCTCAGGCTGAGCACCTGAGATCTTTAATCCAGAATCTCTCATTGCCTTTTAAAATCTCTTAGAAAATCTGGCTTCCCAGCCTGGTACTTTTCTGTACTGGAGGGATTGATTTATTCTATCTTGCCAGGAAGACTCTTGTGTAGCTGCACTATTTTAGCTTCCTAAAAGGCCTCTGTCTACATTGGTCACTTGCAATGAACCTTGGAACTTCAGCAGGCCTCTTAAGTTTTCAAGTCACAGAAACTTGCTGAGCTGTATTAGAAATGGTCTTTTAAAAAGAAGTTTTTTGCTCTTAGTAGCCACTGTTTCGTCTTGGAGACTACAGCCACAATAGGCCAGTAAGTCTAGATACTAGCTTAGAAAAAAATAATATTACACATTACAGTTGCTACCACTAAAGAAAGGACAGAACCCTTTCCACCAACAAATCTCCAACAAATAGTACTGTTTTTCTTCAATTGGCCTGATAATTTAATTTGCAGGTTCATTCAGGGGAGGCAGATCTAGAATGGTATTGTCAACCTGAAGCAAAGCATAATGGTAATTTTGTGGGAAAAAAAATATTGGCGCCATACGGCAATCTGTGAACACATCTGATGTGTAGAGGAGGATGAGACTTGTAATTTCTTTAATTGTGTTATTAAGGGCAAGGTATTGCCCTTGCAAACAAATTGTTTGGAAAAACATTTGCCTATTTAAATAGACTTACATATTTAATAGCTAATACATGTTTACCTTACACATCCATCAGCACATTACAACGAATAGCAAGACCTTATATTATTTGAATCTTGTTTAGAGATACTCTGCTAAGGTCCTGGCACATTGTTTGACTGCATGTAAGAATGGAATAATCTGAGCCATTTCTGGACAGGGATTGTTTTTCTGGTAATTACTATTTGATTGCACTAAAATAAGGTGCTTGATCTAGGAGCTGTGGTGAAATAGTATCTGTTTAGAGGCAGACAAGTGATGGAAGACTTCCACTGGTGGAAAAATTATCTGTGTTAATTTCATGTGGTGCTTGTTGGAAGAATCATATTTGCAGCAAGTGAGAGTAGGAATCGCAAACAGAATTGTTGAGAGTTGGAACCTGTTTTTAGTGGATCTCACAGAAAAGAAGTTCTAATGGTATGGTGAAAACTGAGAAAGCGAGACCTTAATTAGGAATGGAGGAGCTAATGAATGAGAGTGAGGAAGGAACAGTTCTCAGGTGTTACTGTCACTTGTCATAAACTCCAAGCTGAATGGAGTACTTGCAAGCTGGCTTTTTTTAGTAATAATCTAGGACAAGATATGCATGCATTGCAAGCAGTGGGATGAAGTAAAAAAGTGGATTCATATGGAAAAGAGAAGATATTATCTTGAGGAGTCAGGAAGACATGGAGTTCTGTTCTGAAAGCACCATTTGCAGTATCACTAAAAGCAGCCTCGCTGGGCTGCGCACTATTCTTGTATTTGAGCATCATGTATGTGTGAAAAGATTCAGCACCGTGAAAATGTGTACATTCCAAATTATTCATTAGGTTTGTATCTTTTGAAATTACAGGAATTTTTTCAATGTGAAACCTATTCGGAACATAAAAGCTACCAGTCAAAATTGCAAATTGGTGATTAATATTTGGTAGTCATCAAGTGTTTATAGATTTAACTGAATCAGTGTTTTAGAACTGTAGGAAATCATCAAGAATTGTTAAGAGAGAATTTGATGTTACAAGGAATATGGATAACCAGCTTATTTGGCCCTCTCAAGAGCAAATACAACATTAGATGAGCAATATATTAAAAAAAAGAGAAAAGTGATCCTGAGGCATTTTTGGTGGTAGCTGATGGCAGAAGGACTATTTAAGGCTAATTCAAGTCTCTTTAGACCTCCTAGTACTTTCTATTATTAGTCTAACTCAAGAGCAGAGGCTATACATCATCAACCCTCCAGTAAGGCTACTGATGGTTATGTGGTTAAAAATAATAGGAAGAATAATGAAAAGACAACGACTGCAACTTGATAAGGAGTTCATATTCTGCCTGTGTACTCTAATGAACAGTTCCAGTGTACTACAAAAAAAAAGGAAGAAGTAACTATAACACTAAAGTTTTGGTTAATTATTTTCTATTCGTATAAAAGACAAAGTACATTTCTGGATACTGAAACAGAAGAAAAGGAAAAAAGAGACGGAACTGAGAGAGTCAATATTGTTTCAGGATGTCCTGTTCAATGAAATAATGGCTTTGAGATTCCAGACTATGGGAAAAACCACATTCCTATTTAATACTATGGATTATTTGTGTCTAAAGGAAACAGCAGAATGTTGTTACCAAATTGATGGCAATGCCAGCTTATGGGTATGGGAGAAAAAAAGTAAGTGCGAAGATCTTTGTTTATTCGGATAGCAAGGGTAGGGTAAAACAGATCAGAACTTCACATAAGCAGTAATGCAGGCTGTTTGAATTATTATTTCTGAGGATGTTTGTTGAGAAGGTTCTCTTAGTACAGTCCTAAAGCATATGGTAGAAGGTCAGTCCTCTTCTCTAGCTGTTTAAAGAGAGAAAGGTTGATAAATAGTGAAATTCTCAGGAAGACAAGGACTGCACATTTGTATTCAATGCTGCAAGCTGACTAGACTTTTCATTGCATACAAAAGTGGATTTGATCAGAACATGGCAAGTTACAGCCTGAAATTGTAGCAATGGGAGATTTAGGTAGAGTTTGACAAGAGGAGAAGTAGCTCTAAACAGAAGAGAGTTCTGTGTCCTGATAGATTGTGAACAGGAGTCATGGAATCTCCACCACAGATTTTTTTTTAGAACAGAGCAGAACAGTGGCAAATTAAAATCAGTGTTGGTAAGTGTAGTGTAAGGCACCTTGGAAAAGAATAGTCTTTATACACTATAGTGGATTCTTAGGTGACCATCACTGCTCTGGAACTGAATCTTGGACTGAATAAATATTTCTACTAAAGTTGGATTTGGTACTGGGAGATAGTTGGTGATGTATATATGTGAATAGCCACAGGCACAACTTGAAAGGCTTTGCTAGATATTAGGATGGGAGACTTAATTGTTTTTTCCTTTCCTTTACCAGATTGAGAACTTTCTAAATACACAAGACAGGGCAGAGCTTTTCACACGAGCAGATACTGTTAATACCAAGACAAATGTGTTTTATCAGATCAATAATGCATTTAGGAATGCAAATAGGAAGAAAATATCTGTTCATCAGATCAGTGTGTTTCTGACACAGTCTCTCTGTGGTATTAATGAAAAATAACTCTCACTAGTTTTAATGCAAAACTACTCAAGCTGTTTAAGAAAGGGCTTATATGATATTTCAGCCTGGGACAACCGGGCCTGAGCTCAATAACTGCAAAGGTCCCTTCTAATCCTATGTGGTAGCTTTGCAAATATATTCACTATTTGCTTCATGGAGCTCTCTTGGGTTCCACTGAACAGGAAATAAATAATCTCCTTTGCCAAGAAGGTGTATTGTTTGGAGATTATGTTTTGGTTCTTCATGATTTTAAAACACCATTTTTAAGGATTAAAGCAGTAGCAGAGCTGATTATTTAGTGGTTATTACTTGATGAGGTAATGACACTTGGCTTATTTCCTAAGCACTTTTTGATCTACTGATGAAAAACTCTCTATAGGCTAGGTAATATTATTGTTAACAATAGTGGAGTGTTGGGAACTAATTAGTCTCACCAGCCTTTTTAGGCAAAGAAGTGTTGATGGAGAAAAATGAATGCTGTTAAGCTTTAGGAATGCTTTTTTTGAGTGACAGTCTCACTGTGTAACACGAACTACTCAAAGCTCTTGGGTGCACTTGTGTGAGAAAATGGATTTCTTTCGAAGTGGGTGGTTCAGGGTTTATTTGGGGAGTGTGTGTGTGGAATCAGGTTTTGGTAGTGTGGGGAGTTAGAGGGGTGAGTGACTTCACTGAGAAGCTCCCCTTACAACAGAGCCTGTGCCAGCCAGCTCCAGGAAGAACCTGCCCCTGGCCAAGGCCAAGCCCATCAGCCACAGTGGGAGCACCTCTGGAATAACAGAATTAAAAATTAAGAAGGGGAAAAAACCCAAACTGCCACAGAAAGAGCAGCTGGAGATAGGACAGAGAATATGTGAGAGGAAGACAGATGGGGAGGAGAATGAAACCTTCATAACCCCAGAGGAAATCATTAGCAACCTGCTATGCTACATATTATTTATAATGTATTCTGTATGTAGTTTTTGAGAAAGCTTGATGTTGGTGAAACCTGGTTCATGAAATCCAAATTTGAGACTAGATAAGCACTAATGAGTTATTTGTTCTCCATGTAGACCTTTAGTAACCTTCAAGATATAAATGAATTCATGGAAATCTTTTATTACAGTTTTTTGTGAAAATGACAAATTACATCTGTTGTATAAAATAAATATGACTGTCAAAAGGTTAAATGAAATAACTCTTTTTTGAGAGTTTGAGTGCCCATGGGGAAGTCATCCAGCCTCTTGGCTTTAATACTCTTAAAATCTAATGAACTTGAGACTGTCTTCAAAAAACCATAACAAGCAGTTTCTCTGCCATTAACCCCATGAAATGAAATAGCTTCCTCTTTTTTCTACTTGACATCTTACATAGGTGGGAATTTTCTTGAAACTCTTAGAAATAGTACCAGTTTAAAAAAGGTATCCTGTAGTCTGTGTGATAAAGAGGGAAAGAAAGAGGTGGTGCATCAAGACTGTTACCAGAAAAAGCAGAGTAATTTGACCACCATAACTGTTGTTATCCAGACAAGTACTGGAATACCTTTGTTTCTTTAAAGTTTCTTTTGAAACTTGGATTCTTTTGAATGGGGAAATATTTCTCGATTTCATACTTCTATGTAACTGCAGCTGTGTTGTTTTGGTGGGTTAACCTTCACTGACTGCCAGGTGCCCACTGAAGTCACTCTCACTCTCCTCCTCAGCTGAACAGGGGAAAGAAAACATAACAAAAGGCTCATGAGTCACCCCACTACCAAAACCTTTTAATGCAAACCCAATACAGTGGTAGACCTCTTATTTAGTCATGCCTTACAGATAGTTGTACCTGGTGTCTGTAGTCCCTAATTTCTCTGCTCCTAATTCCTTGCTGAAGGCTTTATTGTGATTCTGTACATATGTTTGGCTTCATAGTAGACTGTGACAAGAACAGTTCATCAGAGAAGGGAGAATTAAGTGCTCAGTTGCTTTTTTGAAGTTACTTGTTGCCCTTTCTTCCGCTCTGCTCTTTTCCAAAGAACACACTGAATGGTCATTCTGACTACCTCAGCTTACTGGACACAATTGAAAGCAATTTCCCTGTGCCTTGTTTATTGACAATTCTTAGTGATCACTGTGACTTTTGTTTCTTTCTCACAGGGTTGTCTGGAGTGTTTTCATGTAAAACTCTGTTTTCTGATCGATGATAAGGATAAAAGCAGCAACAAAAAAGAAATTAATTGGAACTGTTTTCAGTTTTCCTACTTTCACCATTTCTTACTGCATACAGCCTGTCACTGCTGTGCTCTGTTGCTCACTTGCATGCTCACCTGCACCGCTGTTTCCCCTTTCACATTTGTGCTTGCTTGCTCTGTATCACTTTCAGCCTTGCTTACTCAAAATTCTGTATTGTATTTGCAGGGAATACCCCAACGAAGGCAGGAATGATGAATCTGACTCCATGTTCTCAGAAGGCGAATTTATTACTTTATAATACTATATTATATTAAAGAATACTATACTATACTAAAGAATACAGAAAGGATACTTACTGAATGCTAAAAAGATAATAATGAAAACTCGTGACTCTTTCCAGGGTCTCAACACAGCTTGGCACTGATTGGCCAATGAGTCAAAACAACTCACACCAGAATGCAATGAGACAATCACCTATGGGTAAACAATCCCCAAACACATTCCAAAGGAGCAAAACACAGTAGAAGCAAATGAGATAAGAATTGTTTTCCTTTTCTCTGAGGCTTCCCAGCTTCCCAGGAGAAAAATCCTGAGTGAAGGGATTTTTTCAGGGAATGTGAATGCCACAATCCTGTAACTGTTTTCAGCTTGCACTTGCGCTGGTTCACATATCCCTTACACTCTGACTTCTTCCTCAGTGTTTCACACCTTGGGGCCTTTTAAGCCTTTTTGTGTGGCACTTCTTTTTTGTGCTTCATTTCACTCTCTCTCTGTCATGCATGTTCAATTTTCTCTGTTCCATTACTGGATTCCTGGGGACATATCTGTAGTGCTGCCTAGTGGGAGTAGGGGCTGCTATTCTAGTATATCTCTGATAGTGTTTATGTTCCTTGTTCAGCACCAATGATGATGTGACCAGAAAATTTTAACCACTGCTAGTTTCCCTCCACATGTACATGATTACTTTTTGTTCTGTCTCTTTAAAAAAATAGCATCATTTGCTTTCTTTTTTTTAAATTGATTTTCACTAATAAAAAAAAGGAGTTATTTTTGAGATGTAAAACCAAGCAACATTGTTCAGCAAAGTTATAATGTGTTCTGTCTGAAGGACCCAGGGAGCCTGGAAATGAAACTAAAAGAAAAGAGTGTTGCATCCCCCCAGTTAAAACAGATAAGATCCAATATGGTTCAGATTTTCCTTTCTATACAAGGAAGACATTTCAGACTTGAGAATTCATGCAAGTCAGATGGGCATAGTTCAACTTGTCTGATGCTTTCCTATGCTGCATATTCTGCTCTTTAAATACCTGCTTAGCTATGCTTAACGTAAAAAACAAAACTAGAGAAAACCCAAAAAACCAAAACCGCTGACTGCATTTTATGTTTTTGTTTTGGGACACTTTCTTGTCATTAATTATCCCCTTTGTGAGTAAACTTCTCCTGACCAATGTAGCTTTCTGTTCTTTTTTTCCTACTACTCAGCTATGTGGAGTTTTTGCATCTGTCTTATTTGCACAAACTTACATGCTTGTATTTAGGGCTTTCAGTGAACAAAATGTGATGAGAAATCATATGGCCAGCCAAGAGAAACAAGAAAACAAGATTTTCAGGTAGTTAAAAATTTCTTCACAAATCTATGTCCTGCTTCTCTCTGCTTACTTTTAATCTTTTTCCTGTTGGAACAGGTTGCCCAGAGAAGTTGTGGATGCCCCATATTCAGAAGCATTCAGGATCAGGTTGGATAGGGCTTTGAAGCAACCTGAACCTAGTGATTGATGTCCCAGCCCACTACAAGGGTATGGGACTAGATGACCTTTAAAGGTCTCTTCTAGCTCAAATCATTCTCTGATTCTATGATTCTGTATTGAACTATTAGTGGAGGATGTTTGTCCTTAGTTTTAGCTAGTTGCCAGGTGGTTTAAGTGTTATTTCACTGCAGCTAAGAATAAATAAAAGATAAAATACATTATTTTCCTTTACAGGGAGAAGAAGCTGTCTCTTTTTCAGTCATTTATGATAAAAGGGAAAATGGGTGCTAGGAGGGAGATTTTCAGATGTTTTATGCAAATAAAGCAATTCATTGTGACAGGATATCAAAACTCAGTGTATGTCTACATTGCATTTAAAAGTACAGTTGAAGAATTGCTGTCACATATGCAGTATCCACTGCTGTAAGTAAGGTGGAATATGGATATTTTGGGAGTCTGTGTACAGTGATCTAGCCCTACTGGTGTCAGTGTCTGAATTAGTTAATGGAAACATCTCTGATGTGTCTGCATTCAAAGCTGCCATTATCCATCACCAAAGTTACAAAGATAATGGTCAGCCTGATAAAAGCAGAGGCAAGAAGGGAACCCTAACAGCAGAGGGACTGAAAAAGCACTGGAGGAGACCAGAGGCCTTTCCAAGTGATCTTCATCACTGATCCATCCTGTTATGTCTTGTCTCTCAGCTGGCACCTGTTTGCTTCCTGGGAAGGTTTGTATCTGCCACTGGTAGGCACAGAGGGCAATTTCTCTCCTACTTCCCTCTATCAGAAGTTCACAAAACCTTGGGGCAAAATAATCATCAAAACTCCCAAATTATTTATTAGTTGTTATTGGAGCAACCACTGTTAGTAATTATGGTATATTATTTTAATATATCTTTGTAGTCAAAGTGGAACTTTCACTGTCTAAAGTGCAACTTGATTTAGAAGATATTTAAAGGACTGTTATGAGTGGCATACCTAAAGTCATGTCCATTTTTCTACAGTGACAAAAGAATATATTTTTACATAATGAAGGTTTAAATAGATCATTAAAGTTTGAAGTGCATTTTACTTTGGAAGCAGAGTTTGAAAGGGAAAGAAATGTTATTCCCTGTCTCTAATGCTTTCCTTGACTCCTGGGTTGTTTGAATTTCCACTAAATTTGAATTTGCCTGTGTGACAAAAGTCTAGAGCAGAAGTCCATATTACCAGAGGAATGAAGAGCAGTTTGGGCTTGCTAAATGGCAGAACTGTGCTTGTGTTATGCCACAGCTGCAAATGGGGAGATACCGCACACACTTAGGAAACCTAAACGTGCTTTTCCTTGTTGTGGCCAATAGAGGGTGAGATTTTGTGGTAGCCAAGAGATGGCATGAGCAGTTTATTCTGTACTACCTCAGTGTCATTGCTGGGGGCAGAGAAAGGGACTCTCCAGGAGAAGGGCTTCCTTCCTGGTTGAGAAAACGTGGAGGGAGCCGTCTAGTGTTGTCAGTTATTGGGGAATTTTTCTCTGTGAATAATTTGTTTAGTTTTTTAAATTAATCTTGTTACTGTTACTGTTTGTTTTCTTATCTCATTGCCATTTTCAGTAAATTGTTTTTATCACAACCCATGATCTTTGCCTTTTGTGCCTCCAATTGGAGGTGGGTGGAAGAGCTAAATTGGGGAATACCATTCCCAAACCATGACAGCGTTGTATATGAAATGGCAGGAGATAGTGTGCTCCTAGCTTGGTTTGGTTATAGTGGGAATTCCTCCTGCCAGCTGCACACTGGGGTTTGAAATGCAGCTGCTTTACTGCAGAGCCTGACATGGGCTGCCCATCCTTCCCTCTGAACCCTCCCTGATGGCTTTCTTCTGGCTTTTTGAGATGTTGAACCAAAACCAGACATGTAGTGAGACAGCAGCTTGTGGGGAGAGACGCCTGATATCTCTGTATTTGCAATTAAAGTTTTCACAAGTCACTATCTGTAAAAATGTAATGTGGTCTGCTGTTCATTTCCAAGTCTGTACCATCAAATGTGTATAAAACTCAAATGAGTATTAAGGAAGGGAATGAGTTATCAGCTCATTGGAGACAAGGAAGGGAGGACACTAAGATACATTCTAGCAGATAAATCAAAGTGGACCTCTCAATTTTCTTGAAATTTATCAAAAAAGAAAACTCGGTGCTTTTTTTTTTTTAATTCCATTCATTTCTTTAATGAGTATTTGAAAATCTTTAACCTCCAAGAGCAATTATTCTCTAAGTCTTATCCATTCTTTTCATTGTGTAGATACTTTTCTTCCTTAAAAAAAAAGAAAAAAAAACGGATTAATTATAAGAAGATGGATACTTAACTAAGCTTCAGGCTTCTTGGTGAGTCCTAGCCTGTAGCTAATAAATGTTATCTCTGGCAATTTAAACGTTTTTTATTTTAATTAAGTTTTTTAAAAAGTGGGGATATGTTAAAAAATTGCACAACAAGGTGCTATATAACTGTCATGAATGAATTAAATTCACCCATAGTAAAGCTTCATTATGTACCTATTTTCAATGTCAAAATAAAAGATTATATCTATTGTGGTGTGAACAGAAAATCCTTCTCTTTTCTTAGTCTGTAAAACAAGAAAATGTAGTAGTAAAATCACAAAAATAGCCAAAAGGAGAAAAGAATTGATATAATTCCTCAAAACTTTAAATATTTTAAACACTCTCAGTTTTTAAATATTTAACAGAATTTAATTTGACTGATGGTGTCTCTTTGGCTATAAAAATAGCCCATACAGTCTTGTCAATCCCAAATATCTTAATATCCTGCATTCTGAATCACAAAAATCATGACATTGAATTTGTAGTTTTGTTTCTAAAGTGACTCTGCATCTGTTCTCCTAAAAATAAGTCCTCATTAGCTACCATTTAGGTTGTGAATTATTAGATCAGAATTTATAACTAGATAACAATTTCAAGTTTTTCTTTGGCATTCTAAGGAACAAAAAGATCTTCTTGCTATGGAAAAGAAACTTTGAGTAGCAGTTCATATGTGCATTCACATTAATTAAGACTGTAAAAGCTAAGCTGTACATGTAAGGCAGGTACATGGGATTTTCATCTAAGTGAATTCTGGGTTATTTTCTTTTATCTGTCTTAAAGTTCTAAGGAAGATTTGTTGAAGGATTATGACATCTCAAGTAGTACTTAGGAGGTGCATCTTATTTTCCTGTTCTCTGTCTAGTGCTTGCAGTGTGGGCATGCTGAGTGCTGTTTCTCTCTTACTCTAAGACACAGGAATCATTAGTTTTCAGAAGAATGGCCCAGGGCACAGCAGCTTTTGGGAAATTCTGTGATAATCCACAGCAGTCTGCACTGTAATATGCAGCTACCAATGGTCACGCTGCCTCTGGGCAGCTCGGTAGGATTCATGGAACTTGGCTACCCGTGCTTGTGGCAATCTCCTGTGTGCTTGCTTAGGAAGAGAGTTGGGAGATGTCTGCTTCCTCTTTGTTGGGTTGCTTTCCAGGTAAAATGTGGCAAGAGAGACCCTTGTGGATGAAGAGCAGGGAATATGTTTGTTTAGACCTTGTGTGCAGAGGTGGGATAGGTAGTGTGGGGCCTGATCTTGTCAGCAGCAGCAGCTTCAATGAACTCTGTCAGTGTGCAGTTCTCAGGACCAGTTCTAAACTTTGATGGAAGTCATAGTTAATTGAGCTCAAAGCCATTCAGGACATCCCAGTTGTCTCTTTTCTTCATGTGGAAGAACTAACATAGTTCAGTCAACTCACTTCTCAGTTTTCTTCTTGCAAGCTGAACAGTTTGATCTCTTTCAGTTGTGGGGTATTATCTCTAGTTTTAACTTTTTTCCTGGCTCTCTTCTAAACCCTCTCAAGATTTTCAACATACTTTAAAAAACACAGGTGACAGAAGTCATGTGGTATGAAATAGCATTCTCATCACCACTACATAAAGAGGTACTACTTGTATTTATCACTTCCTGCTCTTTACTCCCCAATTATACTTCCAAGTACCAAATTACTTACGCTCCCAGTTCTTAAAACTCTTTTTAATTATCTTCTTACCTATGCTGATTTTAAGTCCCTTCCATGATCAATATTTTCCAAAATACATTATTCTATTTTCTAGATATAGTCTGCATTGTTTGTTCTCAGAAATATTCCTTTGCAATTGGACATAATGAACTGCATTTTGTCTGAGTAGGCAGGACTGCCCTGTCTTTAGCATAATTTTCACTATTAACTTGGTGCTGTGTGTAAAGTTTTTGGGGTGTTTAGGGTTTTTTGTTTTGTTTGGTTGGGTTTTTGTATTTCCAAAACATCAGTAAATATTAAATAGGAACCACTATATTACTGAGTACTTTGAGATCCCAGCAGGTATTCCTGCTTCAGTAAACTTGGTGCTTGCAGTCTGGTTAAGTAGCCAGGTTTTAGTTCTTAATGTAGAATGTCCTGGTATTGTATCTTTTTAACAAGAAAATGTTACTTGATCAGACACCTTGCAATGGTAATTTGTACATCTGTGCATAATATTTAGTTGCCAACTTTAAATCAGATGTAAAGATAAAATCAGTCTTACCAAATTGATATTTATAAAAAAAGGCTGTCTATCTTTAATTATTTTCCTATCAATCAGTTTCCTATCTTCTGACTTCTGGTTGAACTTTTTCATTACTTTAAGTGCACTTAGTGTGTTTGGCATCAGTGCAACAGGCCCAAAAATCATCATGATCATTTTGTTTCTCATTTTTGAGTACTGACACAGAATAAATGCTCAAATCAATAAAACAGCCTGTCCTTTCTGATAGGTATTAGGTAGTGCTTTTGGCTGTTCCTGGCACAAATTCCTTCCTTTATTTTTGAGCACACTGTCTTCCTGTGATTATTTAGTATGGACCACTGGATAGAAGATATCCTAGTTTACGTTCCTGTTAACAAAAGTCAAGTCTTAAAGTTGTCTGCAGTGCAGCTATCATATTATGTAAAATCACAGTACTTATTGTGTTCAAAAATGACAGACTTTCTAAAGTTTCTAAATAAGAGAGAAGGTCCCATTCAGTTAATTTAGTCTGCCAGACATGCACTGTTTTCCATGACATTGGTATGTGCTGAGTAGACATATTTCTGATCTTTTCTTGTCAGCATATTAGCTTCCTTCATTTTTTTAAGTCAAGTACCAAAAGCTTTTCTTGAGGGACTACCCTTCTAGCTTGAATCATCTGGCTCCAAGACCCCTTTTGAAATTTTTCTGAAGCACCATTTTAAGCCTGTGTTGGAGCATCATGGGCTGAGTTCACACAAAGGGGCACTGCAGTCCAAAGAACTGAAGGTGTGTATCCTTGCACAGTACCTCTACCTCAGTGTGACTAAAATGGCTCTTCCAACTATTCACCACAGTGAGGCTTCACAAGGGAAAAATTTTGAACCTTCCAATCTCCTCCCTGTCTTTCTAATTCTCTATTTGTCTATTTTGTTAGTGCAGATATCATTGAGAGCTCAATGGCTGATTTATAGTTTTCATAGCTCTTAAATAAACCACACATTTAAAAAGGGAAACTGAAAAATGTTCAATCTACCTTACACAAACTTTCTTGAGTAATGTTGGAGTATATACACCTGACACCCCTTTAAAAATTAACTGGAATACCTTTATAAGCAATTGCTGCTACTTACTGCAGTGAAGTCACTGTTTCAACACCTCCAAAAGTAGCTCTATCTGAGTTTTCCTTGGGACTTGGATTTTTTCCCTGGAATTTAACTTGTTAAGCCTCTTGTTCTTCTTGTTCCCCACAGACAGGACCATCTGGACATTGTTATGTTGTAATTGTGGAGAGCCTAATATTTTTGTTTGTTAGGATTATGGGATTAGTCTGGCTTTTAAATAAAGTGAAACAGACATCATCTCATTAACATTTATATTACTTCCTTCTTTTTTACTTTGGTTGCAGCCAGTAATACTCAAGTCTAAGTTTTGTGTGATTTTGTAGATTTTGGTGCCACGAGATATGGCAGCAGATTAATGAAGTTTGACTTTGGCTGGCTTCACCCTGGAAGTGTGGTAGGACTTCATTAGTTCACATATCTTAAACATTTGGATTCCTGCATTTCCAAATTCCTCTTTGAAATTTCAGAAATATGGTTCTCCAGGCAGGGGCTATCACTGAACTCTGGGATGCGCATTTTTTAGCTTATCCACATTTTTTTATCTGATTGTGCTTAGTCCTTCACCAAAATCATTGACATTAAGGAAATTACTAGTGTGCTAGGTAAAAAGATGCAGTTGGAGTCTTCTGCATGACGTCAGTGACAGGATTTTTTTATTGCCTTTTACAAAAACTTGTTCTTGATTTTAAACTACTCAGAGACAGAAAATTATTGGTGATTTTTGGTGAGTTATGTCAATGCTTAATTACTTTTTTGCTCAAAATTTGGACTATGTTTCTGTCTTTTATTTTTGGAAATTCAATTATCAATCTCTGGTTCCTGTACCATTCTCTTAAAATTGGAAGTCTTGTTGCAGTGAACTTTACTATTTCCCTAAAGGATATGAGCAAATTGCCTATTAGCCATACTTCTGTTTATCTGAGTAGATTTCTGTCCTTCAGCAGTTCAATCTGAAATAGGTTTTCCAGCACTTAGGCCATTCTGTAGGTCTTTGCATAATTCACCTTACTGAGTTCCTTGTTAAATAAAGATCACCAGAACAGAGCAGTATTCCATATTCTCTAGTTATCTATATTGTACAAATACACATATGAAAATATTGAAGTGTTCTTATAAAGAATTGAGATTGACAAAATGTTTCCATTCTAAATGGCCTTTTTAAGAGGCTTACAGTTGTTCACTGACTGTGACTGTTCAGGATAGAATTTTACATTTTGGTGAAAACCCTATGCAAGACTTTTTATTATTTGAGAAAATTGCTTATTTTCCAGGAGAAAATAATTTTCCTTGCAAATATTATTCAATTACTGTTTAACTGTAACAGGAAATAATTTCATTCTTTGTCCCCATTTTTGCCAATTCTGACTTTAAGAAAGTTACCCATTGAGATGAGGTATCTAGCACTTTGCTTAGAAGTTAATTTACTACATGATGAGGAGGGGACAGGTAAAAGATATTAATTTAAATGCTGTAGGGATTTACAAAGGATAGGGGATAAAACAATGTTATCTGTCTTGTTTGGATTTTTTTTCTGTGAGTGATTTCAACAAGACTTAACTTGAAAACTTCATGGGTGTTATGAATAGGACCTTTCACAAGGGCAGGTGTCCATAACGTTGACAAAAGCCCCATGATTTTGAGAAAATGATAGGTATGAAGGTGAGATGCTGTGCAGGAGTAGCAGTAAGTGACCTGCCACTGCTATTTCAGAATGTTCTAAGAAGGTAAGCTATTTGAGCAGGAGATCAATATGAGTATTTTGGTTATATACTGTAAAACAATTACCTAGAATTGAATTTCAGTGCAAGAAGCAGCTTTGGTATATTGCTATGACTGTTAATTTAAAAGCACAGAAGCCAAGAACTTTAGAGTTACAGCAGCTGTGGGAAGCATAAGTTGGTAATGTTTACATACACTTCAGAGCATAAATTTTTTTACCATAAACAGCAATGCAAAACACTACATATGTGCAAGTGGAGAGAGCAATGGATACTGTGAGAACCATGGATGAATTTGAATTTCTGGACTTTAAATATGGAACCTCAGTCCTGCACTCACAGCTTGTTTCCCACTGAATATGTAAGATACAAAATGAGTTACATCCTGTTCTAAAATACAAGACCCTGATTCTGCATAAACTTAAGTGTTTACATAAATTCAGTCATCTAAGTAACCACACTGCCTGCTGGAACTTCTTCATAGTGGTTCACATGCATGTACACGTTTACTAGGCTTAGTTACTGCCATCCTAGAAACAATGCAAACCAAGAAATGAAAACGAACACAAAATGTCACACAAAGTGCATTTTCTGAAGCAGGGCACCTAGGTTAAGATACTTGCTGGTTTGTCAATTTGGCCTCAGCTTCCTGAACTCCCCACTTTCAGCAGCAAAGATCAAGGATTCTCCTTGACTGGATACTTTTGCTTTTAGGTGGTGGTTAATACTGGCTGAGAATCAACTTAATTCATTTAATGCTAAGTGTCTTTATGGCCTGTAAATCATGTAGGACTGGTCTCTGCTATTAGTGGTTTTTGGCTCTATTCATAGTAGTTGGTAGTAAAAGAGAATAGGTTTTCAGCTTTTTGCTCTCTCCTTAACCTACTATTCATCCCTTGATTGCTCAGGGAGTCTGTATAGTAAAATTATCTGTGTCCACTTGGATTGATTTATTTTCTGTTAAGTCTACATATTGTTGTGTTCATTTCTGACATGTTTTAGGGTGCTAGTCTGTAAATACACTGACTCTAATTTTCTTCGAATCCATCAAGTCAGACTGATCAGTAAGAAATCATTTCTCTGTTTTGAAACATGTTTCTTTTGAGAACATATCAGTATTTCATTGTGTATTTTGAGGCCTTTCTTCTGATGCTTGTTTTGATCTGAAACCTCTAAAAACACACCAGATCCGCAAAAATCAGGGAACTTAGTCTGGCCTCTTTGCCTATATTTGCCTATATTATGGTAATTTAAGAAATAGCTGTGACAGCATGTTGCCATTTTTTAAAATAATATTTTAAAAATAAAAAATAAAAATATAATTATATTTGTGATATAATGAGTATTATTTTATTATAATTATTTTTGTGATTTAGCAGAGGCCGAAAGAGACCGTATCAGAAAACCTGAGGTTTTACAATTGGTATCAGTGGGCTTGTTTCAGAAAATCTTGGTGGGTGGTGAGGTGGAAGGTTTATTTACTCTTTTATTTTTAAACCTTTAGGGAACTACTTGTCACTTTTTCTCTACCATTAGCAGGACTAAGTATATTTTTGCTCTCACACATTACCTGAGATCTTACATAACTCCACTATGGCAGCTGTGAGAGCCTGGAGAATATCACCAGTTATTTGAAACTGATGATATGAGTTTCACGTCAGTACTAGTGAGGTCTAGGTGCTTCACTGTTGTTTCCTGTTAAGAGAGTTCATTATTATCTGGTTCTCCTGAATGGTTGTCAGTGGTTGACACAAGGACTGGGTATGTGTCTTTGCACTCTGAACTCTGCTGCAAGGTAAAATTTCATCAATGTGTTCTTGGACAAGCTTTCAAGGCTCTTCTCAGCGTGCTTCACAATACAGTGATTAAAATCCTCCATCAAAACATGAGTTAAGTTCGCATGAGCTGCCTAGGACCCTAAATGGCAACCCCTAAGTTAAAGAGGGAGATGAAAACTCAGACCATCTTCTGTCTGGCAGCCTGACCTCAGTTCCTGTGAGCTTCTAGGAGGAGGAAGATGGCTTAGCTGAAATCAGTGCATTGCCATTGGCAATCTGAACCAGCCCATGGCTACCAGCAGGCATTGGCAATCTGAACCAGCCCATGGCTACCAGCAGCCTTTCTAGCACACCACAAGTAGTTAAGTACCAGAAGGGAGGCTGTGTCTACTGGACACAG
The DNA here is from genome assembly GCF_000277835.1 of Geospiza fortis. NCBI lineage: Eukaryota > Metazoa > Chordata > Aves > Passeriformes > Thraupidae > Geospiza > Geospiza fortis. Next base: position 1,462,525 of record NW_005054334.1, on the reverse strand, counting down.
TCAGTTTTTCTCAGCCTTCACAGTGGCCAAGAGGGAGGGACAAAGCCAGGAGAGAGATGCTCCCTGCTCCCCAGTACAGCCAGGATTCTGGATGAGGTCTCCCCCCTTTGCCATGCCAGTGGTACTTTGGCCGTGTTCAGCCTTCAGGGATTTGGGAGGAGGAAGCAGTGCAGAGGAGCTCTGAAGCTTGCTGGTTTATAGCAGCTCTAACAGATGTATGGCAATGTGCTGTGCTTTGGCAGCAGCCAGCAGCAATGCTGCCACTTGCCAAGACAATTGGCAGCAGATGGCTTTGTCCAATTCTGCCATGAAATTCGTTTAAACTAAAAAAGATAGAGTATTGTACTTGGAGCTGATTCATTGCAAGAAAGTGAAATTCCTTGTATTTTGATTTTATAAGTTGTGAATTTCACAAATACTGATGAGAATCCAGATTATTACATAGCCTCCTTTCCACAGCCCAGCACCATGGTCATGCAAAAGTGGGAGAAGTTCAGTTGTATTCTTCAGCGATATCGAAGGCAGATTTTCTATATTTGCCATACTCCTAGGGTAAATTTTTTAAGTGGATCACAGCCGAGGAAATTTTGGACCCACAGTTTCTAATCTGTTTTTTGTAGAACTCTGTGTCCAAATCTTTATTTTGGCAGCTGACCCCATGATGAAAACAATACCACATTGCAGGAGTACATGCCATCTGTGATAACTTTTTAAATATAATTTTTCTGTAAAATAGCAAGTGCTTAATGTAGTCTCTCCTCTAGCTTTTCTTCTATATTGATAACTAGAATTCTCATATGAGTTTGAACTGCTGGTCTTCATGGAACTTACTGAGAAAAAACAGTAAAAGAAGGACAGTATAGAAGATGTCCAATTTATATTTTTTTAGTGCTAACCTGAGCCTTACAGAATTTTCTATCTCTGTAATGTTTGTAGTTTTGTTTATAAAATATGTTTATATAAGTAATAGCAATAAATACCAGAAAGCCATGCTGTTTTCTGATGAGAGTGATCTTTGTCTCTACCATTCTTACCACTGCCTAAATCCAGGCAGTCTCTACATATTTCTTTCTGATAGTTGCTCTTTAAAAAAAGAAAACAAAAACAGACCTTCATGAATTAATATCATTGTTGGCCAGTGTCTTTTTAAGTTTGGTGAAAAATTGTCCTTTTGCTTTCAGAAGCTTGGAAAAAATCTACAAACTCAACAAAATGTTTTGGAAAACACATAGTTTGAAGAAAAAAACAAATCAGTGATTTGGGGTATGCAGTAGTTTTTGTTCTTGGATTAAATGCTGTTAATATCAAAAATAAATCTGTTATTCTGAAAAATACTTAGAAAGCTAAACTAGCTGAACTATTTGGAATAACTATCTAATTTGTGTTAGAATTTAACTATTAATTAAAAAGGCACAATCCTGACCATCCTATTTTGAAAGTCTTGAAGACTCTTTATTTTGACTAAGAATGTGCTTTTCAGTTGTACCCAGATGATTTAGGAGCTGGGGAAATAGGCCCACATTACAGGTTCAAAAGTATCTGAGAGATTTAGGAAGATGAGCACAGCCTATTTGCTCTTGTAACTGATGACTGCCATTCTAAAAATCCCACTCCATCTCCCAGGCTTTATTTATATGTAAATTGCTGGTGATTAAAAAATGCTATTTATAGAAATCCAAAGGAAGGAAAGTGTAAAATACTGCAGTGGTCTGAGGAGTGTATTTTCTCAGAGCACCTCCCCAGCAGACAATAATTTGTATCTTGTACTGGTGAAGCATTTCCAGCACAGAGACAACTGCCAGTGAAAAAACCTCTCTGTATTGATATAATAAGCTGCTTCCCCACCATGGAATGTACTGCTGGTGAACATGAATTTTTTTTCTGGTGTAATTGTATGTACTCACAGTGCTTCCACAAGGATAGCAGTTCAGTCAGGGATTAAACATTTTCATACCCCATTTCATGGCTCAGGGAGTCTCTCTGGAAGCTCAGGTAGGCTGCCTGAAAGCCTGAAAAATCCCTTGAACAAGGATGTGGTTGTTAGCTTGTTACCAAATAAGAGGACTTTTAATATAATAATATAAAATGAGTACAGATTGTTGTTTTGTTTTTAATTTTCCTGAACTCTGCTGGGGAAAAAAGGTACTCTAAGGACCTCCTCTTTATTTGGAGCTAGTGAAGTGAACAGGGAATGTTCTCATTTTAATCAGTAGTCTTACTTAAGAAGAAATTAATGAACTGTTCTTCCAAAAATATTTTTGTTAGTATTTCATATTCACAGTGCACCACCACATAAAGATGTTCTATTTGTGAGGCTGTTTGTTACTCTTCTCTAAAATATGACTTAACTGCTGCATGGTAGCACAAGAAGTTCTGTTCTGATTCTGAGATTTCTGAGCACGGGCAGCCTCAGAGCCACTGTGATGAATGCAGCAGCCAAAAACTAGGCTACATTTATCAAAACTCACACTTAAGAGCTGACTGAAATGCTTTGGTCTGTTACCTGCACAAAGCAAATGATCACTAGGAGGACAGGGCACTAGCCTGTCTCATTTATTAAAATAGGAAAGAGTTTTCAAATTTGAATTTTTGCATTATTTTCATTATCAGTATAATAGATTTAAGGCAAAAGTTAACATCTTCCAAGTCAAATTGTTGCAGTACACATCGAAATAAAAACTGGATATGGTCGAACCCTTCAGTAGCACCCATGGGCATAAAGACCTTGTTTCAGGTTTGTGGGTTTTCTCCCCCTCCCTCCAGCAGCCCTTGCATTTCCTGAGGCTTGTGTGCTTACAGGGCATTGGCAGGTGCCTGCCCGTCAGAATGGATTTGTAATAAGTCCTGGGATAGCACGTTCAAAAGAATATTAAATCTCACGTTCAAGAACTAAGTTAGTCGGTTAAGACTTTGTTTTTAAAGCCATTTAAGCAATTTGAATAAGGATAGATTCCTAAAAGTGCACCTACCTGCAGTCTGTGCCTCTCAGGCTCCTCAGTGACTGTTAATTTTAATGGAATGTGGTTCTAAAACATCTACGTGATCTTCAAGACCTTATTTTTTTACAAAATGGTAGAAAGACATTTAAAAAATTCCAGATAATATAATTTCATTGTAAAGTACCGATATGAGGGATTTTAAAAATTAAATAATATTCATCTTCTCTATCACCTAAAGAAAAATAATTATGAGTGATTTTCTAGCTCATCATTCTTCCTTCTCCCAGTCTACACTGGAATTAGGAATGAGAAACAAGAAAAAAAAAAGAAAATTAAAAAGTTTTTGATTGCTAGACTTTTCTTGACAGCTGGGGAATAAATTTATTTCAAAAAAAAGATAAAAATATAGGTTTGGCAGAGCAAGCTGTTCTGGGAAAGAGGTCTCAATCACTGTCTTAATAATTTTGGCCTACTAGATGCGTGGTAGGATTCTCCCTCATCTGAATTATAAAGGGAGTCACCACTCTTTTTACTGACGTTAGTAGTTTTCTTTTTCTCTCAAAGAAAGTGCTGATGAATATGTCACTGCCTATGGAGAATTGCTCTTCTATAAATATATCCATTGGTTTAGATTTATTTCTTATGCCTCTGAGTAAGTCCACATTACAGAAGCTTGAGGTACTAGACTAGTTTTCTAGGATTTCATTGTCCCCTGAAACTAGGATAGGTGAGTTTAGTAATATATTGCTCTTTAGGTTTCCCTAAAATTGAGAAGTTTAAAGAGTTTGTGTGATCTTTTTTTTTATTCCTTTCCTTTTTCCAACAAATTAACCAGAAGTCTGTCAGATGCTTTTCCTTAGTAAATTTGAAATTAGGGTCAGCATCTGCCAGCATATGTTATGCTTATCTCAGACCCAGTAGGTGTTTTTGACATCTTTGTCTTAACGGCTCCATCTCTGGGTTTTCATTATGTTTTTTTATTTTTCTGGTTCATGTTCTCTATTTTAAATTGGATTTGTGCCTCCTTCTTGCTATTTCCCTTTTACAAAGCCAGATATGAAATGTGACCTAAAGCTACTGATTTTCATGTTTCTCAGAGCAGCGCCTCAGTGCTCTCTGCATACTCCATTGCACTAATAGTTTAAGCTGTTTTTCCTGAAGACATATATAAGCCCATCACTGTACTGTGTCCTGGGTTCAAAATTTTCCAAGCACTGAAATTCAGTTGGCAAGATACACTCATCGTGATTTATTGGTAGCTTTACTGGGGGTGAGAAAGGGAACAATTTGCAGAGTGCCCTTTATGCTACCCTTGTGGCATAGGAGGAAAATTCTCATAGACCACTTGGAAGTGCCATTGCCATAACTGTCCTAACCTGCAGTGCTCATGGAGCCATCATGCTACTGCATTTCCAGAAATGTTGCAGTTGAACTGATAGCAATTCCAGATGGACGTTTTTATTTCCCTCTAGAAGCCTTTGATAGACCTGAATATACCATACATGCAGCAGTCCCATATGCTCCATAGTGTCCTGTTTTGACCCTGGTGAATCAGCTCCTGAGAGGGACAAAAGTCTCCAGTCATGAATTTTTCTCCATTTCTTCCTGATCCATTCTTTCTTGTTCACAGTGGCATAAGTCAGCTTTACTTGTCATGGATCATATTTTCTAAGGGTTGCAAGTGGCAGCTCTGCTATGACTGTACTCCAAGCCTTCTGTCTCTTTCTTGAGCCGCAGAAATAAGTCTTTAGAATATTCCAGCATAGCCTTTGAGAGCACCCTGCTCAAGAAAATTGTGTGCCACTCTTGTTGAAAGGATGTAACTGAAGGCAGATTCCCTTAGGCTGTGCCCTAGCTCATTTAGGAAGTTCATACTCATTGCCTGTGCTTCTACTCTTCCGTCTAAGGAGCTGCTGCAGTCCCTTCCTACAGAGGTTTATAACCTTTGTGAGGTTGTGCTAAGACCAACATTTAAGTAGTGTCCATTAAAAAATTGTCCTTTCTTTATGATGGTGGGAAAAGAGCTTTCTTAAGCACATGTATCATGGCACTGCAGTTTGACAGGTCAGTGCCCTGCAAACTGGAACCATTGTTAGGGCTTGCATCTCTCCTGGTAGTACATGCAGGAGTGCTTTGTGCTTTTATTTCTTTTATTTCTGCTGTACACGCATGAGCTAAATGAAGGCAGAAGTACTTCTGGTATTTTGTAGCTTACACTTGCTTATCCTTGAAATTCTTGTATTCATTCCACATTGTGCTTTTAGGTACGGCATGGCATTGTATGGTATTGCTATGTTATGGAATGTGGAGGAGCAAGAGATACAAGCATTATTAGGATTTGTTTCCTTTCTGGACAGGGATTTTACCTGTGGCAGTAGCACCATCTACATCACTGTTCTCTAAAGCAGTGTATGTTCCTCTTCTTTCAGCTATGCAGCTCCAATTCTGAGCATTCCAGAACAAAACAGTATTTTCCTTACCATCCTTCATATGCACATATCTTGAGAATTTGGTTATATATCTATCAGTTAAAGAGAAGATTAGTGAACAGCCTGCAGAGCACTAGCAAATAATCCTGATTAGTTTTATCCATGAACATGATTCGTGTCAGTTGAAGCTATGCAGAAGTGACTGTTGATAAGTAAAAGAGATTGGTTTTCATTGGGTTTTCTTACATATTTCTCCTATAAGTAGACCCTCGTCAGTAGGTTTAAAATAATTTTTGGCTGCTTCATCTTAAAACCTGTAGCCACAGTTCTTGGTCGTACCTGTAGCTCAGTGACAACTTTGATTTGATTCATGGAAGGAAAAGCAAACAGGGAAAAAAAAAGAAATGTAAAGTGTTAACAGTACCTCTGTGGTGTCTACTTCACAGGTTTTATGGTAAAATGTATTTGCTGTAATTGGTTTTTTGCTGTGGTGAGTACAAACCAGCCAGGATTAAGAGAGGAAACAAGCATTCCTAAGTTGACAAAACAGCCTGAAAAGCCATTCCACAACAGATAGAGGAGCATTTTGAGCTGTAACTGTTCCAGAGTGTTTTTGGTGACTGCTACTAATAGGCTCTCCAAAAGAAAAAAAACTACTCCCACCTTGTACAGCCACTGTGTCACTGGGATTTGTGCCCACTTGAGCAAGTACTGAATTTTGCAATGTCTTAGAATATTTAAAATTGAAGGCTCAAGCTGTTCTGTTTTAGGTTGCATTTATAGATGAATTTCTATCTAATTTAGAGAGTCCTCACCCATATTAGATGCTTTATATCTTGAATATTTCTGTCACTTCACCCCCTACTTAATTACTTTCATTCTTCCCTAATTGAGTTTAGGGTAATAACTTTGATAACTCAGACACCATCTGGCATGGGAATACAGATTTCACAAGAAGAAAGCAGCAAAATTGCACTTGAAGTTCAGCAATATTTCTTCCCTTTCTCTTTTTAAGAGAAATAATCAAAACCAGGCATGAAAATATTGTCATTTCACAGTTTTCAAAGAATCTTGAGCCATACCAAATCTAGAGATGTATAACTACGGAATGTACCTTAGAATTCCTCACAAGTGCTCATTCTGTTAAATACAAAAAATAATAACACGGTTGTGGCTATGTGACTGAGGCTTGAAATTAAGCTTATTTTCACATCTCTTGTGTGCAGCTGATAAAAACCAGTTGGTTAGATTAGATATACCTGGGCTGCTCAGTTTGGAAAGTATGAATTCATTACATAGGCATTTTACACTGCTTAATCCACAGAGCAGGATCAGCATCAGCCTATTAGGAGGGATTACACTCTGCACAGCCACACAGAGGATGGAGATAGAATTTGCAGAAATTTCAAAATGGAGAAAGGAACTGGGGGAGTGCTGGACTCTGAAATCATGGTATTAAGGATCATCAGGACCTGATTATGAACCAGATGCAAGAGGCTTGAACAAGAGAAGCAGAAAAAGGTGGTGGTGCTGAATCAAAAAGGGAAAAGGCACAGCTGTGAAATTAAATACATGGTAATTGCTATCTAACAGATTTGGAGGTTTATATGCTTGGCAGAGTTAAACTTCAGCTTTTTAAGTACTGTAGTGGGAAGAGTAGAAATGATGGCATTTTACCTTTATTTGAGCATTCTTTCCTGCAATCTGGACATCTTTTGAATGCTTCTCCTTTGGAGAAGGAGAGAACCCCATAATGTGTACTGGGGAGAGATCAGTGAAAATAACCTTTTTCAGTACAAAACTTTGCCTGGAGAGCCCTCTCAAGGATAGTTCCTACCAAAATAAACAACCCCTCAGTAATTCAAATTGATGATAAATACTTGTTAATTTTGTGTATTATTTTATCAGGTATAATTTTTTAGTCTTTGAAGTTCTACTGAAGATTACTAAAGGGTATTTAGATTGCTTTAAATGCCTGGCAACTCTGAGGATTCTCTTAATTCTCTTTAGGCTCAATTGATAGATTCCCCATAGCTGTCACAGACTTGTCACAGGTGCTGGCCCTTCCATTTACCCAGCCTGCCTGACGTATCTGCTGTCATGGTAAAGCATAAGGCGTTTGAACAATCCTAAGAACAATTTTGCATTGCTAGTTCAAAGGGCATAATTTACTATATCTAAAATGATAAGTTTTTAAAAGCTTTGTCTTCTGATTTTTTTCATTATGATAGGTGATGTTTTTTCAGCTTATGCTGCAGGGATGAAAGCGAGATCTTAATGCAAAAGAAACAAGCAAATAGCACTGACATTTTCTCATGTAGCTCCAAAATTTGACTTTCCAATAAATCTAAAATATTGCAAGACTTTAAATACAGTTTTAATACAACTTTCCCTGTTGATTTGATGCAGTCAGATTATCAAGAAAAGAAAGAAAAGCATTGTCTGATGGAATTCACAATATATATTTGTGCTCATCAAATAAGAAACCAAATTTCCATAGAAGGTGCTAGTGTGAATTTTAACTATGTGCCTGCTGAAGTTACAATTTCTCAAGAGAGAAAAGACTGTCTCTTAAAATAGAAGTCACATTTGAATGGCTTGTCTATTGGAATTTTACCATAAGGGACAGGATACATATTATCTAATGTTAGACATACAGGATCTTCTTCAGAGTAAAGCATAACTTCAGGAATGGTATAACTCAATATCTGTACTGTTTTAATGATAGTTAAAACCAGAAGGCATAATTTAGAAAGTAAACTTGGTAGTAATAGGACTATGAAGTGTTCTTAGTCTGTTGCCTGCCTCAGTTTTTCCTGGGTAGATGGTCATAATTTAGAAGGGAGAAGTCCATGATTCCTTATTTTCTGTAAGGGTATGTTAGAGAGAAAATATAGGTGATGGAAGCAATGTTCTTTAGCTTTCAGTCCTCAGCTTTTTCCTATGTCACTTCTTAACAGCTGATTTCCATGTCTAGATTACCTCAAATATATATGGAATATATAATTAAAAATACTAAGATCCTTCCCTTTTCCTGAAACAAGATGGGAGCAGGTGAGAAAGGAAGCCACCTTTTCCCCTACTCTTTTTTTTCCAATCATGTTGTTTCTTCTTTTGCTTGACCTTTAAAGGACTTTTAAGGTTGCAGCATTTTTGTTATGTATCTGATCTACTGGTTTTTTCCATGTCTGATTGTTCTTTAGGCATAAGGTGTGTTAATTTGTGTTTTTTCAATATGCAACAATTTTGGTCAAGTCTCTGTCTATTCCACAAAGATGTTAAAAGATATTTCAAATGGTAGAAGTGAATAAACCTATAATTACACTAACAAAGGAAGATGGAGAAATACATTTAGTGAAAATCTGTCAACAGAATAAAGAACAATTGTAGGACTGTAATTGACCTCTAGACACAACACAATACAGTAGTTTTCATAAATGCCTCTGCCTTCACCTTCCCATTACTCCAACACAGAAACTTGTCACAGGCATCAATTAGTTTGTAGTATAGATCAGTGTAGAAAGGTGATGGCCATTGGCCCTGCATCCAGTTTCACCTCACAAGAGCCTCCTTAAAAATCCTATGTTGTCTGTACTTACTAAAGAGGTCTCATGCTGCATATTCTACTTTTGAGGGGAACACTGGAGGCAATGAAAACTTGGGAAACTAGACATCTATTTGAGAGAAAAAAAAAAAAAGAAATGTTTGCTTAAAAGCATGCAAATCCTGTCAGTATTGAGCACTACTGCTCTGAGTAAAGCAACTTTCTTTTATATTAGTAAATAAGTGTGTCAGTAGGGCTTAACCTCAGTGTTGCCATACACAAGAGTAGGCATATTCCTCAGAAATCTAGTTGAGGATCCTAAGTGTGCATTAAGATGTTTCTGTGCAGCACAGCAGAAATGTGAATTAGTCTCAAAGATCCCCCTCATCTGTTACAAGACAAACCCTTAGTAAGCAGAACAGCTAAGTCTTGCTCCCAGTTTGCTGGTTTTAACCTTAATAAACTTTTGGCTGCTTGAAAATGAAAAATCTCCTTTTCTTGCTTCACAGGAAGCTCAGCAGGTTTGTGATGGGGCACAGGGGACGTAGCCCACATTCTAACCTAAAACAGTACAGCACTGGGTATATTTGTGGTGCAAGATAAAAATGAGTAACACCACTGTGCTGTATGCATGCACATATAATGCAGTGTTAGACCTATGCTTGTTTTCATCAGTCACCAAGTTTTGCCTTTTGCTTACTTTAAACAGGATTATGTTTCTTATACACTGTCTTCACTTTTGTAACAAAATAACAATATAATGAAAAAGAGTATTTTCCTCATGTATTATAGGAAACTTAAATTGCTGATAGAAATGAAATCTCTGTTTACCTGATAAAGCAATCAGAAAGATCTGGTAAAAAAAATCAGTTCTTAGAAACTTACTATATCTTTGCAGAAGGAGCATCTCCAATATATTAAAGCTAAATACTTTTTAAAAGGTAAATGTTGAGTAAGTTAGTGTAAAAAGGAGGTTGCATATTACATGTCAATAGAGTCTGATCACCAAAAATTTGTTGTAGCCCTTGGATAGATATTTGGCCACACTGAAGCTAATTCTAAAAGCACTGTTGACTTCCATGAACAACTCATTCCTATCTGCAAATAACTAGCTGCCCTTAGCTAATTTATGTACTGTTGTTGTAGGGGTATTTCTTCTCCCATGACTGATTTTTACATCTACTGTTTTAAAATGATGTGTTTCATTTCTGATGTCATAGTCATGACATGTAACCTACCATCTGTATCACTGCTGAGATGTTTCTTTCCTCTGCAAAGTGTGTTAGCAATTTTGCTGTATATAGTACATGATGATGTGGTATGACATTTTTCTTCATGAGGAGGACAGGAAACTAACTCCAGAGTTATTTTATCTCTTGTCATAAGTGAAGATAAATGTCATAACACTGATCAGCCTTCATGTGTCCTGAATATGCAGTTATTTGCCATTTTCCCTTCACTTTTCTTTGGGACTGAAGTGGCTGAAATGACAGTTGCAGCAAATGAAGTGCTGAGAATGTGTGGGGAGAAAAGAAGACTCAATACTGAAAGATACTAATAACTTCTGCAGTGTTACATCATCAGAGGAATAACACTAACGTTTGCTTGTGTAATCTTCAGATATATTTATAAAGAAGGGCAATCACTGATCTGAAATTTTTTTCTTTGCTACTTGACTTTATGTATGTATGCTCATATCTGTTGTTGTTGGCTTGTGCTCTATAAGATTTGAAGGTTTTTACAGATCTTGGTACTACTAAGGAGGAAATGCTGTGGTGCAGAATTTGGATTTTTTTACTTACTTATTTATCCTTGAACAATCCTTGATGCTCAGTGAGTGTTCAGACAGTCTCCTTTTTCAGCAGCCTCAATCAAAATACCAGCACATGGTTCTATGATGGCATCTCTGTGCCAAGGGAGATTAAGGGATATAACAAGCTTTTGAGCGGGTTTCAGCATCACCAGCCAGCCTGAACTAATACTGCAGCATTTCTGTTTATGTGCTGAAAGTCTGCTTTTGAGATAGTGTGTAACACTGCTACCAGGTGACTTCCAGCAAGGTGCACAAATTTTACTAAGTTTTAAACCATTACTTAAAAGAGAGTGGCTTTCCTAGAGGCTGACCACCTGCATTGCCTTAGACCTCCCTTTTTCAACCTATCTCCCATGTTTACCTAAAGCCAAACTTTTGGTTTACTTTTGCTTTATATTTTTTATAATCAAATAAATAGATCTTTTTGCTTTACTATTCCTTGTTGTCTGATTAAAAAACCATTCAGGTCTGTTAATAGTAAGCCTACAATCGACTCAAACCAAAGTGATAGGGTAGCTACATGGAGGCACAGGGAGTTTTCTTATAGATTCCACAAAAGTCTTCCCAATTCCTTTTCATATTTCCTTATCCCTAAGGGGACTGTGCCTCTGAACTCCTTGGGTACTAAGCAGATCTGGGCATGCGTTGTCAGTCATGGAATTATGAAAACGTGGAGAACTGAAGAGATAAATGTAATCCAGGCATGATGTGTTTATCTGTGTCTTGACACTGCAGTTAATCAGGGGGGCGTGGCTGTTACTGGTGACCAAGTATCACATTCAGGAAATGAAATTCTGACCTGCAGGAAGTAATATGAGAAAAAGCTTAACAGAGAATCACATAATAATGCTGAATTTTCCACCGCATCTGGAGGTCACTGGAAGCTAATGGACCAAATCTGGAGTTACTGTGTGTCTTTTAAGGTGACTAGGCTACCTTGTCACAGACAAGTTGTTGCATGTTTTTTAGATTGTAAGGAAGTTAAGGTAAGTGTTTAGAGGAATGTGCAGAACTGTCTTTTGTATTATTCTGGTTGAAATGAATTTTTCCCTCTTGTGCAGGGTTAGGATTGTTTTCCACTGTAGCTTGTAGATGCCAGTGTGTGCAAGTGCATTTCTTCTGAATGGTTGGCCTGATGAGGGTGAGGAAGGATATGCAAAGCAGACTCTCTTGCCCAGGTTCCCCAAATCCAAGAGCTGTACAATCAGGAAATGCATTATAGCAGCCATTGTTGCTTCAGCAGGGAAAGCGTGCTTTACATATGCAAATACTGCTCAGAAGTTTAACTTAATAATTATCAGCTGGAGCCTCTATTGATGAGCAGCTGAGGCTAATCACCAGCAACAGAATTGGAATTAACTGCTACTAGGCTTGCATTGAACATGCTTGTCTCTAGCTTGTGGTTACTGTGGCAATTGTAGAAACATAGATATATATATATGTTTTCTAAGCTTACATGTACTTATTTCTTGTACTTTCTGTCCTCTTAAAAACCACTCTAAAATGATGCATTTTAGGCTTTTCCCCTTCCTATCTCATCCACAGTTCATTACTGAGCAGGAGCCAACATAGAATAGCTCCAGTCTTTTACATCCCATGCCATGAATGATAGTCACAGTAGTGTGTACAGCTGCAGTGACACATTTGGGCACATGCTTTACCTCAGAGAGCTGTAATGGCTGCCTGCTGCTGATTATGCATTCTGCTATATCAGGGTCAGTAGTCAACTTAACACAAAGCTCACACCTGAACAGGGAATACCTGGGGGTAAGAAATCCAAATGGTTAATGCAAAAAGAGATGCTGCTTCTCCATGGGAAATTTTCAGATTAACGAATCCCATTGTTTTCTCTCCCACTTGTGCTGTACACCAGGGAAATTCAGCTGGCTACAAATACTTACCCTGCAGATATCATTCATATGCCTTTTCCTAAGTGTGCTTTATTATTCACATCACACTCCTACAGGCCCTCCACAGCTTCCCTTCTAATTATTCCCTGCTTGCCCATTCCTATGAATAACCAGTGGCATTCACCCACATTCTGCCATTTAAGGCGTTTAGTAGTCCATCCTACTATGAATTGGATTTCTCATTTTCCAGGAGGTGCCACAATTTATTTAAATTCATCCAGATTGAAACTCTAAAGATTTATAATTGAGTTGCAGAAGGTTTCAGCTTCAGGGCACAGACATCCACCAGGCAGTGGTTGTTGTGGAGGTGGTAGAGGGGAATGCTTCAGGGCAGAGGCAATTGGGCTGGCTCAGACCAGCTAAAGCTGAGTTGGATGTGTTGCACTGCAGGAGGTGAGAAGCTCTGTGTGACCCTCTGGTCAGCTTAAGCCGTGGGAATGGTCACCTCTAACTGAACAGGGATTTATGTCTGTAACTGACCTAAAAGACCTCGTTTATTTGTACCCCATGCGTATACTGCTAATTGTGATGAGGTTGTTTATGACAAAAGTCACTGCTAAGGGGTAGCTGGTCACTGCTTCTGTAGAGAAGTATGTTTGCCAAAAACCTTGCAGGCAACACCTCAGGGCCTGGTAGCGTGGTCAGGGGACAGAAGGGGCATTGACCCTCTCCTCCTGTCGCAAGGTGCTCTGCAGTGTGCTTGCTGAGTGTTGTTGTAGGGGATTTCCCTGCAATATGCCTTCAGGGTCCACACATGTGAGTCTCTCTGGCTGTCACATTGGCAGTCTTGACCTGCCTGCAAAGCTTTTTGAGCAGAAAGAGACTACCCCTCTACCTTTGGGGAGATGGAGCTTCCTTTTCTGCTCTTTCTCCCCCGCTTCCCAACTGCTAAAGAAGTGGTTTGCCAAAAAAATCAACATCTTTACAGGAATGGGACTTGGAGAAAATAACAATTTGTCAAGAGCACAGATGGCTTATTTAGAATCTAATAGGTATTAAGACGTTATTTTCCCCAGGCTTTACTCCTGATATTGATAATGTGTTATCTTTGCCAAGTTCCCCTCTTGATAACATGTTATCTTTGTCAAGCCAAGTCCCTGATAAAATCTTATTTTCCCTCAGTGCTCACTCTGATAAGATATTATTTTCTTACATCTCTGCTGCCAGTGGAAAGGAGAGAAATGTTATTTTTAGTCTTTTTCTTGAAGAGGCATATATATTGCCAAGGCAATGCAAAACAGGGAAAGAAAGAATGAGAAGAACAAACAAAAAAAAAGTTACTTTATTCTAGACAAGGAAATGAGCAAATATTTTAAGACTTATGGGTCCTTGTTTTGAATATGCTAATAAGCCAACATTCATAACTAGCTAATGAGCCTATATTTCTTTTGCAAAAACAAACTATTTTTAAAAAGTCACATCTGTTTCCAAGAGGGATGTTTATGTTTAGATCTTCTTTCCCTATTTCTTCCTGCATTCTGTTGCTTCATGCTTTTTCTTTACCTGATATCTTTTACTCTTTACCATCCCTATTAGAGAATCCCAATCAGAATTGCATTTGCTCAGCCAGCACATAAACAGCTCTCTGCAGTTCTGCAGCACGATGCCATCATTGACGGTACAACTGCAAAGCCTTTCTGAAACACAACCCCTTCCCCATTTTGCATGCAGGGCAAATGCAGCAATGCAGAGAAAGTGGTTCTTGAACCCCTCCATTTAGTTAATTTAAGAGACTGGCAGTCGTGTCATGAACAAGGCAGGGGACAACTTTGTAATTTATGAAGTCAAATTTGCCCTGAGGAATTGTTTCTGTCTCTACCACTGAGTTCATTACATGGTGTTCATAAAACAGTGATATTGCAAGCAGCTGCTAAGTACTTTTCCCCACATTTCCTGGATTTCCAACTTGCAGACTCCTGCATTACAGAAATTTTAAGCTTATAACTGTTGCATATGCACTGTCCTCTGAAAAACTGGAGTGCAGAAAAGGTGATTATTTGTTGAAAAACTGTATCAGACCCATCTCAGCTGTGCATCCGAAAATGGTATTTTTTGTGAGTGTTAAGGGCTCCACAACTTCTTGCTTGACTGTAAAGAGGGACTGACAGTACCACCTTTCCTTTAAAAAACTTTTAAAAAGACATCACTGATCCCTGTGCTGTGTTAAGATGGATAGTAATGAACATCATAGGCCAGTGAGGGAATAAATAAGTCTTTTTTTCGTAACAGGATAGGTATGCGTGGTCACAAACAGAATGATGTGCGGAAACAACCTGCTAAATAGCTGTGATCACCATCCATCCTCTGCACACAGTGATGCTGATATTCTTTGGAAATAAAGTGGTGATCATGCAGGATCCTGTCAGCAAACACAAGGGAATGACAGCAAAGATTGAACAGGAGACCATCATTGTCACATTTCCAAACTTGTAAATGTTTGACTTCAGTGGATGCTTGACCCTGGCTGGACACCAAGTACCCACCAAAGCTGCACTATCATTTTCCCTCTTCAGCTTCACGGGGAGAGAAAATATAGTGAAGAGCTCATGGGTCAAGACAAGAACAGAAAGAGCTCAGTCACCAATTACTGTCACAGGCAAAACAGAACTCAACTCAGGAAAATTAATTTTATTACCAATCAAATGAGAGTAGGATAATGAGAAATAAAACTCAATCTAAAAAGCCCACTTTATTTTCCACCTACTGCCCAAATTAAATTTACTCCTGATTTTCTCTCCCTTTTTCCTTGTAATGGTGCAGGAAAACAGGGGATGGGGGTTGTGGTCAGTTCATCACATGTGATCTCCTTGCTCTTCACACTCTTCCCCTACTTCAATGTGGAGTCCCTCCCATGGGAGATAGCCCTCCACAAAGTTCTTCCAAGAGAGTCCTTCCCATAGGCTGCAGTTGTTCATAAATTGCTGCAGCATGGGTCTCCCCCATGGGATACAGTCCTTCAGGAACACACTGCTCCAGGGTGACACCCCGACACGGGTCACAAATCTCACCAGCAAGCGTGCTCCAGGGTGGGCTTCCCCACAGGGTTACAGCCTCCCTTGGGCATCCACTTGCTCTGGCATATGGTCCTCCACATGGACCTGTGGACCTCCAGGTGGACCTCCATGGACTGCAGTGACACATATGCCTCACCACGGTCTTCCCACAGCTGCAGGGAAATTTAGCTCTGTATCTGGAGCACCTCCCTTCTGCACTGACCTTGGTACCTGCAAAGTTGTTCCTGACCTGTATTCTCACTCCTCTCTGGCTACAATTGCTTCTGTGTAGTAACTTCTTACCCCTTCTTTGTGGTCACCCCTTAGGCAACCACTCTTTGTGATGGGCTCAGCCTTGGCCAGCAGCAGGTTTATGTTGGAGCCATCCAGCATTGGCTCTCTAGGACATGGGGAAAGCTTCCAGGGGCTTCACACAGAGGCTGCCCCTGGAGCCCCTCTGCTGCCAAAACTGGCCAAGCAAAGTCAATGCACTTGGCAAGTCGGATGTTCTGTGGGTGAAGGCTTTTTTGTCATGATATGTTTAATTTCTGAATCCACTTCTTGTAGAGGGCTATTTTGTTTAAGGAAAGGACACTGAGAAAGTCATTTCCCTGTATATGAATAGCAGGCAATAACGTGGTTCTTTACGTAAGGCTGACCTTCAATGGAATTGAATGGTTCAGGTTTGGGTTCAATAAACCATGTCAATGTGCTCTTAAGTACCCTTAGCAGCAGTGGAATTGAACACAAATTTAATACTTAAAGAATTGCTGAAGTTCTTAAGTGCTATTAGTATTGACTGAGTCCAAGCCTGATGGTTGATTGGCAATCTCCAGTGCAAACAGCCTCTCCTAACTAATAACAGCTAACTTAACATGTGTTGTCCGTGCCAAATCTTGAGAAGGACTTAATAATGATGGGGAGAAGTTCTTCTGTTGGAGCTGAGGAAACTTGTTTGGACTGTATGAAAAGACTTGGTTGTTTACTTTTTGTGCTGTCTCTGTCAAATGAACATCAGCCTTCAGTGCACTTACTGTGACATCTTCCAGTGTTACAAGTTTCTGCCTCTGATATGTGAAAAGCAGGAGCTTTTAATTGGCTCATATCATGTTAGGATGAAGAAGTTCTGTACTTATAGACCTGAAGTAAATTGCTTGGACTATGTTTCCCTGTTAAAATGGTTGTTCAGGCAAGGTTTTCTGCTTCCAACTGAGATCACACTGCAGTGTTTCACAAAAAGTTGTTGGAGAAAAAAAATTGGTAAGTGTGAGAATAGGCACTTTGGGATGCCTTAGCACCTACTCATGGAGGCACATATCTAAAGTACCAAAGTGTCAGCAGAAAGAACTTCATTCATAGCTGCCCAGATAGCCAGGACCTACCAGAGCATCCAGCTGAGCAGCAGTGCATGGAGTACTAAGGTGTTGGGTGATTAAACCTGAGCTAGAACTCCAGAATAGAAAGGATAGTTTATCTGCTTACACCAGGCTTTTATGTCTCTGTAGCCTGACTGCAGTCTTATTTTTTTTTCCCTTAGGGTCCATGGAGTTCTCCACAATGGTCTTAATGTGGGAAAAAATAATTGTGCAATGAACTTGAAATGATTTTGAGCCCTTATCAGGGGGAGAGTAATGAGCATGGTTGCCTACTGTCCCATTTCTTTCTGCAAAATACTGGCTTTTGGTTAAAATTCTTATGCTGCTAGTCTTCAGAGTGGGCAGAGATAATGTGAATTTTCAAATGTTGACAAATGTGAAATGGAAGCATATCTTGTATCTGTAGTCAGCCTGAAGCACTGTCTCTGGGCAGTGTCTCTTACCTAAGGAGCAGCCTAGAGCTCACTGCCATTAGTTTGTTTTAAAGGCATTGCATGCTATTAGGCAGGGGATGAGTAATGGCTGAAACATATAGAAACCTCTAGACCTTGTGAAGATGCCAAAACACAAGTAGTTTGTGCCTTCTAACAAACAAAATGTAAAAAGTTTTTAAAAATCCTCTGAAAACATGCTCCATAATTTTATGGACCTCCGTTCCTAACACAATTGTAAGGATTTTCGTTCAGATCAGGGTTGTCTGGAAAATTTGGGATGCCTACTTCTGCATTTTTCTTCTCTGAATCAGAGAAAATTTTACTTTCCTACATCGACTTCTTTCTCTCTTACCCAGTTAACCCTTGGATAAGTGTTCTTTTTTGCTCTGTGCCTCTTTCCTCGGCAACTTTCCAATGCCTTTTCAGGACTATCACCTCTCCCAAGTCTGGTAACTACAAAACAAGGAACTTAGCTTTAATGCCTATCCTTTAAGTTCTGTATGTAAGAAAGAAAATGCCACCGGTTCAGTCCTTCTCCTTTCAAATTAATTATGCTGGATTGCTTTCTGATTGCTTTATTTTGTCCAGTGTCCTAGGCATTCTACTTAAGTTAGTATTAAATGAAATCTGTTACCTTAAATTCAAGTGATTTCATATATGTAGAAAGATTCAATAATCCATAGAATTCATAACTTACATATTGTCAAGTTTTCTGAATTGTTGGACCTAATGTGATAATAAGTCACCGACTACTGTCAACCATGAAATAATTATTCAGCTTTGTGTTTGGGTTTTGTTTTGTGGACAGTGGAATTTTGCAGGTCTTTGTAGGTACAGTTGCATTAGCATAAGTCTGAAGTAAAAGGCTTGACACAGAAAAAAAAGTTGAAAACTGAAACTGCTAAAGTTCAAAAATAGAGTAATAACCCCAAATGAATAATAAAAAATAATAGCTTTATTATTATTTATTACACCATTCAAAAGTACACTACTTGCTTCAGAGCACAGTAATGTTCCTTGTAGTGCTCCCTGGGACATCTTCGGACCCAAAGTCACACAGACCTCGTTATGTGTTATGTTATTTTATTTTGATTTAGATTAGATAAAAATTGCCTAGACACCAGCTCAGAGCATTCTGCCAGTTACTAAAAACTATAAAATTCAAGTGCAGTGCAATCAGTTTAACTCTTCTATCAAGCAACACACCCAATCAAATGTCAGTGGTCCCTAACATTAATCCACTTACTCCATCTTCAGAGATGAGATGAAACACACAGAACTAAATCAAATAGTATCTTGCCACCAGCTTTGCCAGCCTCAGATGTGCAATAATTATGAGTTATGCAATCTCTGAATTTATTAAAAATATTACTTTATTTCTGAGTATTAAGATCAAACTGTTTACTTTTGGTTTTATAATTTTATTTCACATGGGTCCTGGAATTGTCACATTATCATTTGCAGCAGAGGGCTGGGATGTGAAAATATACCAAGTACATGATACACCTGAGCAGTATTAGTAACAAAACATGACTTGTCCAGATGTACGAACTCTGAAGAGATCATTCCAGAAAATATCTTGGACTTAGCAACTTGTAATAAAGCATAGATAATTTCTGTAGTAAATCAGTGCATTTCAACTAGTTGTACATTTCAGATGAAGAGCCTAGCTAGTTGTTTAATTCCTGAGAGGATTTCCTTACTCCTTTTACATACCAGCAGAAATATTTGCTACTGAGAGAACAGTAGTGGAGTTACTGGCATTTAAAGCCAAGGCTGCATAAACACTGGGCTGGTCTTATAGCTGCTGCAACTTCAGTCTGAGGCAGTGAGGTGATATTTTCTTTCAGTCCCTTTCTCAGACTATGCTGTTTCTTCTAAGTACTGTGTAGAAACAGTTGAACTTCTCTAATCAGTATATCTGCAATTGTTCAGATGTTCAAAATGGTATCCTTTTCTAAAACTTTAAAAGTTTTAATTTTGGAAAAGCAGCGTTTATGATCTATTGATTTATTTCTGTAGGATAGGTAAAGATATGTTTAATTTTTTTCCATATTTTGAAATTTTGATGAATGTTGTTCTGAGATTAGGTTCCATATCTTGCTACCTTTTCTGGTAATTATTTGAAGCTAGCAGAATTCAGCGATAAAGACAGGAAGTGATGAGGTAACATCTGTGTTGGCTGGATAGTCACCAAGTGAGGAGTTAAGATAGCTAGTGAAGTCCTTGGCTAGATTTGCAGTGTAATTGTGTATCTGATGATAACACAGGTTGGTTGTTCTGTGGGTGAGAAAAGATGCTGTTTTTCTTTTTATCTGAGAGTGTCTACACAATACACTCTTGCTGTCCAGTAATGGGGATGCAATAGAATCACAACCAAATGAGTCTTAGTTTCCTCAACTTGGATATCAGCAGCTGAGAAATAACACAACTTCAGTTCCAGGCCCTCCAAGCTTGCTGGAGAAAGATAACTCAGTATTCTGTTGTGTGTCTGATTGTAGCATGGCTTTGTCCTTTATGTTGACATTTCTCTGTTGCTGCACCCATTGTTTGCAGGCTTTTCAAATATCTTATTAAATTTTGAATAACTGTTTGCTGGAGCATTCAAGTTTCAAAGTGTCAGTGGCCAAACTCCAGAATTTGTCTTGAGATGTTTTTCAGTCTCAGATTTATCCATAACCTTTGCTAATGATAAATTAATAAATTACAATATTTTTGTAGAAGATAGCCCACAAGAAATGCAAGATATTCTATTCAAATTATGATAAAAATCAAGATAATGATTTACATACAGGAAGTGTGTATACCTGTATAACTCAACAATGTGAATTAGAATTGAGGATTTGATTTCCATACCAGTGTTTTTCATGAAGTCCGTTTAGAGGACAGCTCATCATTCATGTTAATGTGAAACAATGAAAAAGAACAAGCAATGAACAGGTCTTTATAGCAGGGAGATAGTTTTGAGTCGGTAGGTGAAAAATGTACTTTTTAGGGAGAACTTCAAAACAATAACTGCATGGTTTCCATTTTATACACCACTCAGGCTATTACTTGTTTGATAAAACCAATGGGACTGTCTGCGCTAAAAATCATTACATAGGAAACATGTCCCTGTACTTGGCACTGATGAGGTCACACCTTGAATCCTGCTTTCAGTTCTGGATATTGAGGTGCTGGAACATATCCAGAGAAGAGCTGTGTGGCGCTGGGGAAGGGTCTGGAGCACAAGTTACATGAGGAGAAACTGAGGGAGCTGGAGGGGCTTACCCTGGAGAAATGGAGGCTCAGGGGAGACCTTATTGCTCTCTAAAACTGCCTTAAACGAGAGTGTAGCCAGGTGAGGGTTGTCCTCTTCTTACAGGCAACAAGTGACAAGATGAGATGAAATGACTTCAAGTTGTGCCACAGGAGATTTTGTTGAATATTAGGAAAAAATGACCTAATGGCAAAGGTGGTCAGGGATTGGAATAGGCTGTTCAGGCAAATGGTCAAAGTACAATCCCTGGAAGTGCTCAAAAAACGTGGATGTGGGTATGGACGTGGTTTAATGGTGAACATGTTGGTGCTGGATTAACAGTTGTACTCAATGATCTTAGAGGTTTTTTCAACCTTACAGTTCTATAATTTTGTGATTTAATACATGCAAGTAGAAAGTTACATCAGAGAAATATTTTAGTATAAGATACTCACATATCATCACTGTAAAGGAATTTCTTGCTAATTATGACACTGTGGATAACTCTCACTGTCTTTTGCTTTGCTTCAATTTGATTTTCATTAAACATTTTTGAGACACTTTACTTGAAGATGTTGAATTGAACCTTTTTACTTTTTTTGAAAATTCCACAGAGTCTTTTTAAGCCAGAATACTTTCCAGAATTTGGCCCACATGTGTATTGAACATTTCTGCCCTGAACCTCTTATTTTTCTGCAAGCACATAATACTATGTTGCTGAATAAAACCCATCTGTTCCGCACATGTGAATCAGCTGGGGCTACTGTTTGGCACAAAATGGTCGCCAAAATGCTGTCATTTGGCTGTTGAGGAAGTGGGAATAGCAAAATTATTTCATCTTGCATACATTTCTAAAATATATTTAACTGTATATTAATTGCCTTTGAATTAAATCCTAATGTTCTTGACTGTCTTCCCAGACTAGAGACTGGCAGGCAGCCCTATGAGAACAAAGAAACACATGCTTGTCTTTTGGTGTAGTTTGAAAATTAGTAGGACCTGTAGCTCGTAGAATTCAGCATTTGTTCAAGTTTACCGTGCACTTAAGCGTGGCTTGGGAGTGCCAAGCCTGCATAAAACATGGCTGTATGTGAAGCGCATCTCTGCCTCGCAACACCAACATTAAAGGAAGATGCAGCTGGTGTGTTCTGACAGAAGTGCTCTGTTTGCTTGTGGTGCAGATGGGAAGCCGGTGTCGCTGTCCCCGCTGGAGTCGCAGCCGCACAGCCCTCGGTACACGGCGTCGAGCCAGCGGGAGCGCGAGAGCCTGGAGGTGCGCGTGCGGGAGGTGGAGGAGGAGAACCGCGCGCTGCGCAAGCAGCTCAGCCTGGCCCAGGCCCGGGGCCCCGCGCACCACCGCGCCAACCACTCCAAAACCTACTCCATGGAGGAGGGCACGGGCGACAGCGAGAGCCTGCGGGCTGGCATCGTGGCGGGGAACAGCTCCGAGTGCGGCCAGCAGCCCGTGGTGGAGAAGTGTGAGGTAAATATGCCAAAGGAACGTGCCAGAAACAAATCTTGGTAGATGTGGTCCTTTAAGGACTTTGCAGATCCCTGTTTGCTTCCTCTGAAATCTTTTCCTCCAAAACCAGCATCTTAAAGGTCTGCTGCATGCAACTTTTCTGATAGTTTTTTGCTATTCTTTTTAAAAAAGCCTTTAACACATTTGTCATCGGAATATCTTCTGAGTTATTATTTCATCACAGCTTTTTGTCTTTTTCATTCGTATGTCCCCAAACCTGATATAAAAATCAAAGCCTTGCTTCTGGCTGACTTCACTACAGCTCTGCAGATAAAGACCTGTGGTGAACTGACCCCATGTATTTCAAATAATAATGACTCCAGAGTGCTTAGAAAAGCCTTATTTCTTTGTTTCTGAGTCTATATTGAAACAGTTCAGGGTTCATAATTAATTAAATCATGGTTCATGGAGCCAGCCTGTGCTTTTGACTCACTTTGAGGAGTGTGTCTGGATGTTGCTGTGGGAGCAGGTGCTTTGTGTGAGCCGTGCACTAGCAGTGTGCTTGGCTGCAGGAACAGGCAGTCTGCTTCTGAGGCCATTTTGGTGTGGTTGGTTTGGTTTGGTTTTCCCCATTTTTGTCAGTACTTCTGTGGATGTCATCCAGATACTTTGTTGTGAGATGTCTGAATGATGACAGGTCCAAATATGAGTAGATCCAAAGCAGAAAGTCTCACTTAAAGGCCTTGTGCCAATCTCAGCTGATAAAGTTATCAAAAATAATTTCCTCCATTTATTTCTACAAAGAGGGTAATACCATGTCACCTTCTATCTTGCTTGCTGCCACTTGGAAGATAAAAGTTGAAAGAAAATTAGTACAAGAGGAAAAAGAAATCCTGACTATCTCTTAATATAAATTCTATTCAATGAGAAAATATCAAATACAGTTTGAAAATGAACTGCTGCTTTCCAGTTGGATATCTTTGTCCAACAGTGTAGAAAAAAGGAATCAATGTTATTGTAAGGAGAGGGAAGAGGAAGTTTTTGTTTTCATTTTCCCTCCTCCAGATAATGAGGGCCTGATATTCCTCAGCGTGAGATTTTTGGCATTTCTTTTAACCAGGCCATCAATCAGCAAACCTCACTTTTCCCTTATTATTATATTAAGGAGTGATGAGCTGAATCTCAGTTCTTGGTAGTTCAATGTACCAACCAATCTAACACACAAAAATAGTAGCTTAAAGTAGGGATAGTTTAAGTGGCCTTACAGTTTGTAATGTGTTTTGCCAATGAGTTTGCTTGCTCAGTGGGGTTTAGCACTCTGCTGGAGGCAATGCTTATATAAAATACAAAATCTCACATTATTTGCCATCCCCCTATTTCACTGCATGCTATTTTGATCTCAACTTCTTACTCTTCTCTTAAGGAATTCAATCAGTAACTCAGTTACAGCAATGGAAGTGAAAATGAAACTTCCCTATTACCAGATTTGCCAAGAGTCTCATCATTTATCCTGTTAGTGTAGATTCTCATCCTGTGTTTGTATGAGGGGCATCTTGATGCCTTTCATTCTCTGGTTCTTTTCTGTGTTTCAGATGTGTAAACAAAGGTTTTTTTAGCTTCGGACCCTGGAATATATCACAGCAGGAGTTGACAAATTGGGTAGTGAGAAACAAGGGTTCTTAGGAAGAAGACTCTTGCTCTGGTGGAGACTAAGAGTGCCAGGAATGGGTTGTTCATTTCAGTGACTCTGTTCTTAGAGATTTACTGGCGATAAGATTTCACAATCTAATTTGGGAAGGTCTTTAGTGGTGATTAAAACATTTGAAAATGCGGTTACAATGAATGAACATTAAATCTCTGATAAAGCATCATCTATGTGATGTTAATTGTGATCTATATCAAATAGCTGTGGGTTTGTTGCATTCCAGCCACAGCTTTCTACTCTTGCATCACAGGAGAGCTCTTCTGATACTTTAAAATGGACCAGCATTATACTGCAAGAAAAAGATCAGACACCCAGACAAGGGGCTTCTCCCTTGAGTGAGCAGATGCCCATCATGCCTTCCTAGGAGCAGACCATTTGAACACAAGCCTTGGAAATATAAGTAAGCATAGTCCTTACACAGATGTCAGCACTAACAACAGGCTTCAGAAGGAGAGCATAATGCCAGTGAAAGTTAACAAAATTGTATGCTTTTCAGTGTATGCTTACAGTGTTATCCCAGTATCTTTCCAGCTTGTACCTCTCTAAACTGAGCATTACTTGAATTAAGTGTGTATTTATAAATATTTTTGAAAGATATTATATATTTGGAAATTGATAGTTAGCAGTATAGCATTTAGTGGCTTAGCAAGATACTTAACATTTGAAGCATTTTTAGAGGCATATTTGTATTGTCCCTGTTCTCAACAGTGTTGTTCAGTAGGGTTGTGTAGTGCTCCACAGCCATCAAGAACAGATCCTCACCAACATCAGCAGTGTAACACATGTAAAGCAGATATTATCTGCCACTGGGGAAAAAAAACCCTGGAAACAAATGCAAGTATTTTGTAACATACTTGTAATATCTCTTAATCACATTCAACAATTATTTATGAAGGATTAAATATCTACAGTGGAAAGCCTACTGGAAAATTGCTGAGGTATGAAATGTCTTACCAAAGACATTTTTAACTATAAGGACTAATACAGGTTTTTAAAACTCATTATTTCATCATTCCAAAAAGTAGCCCAAGGAGGAAAAATTGTTATGCATGCTCATCTAGGCACTGTATACTCCTCATCAGTATGGATCTGGGGCCCAGTGTAGAAGAACTGGGTTTTGGATATTTTCTTCCCATTAATAATATGCCAGAACATGAAATACTGCATTTAGAGACAGGCTTTTCCTGGTGTGTAGTGGCTGAGGTAAGAGTTTTGAGCTACGTTAGCATACACCTTGGTATGACTTAAACTCCCTTTCCTAAAGAAGCTTAGCTTCCTTAAGTACCTTGAAGCACCTACACCTGAGTGCTTCCTAAACTGTTTACAATTAAAAATAGTTCAGTTGGTGTCCCTGATCCTCAGCCTGTAGGGAGAATGTTGTGATGAGCTTCCACAGTGTTTTGATTACCTCTTCATATTTCTGTGTATAAACAGAGGAAGAATTCATTGACTCTGTATCGTCAGGCATGTCGTCATTTCATTTGTTGCGGCAGTGAGTTACATTTTGCAAAAGCATCTCCAGTGAATAACCTGAATCCAAACTCCTGCAGCAAATGGTGAACACATCCATCACTCACTTTGAAGAGAGCATTGTAGGAAGATGGACACTTTGGATGCTCCGTTTGGTCCTGCAGTGATTTCGGAATATCCAGGCTAGAGTGTGACTAATGTTATCCAAAACTATCATGGAATGCCAACGGTAAAGGGGAAGTGTAGCATGCAGAGCCTTGTGTGAGAAGTTTAGTGGAGCATGTTGAGCCAAACAGGCAGGCTGACACTTATAGTGGAAGTTGGAGCATTCTTTGGTCATGTGGCTTTAGTCCTTGGTGTTAGCTGCAGTCATAGGGTCTGGAGGTTGTGTGAATCACAGTGGCCAGTTCTGGTGGGCTGGGGGATACACTCTTCCAGCTATCTGCAGATAGATAAAAGGAGTTTGGGAGAAATGTCAATTTTCAAAATCTGAGAGGTGATGCTTACAGTAGTATGCTCAGGAGGGTGCAAGTTCTTTCAAGTGCTTATTCCAGCCATATCTTGTCAGAATCTGGGTACAGCCAGCTGCTCTCAATCCAAACATGCATTTGGAACAAGAGTGGAGAAAACTGCAAATAATGTTTTTCCACTTGGGATGCAAACATCTGCAGGCAGTTCAGTCTGATAACTTCATTTGGCTTATCTGTTTTTCCACTGACTTAGTTTAACAGTTAAACAACGAGAGAAAGGAAAGTTGTTAAGGGAAAGGAGAGGAATAGACTAAGCCTTGAAGCATGCTGCAGGAAAAAACTTGGAAAGAAAAGGTCTTGATTTCTGTTCTCTTTGAGGATTATTGCTCTGTTGTTTAACTGATTGCAGGCAGGAATAGAGGTGATATGTAACATCAAACACCACAGAGAGGCTGAGCAGAAGGTACATGGATGCCTATGTCTCTGAGCTGGAAGAGAGCATTCAGAAGCATAGTAAGTGCTGCTCTCACTGTGTCCTGGCTGAAGCAGCATCCAAGGCACCAGCAGCTACTAGAAGACAGCAAGGAATGCATGCTTTCAATTCTGAAACAAACTGATTTAGTAAAAGGAGAACAGATGTGGGCAAGAACTTGACAGAATAAACTCTGATTTAGGGGGACGTTGAAAGGTAGAGACAGTGGCTTTGAGGAGAGCTTTTCTGGCAAGTGTAAGTGGTATAAAACAATGCTGACAGTATATGACAGTGCTATTCTGTGGAAACCCCTAAAGTGTTTGTTTCTGGTCTAGTGCCTTCAGGTGAAATGTTTAAAGCAGGGGTGAAACTGTTCTCAGTTAATTTGATTTTAATTGGCACTGAGGAGAAGGATTTTAGGTCTTCCAGAAGCCTGGGAGGGGGACCAGGTGACAATGAGAGAGGAGGCCATTCATGTAGGATCAGGAATCAGTGCACCCACAGCAACCCATGCCAATGAGTACCTTACAGACTCCTGCTGTAATAAAAGTCATTAATAAGCAGTCTCTGTTCTCCCCTCTTATCACAAGAGAGAAACATAATCAATTTTTGCCAAGTGTTGAGCATGCTCGGCTCCCATTGACTTTAACATAAATTTAAAGTGCTAATACCTCACAGAGCTGCTGCCAAAATGTACTACAGTATCTTTTCTTTCTCACACCTCTCTGGACAGACAGTTGTCTTATTAATTCAAGTCCTCTTAAAACATCAGATCTTAAATATGCCTGAGCTTGTGAAGCACAGCAGGGCTGGAGGGAGCTGTGCTGTTCATGTAGATGTTCCACAGCCACTTGGCACTTGTATGATAAAAATTGTGCCTTGTACCAGGGGATCTTAATGGATGGGGCTATGGGCTCTTCAGATGTGCCCAACACATGGCACTTCTTGTGTAAATGTGCTTCTGTTACAAGCCAGGCTTTGGGAATCTGTGGCTATGTGAGGAGACAGAATTCCTCATTTGTTCTCAGCATAGTGGGCATTCTGTAGAAAATGAGAGCTGTGTGTGTGAGAAACCAGCTAACCAAGCTTCAAATGGAAGCCAAATGAGGCTTCCCTGCAGTTTCACAGCTGTGTCCCCAATGGCAGCTTTGTGCTGACAGCATGGTGAACTCTGCTTCATTTCTGTGACCACTAAGAAACAGAAGATCACAGAACCTAGAGTCAAAACTTGATAGGATTAATTTATATTTTTTTGTCCCTAGGGAGCAGAAATGGCTACTTTTTAAAAGCGGAGCAGAGTAACGTGATAGCATTTTTCAGATTAGTACTTACTGCTAAATAATGACTCGTAGCGCCTTTTCAATTTTCCCTTTCCTCCTGAAGAGATGAGGAAACTTCTGCCTCATGTTAAAAGGGAGGTAAAAAGGCACAGAATAAGTGATAATTTACCAGTGTTATGAGGTGGAGAGAATGTGTTTGTGGGGGTTGTGTTTAACTTCGCATTAATGCTGCCAGAACTGCCCATGCTGGTAGTCACAGGCAGGGAGGTGGCCTCTTGGCATCACAGCCTGTGTCCCATCACATCGCTGGCATGCATCCAGCCCTGGCAAACCAGTAGTCACAGTCATGTTCATCCATGAGAGCTTGCTCACCCTCTCCATAGGGGCAGTGCATAAGACAGAAATAATTCAAAATTTCTGAGATCATATCTGCTTCTAATTATCAGACACAATTTTAAACTTTAGTTCAGAAGATTAAAAATATCTGTATGTTTGTACACTCAGGATTTTGTGTGCTACTTTCTTGGGGAGGGTGTGTGTACATACATGCACACGTATGTCTTAGCTAATAAATGCAATTCTACTCAATCATCTGATGTAATGTAGTGGTAGTAATGACTTTGGAATGATGATGGTGCTATAACTCAATTAAGATGTTTTTAGCAAACTGCCTCAAGTGGGTTGCAAACAGCTGCAAAACACCCACTCAAATCCCTAACAATTGCAGCACTAAACAACAGCAGTGTCATGTGTGTGCTCTCCTTAACAAGTGACGAGCACAGGAGCAGGCTTTAATTTTGTTCTTTTTGTTCCTTTTCTCCCACAGACTATCCATGTTGCCATTGTTTGTGCAGGGTACAATGCCAGTCGGGATGTTGTCACACTCGTCAAGTCTGTCTTATTTCACAGGTAAAGGAAGTTTTCTTTTCCTGTATATTGTATATCTGATTATTACTAAGTGAGTTTTTTGTAGGTTTACTATGTTACTTCAGAAGAAGGTCAGATTCCCTTCCCTGGTTCCTTTCTCTTTTTATGGAATGAAACATTTAATTCATGATCATCTCAAATAAATTTCACCTGTGTGAAGATTTTCTACAGTGAATAAGAGGGATCAGAGATCCACCTGCTACTCCTGTTGCATTGTGAGAATAGGGACAGTGTCTATCTTCACAGTAAAGTATCTACACGCTCCTGAATGCTGTAAAATAGTGGTAATGGTAATAACAGTGTTGTATTCATTTAGCCTATTTCTGGTATCAGTTTATGGCACAGGTATAGATGATAAATTCACACTGGTTGCTTGACTGTCCCAGATTCCAATTTTGACATTTGTTTTTAAAGTAAACCTGCTGTTACAGTCAGTATATACACTATTTCATTAAATTCAGGTGCTTTTTCCTGGCTTTGGAATTGCTGCTGACAGTCCCTCAGAAGGTTTTGCAACCTGGTTTTAGCACAGTTAGCTCCCAAAGTTGAGAGGCATAAATCTACAATGAAAATAAAATAACCAATTCCCTTAATAGACAGCAACTCCAGAAAAAGAGAATTCACATTAAATTCTGTGTGGGTGTCTGTGTGTATTCATTGTCCAGTTTAGAAATTCTCTCGGAAATGCTTTCCAATGATGTTGCCAAAGGTGGATTAAAATTAGGGAAGTGATCAGACTGTTTGATTCAAACAGGATAAATAGACTAGTAAAATATGCTTACAGTACAAACAACTTACTAAGGGAGGTAGTTTCAATATGCTGCTTTTTTTTGAAAGAAAATTTTGTGCAAGAGTGAATTACTTTTGTTCGTGTCATGTGGTAATATCTTCTTGTGTCTAGCATGAGTGGGGCATTCCAGTCCCACACTTTGCTCCTTATGTTTGCCTCCAGTCTCCTGCTGGAAGCCTTAGCAGTCACTCCCTGACAATGGTTTTAGTACACCATTTTATCATTTTTGGTAAGTTTCCTAAAATAATAGAAATGCTCCCCTTGTCCAGTATGAAAAAAGACTCCATAAGTATTGTTTAATCAAAATAGGAGAGCAGCTTCCATTATCAACACGCAGTCTTTGCAAGTCTTTTGAGAAGTAGCATGTTCATGTTAGATGGGGGTAGGACCAGAAGAACAATGCTAAAACACATAACAAAAGCAAAAATACAATAAACATCCATGTCATTCTCTTTGGGGGATTTTATTGAACGTTAAAATTCTGGTAAATGGTGAAACTATATCTATTTCCAATTAGAAGTTTGAATTGTTCAATGTAAACTGGATTTATATTGCAAGGATGCGGAGAGGTTTTGTATTTTTTTTTTGTTGTTTCTAAGGGATTTAATGGAAAACCATATTTTTGTGGTGACACAAGTTATCCTAGTGGTAAGCTTCTCCCTGTTCGTCTGTCCTAGTATTTGCATCCATTTTGAGAAGGCTTTAATCTCTCTGTTTCCAAAAGTTCTGTAAATAATAGGCATCTCACAGCTCAAAGGTTTAAACAACCTCTCTCTGTTCTTTAAAGGAAATGTCCCTGTTTTACTTAAGGCCCTCCTCTGAGCAATTAGCAAATTTATAAACAATACTGCCATGTAATTAAATTATTAAACAATAACAAATTAAAATGTTAAAACATAAAAAGGTAATTAATATTTGTATTTCTAAGTCTGATAGATTCTGCCTCTGTCAAGAACATACTGGTTTTGGCCTGCACTGCTGCTCATGTCAAAGGATTTACTGAACTCAGCAGAGGTGGTCAAGATAAAGTCCAGTATAGCTAATGAAACCCGAGCACATTGCAGATAACCTATCTCCCTTGTTTGCTCAGGACATACTTAAAGACAAGTCTAAGTCCATTCCTGCCTAGAACTAGGGTTTCTCACTAGGTATTAAATTGTTTGCTAGAAAGAGAAGATTTTCTCAGAAAAGAGACAGAGACAGACATTTCTTTGTTATCTTCTAGAAAACACAGGCTTCTTAAGCATCAGTTGATGCTATGACTCCATGGCCGTGCTTCAGTAGCACTTCTTTCCTGGATCCTCATCTTTGGAATGGCAGTTCTGTAGAAGGATGCAGAATAAGCAAAAAGAAACAACAAACTAAGCTGAATATTGATTTAGAACTAAGTTTCTTTGCATTGGTTGCCATGTACAAACAATGTTATTTTGGAGACCACTATGCAATTCAGAAATGGTGATGATTGGAAAGGCTTCTTTTAGTTGCTATGATCTATGTAATTATAGGAATGAAGAATGGAGACAGGTCATATTAGTGCATTTAGGAGGATTGAGTTAGGAGAGTTGGAAGTGGTTGGTTCACATAGTCAGTGCTTCATGATTTCAGCATCAAGTTTACCTCTGACTTGAGGGTCATCAGTGAGAAAGGCATGGAGATGTCACTTCTTCTAACCCTAAATATGCACCAGGGGGTGCATCCTAGCTGGCATTGTCCAAAAAGCCATTGTTTGAAAGGTCTGTATGCTTCCAATGGAGAATTTTGCTTAACAAGTTTGTTATCCTAATCTCTGAGTTAGGCTACTCATCCTTCATTTCCAGTATCACCACATTCAATCTCAAATATAAGTTTTGCAAGAACAGAAAAAATATGCTGCCAAACTTACTGTCATAGAGATTTTGTTTCTCCTTCAACACACCCTGAATTCAATCTACTGATTAAACAACTGACCCCTCAAAGCAACCAGCCTTAATGTC
Source organism: Geospiza fortis (assembly GCF_000277835.1). NCBI lineage: Eukaryota > Metazoa > Chordata > Aves > Passeriformes > Thraupidae > Geospiza > Geospiza fortis. Next base: position 1,431,300 of record NW_005054334.1, on the reverse strand, counting down.
CTCACCTGTCTTCCTGCACCTCAGTTGGTGTTTGTTGTAAGACACTGATGTCAGTGAATCTGTCTGGAATTCATGAAGATGTCATGTCCTTCTTTTGGCATTTCTGTGCAGGTTAGTAATTAATGCATGTTTTAGCATGCATTTTGATACAAAACTATATCCCTAAATTCCCTACTTCCATAGGAAATCTCTACTTCTCTAATAGAAAAGCTCTGAGAAAAGGAGGCCATGTCAGTCTAATCCCAGGGAGCATTAACATATTTGTTATACCCCCAAGTTTAGCTAGAGTACTAGATAGAGACACAAAACAGCAGGAGTGCTGGGTCATTAAGGATAAAAGCTACAGGATTTTCTATAGATGGAGTGTGCTGTCTCTTCTCTCTTACAGGAATGTACAGCAAATCCTGTATATTGAACATTTCAGCTCTCTGCAGGCCTAAAACACCAAGATTTGAGTCATACCATATATATTATGAGACTTAGGCAAGCTACTTGTTCAGACCATTTGAGAAACCACATCTAGCTTCAGATTCCAGAGAGTGGGAAAAGGAGAGGAAAGGGGTAGTGTGATTGATTCCACATAAGAACACCATAGTTCAGAAATGTGTTTCATTCCCAGTGATAAAGGAGCTTGATTCCAGTTTTGTCTTTCAAAAACGTATGCTCCAGCCACAAAATCCAGCAGCTTTTAACACCCAGTTTGACATAACTGACAGTCTGTTCTCAGGAGGAGACTCAGCAGAGCTGGGGTAGTGCAGGGTTTGCAGTCTGATAAATATGCATTGGCAGCACTGCACAGAGGGAGGCTGCTAGAATGAATACTCAGTCCTACTCTGCAACTTTGCTACTTTCCTTTCTTGCACATCTAGTTCCTAATTATGACAGATTTTATAAAGCCATTGCAGGGGTAAAAAAAAATTATTTGAGTTTAACACAAGCATATCACCATGTCCTTAGAGCAGCCTCACTTTAGTTGTTCCAAACCAAAAGACTAAACACTAAAAATGTATTATATTGGGTCAAATAGGCAGAATGAAGTGCAAATACTTTTGGACACCGTGATTATAGTGGTAAGCTAAAAAGCACCTGCATTTCTTTTTCAAAATTGAAGCAGTTTTCTGTGGTTGATAATGTTCCTTGGAGTTTTGCAACTATTGGTCCAACTTACGTTGGTGATTTTTCAATGTTTTACTCCATTTCTGAAAATTGCAAACCTTAGAATGCTACAGAAACAGCCCACAATCCTAGTTACATATTGAAAAGATAATTTCTCGGTTCGGGTAAGTCTTGAGTAAGAGCTAAAATGGTTTTTAATGTGCCCTTTTTCAAAGACATGTCTAACACTATGTTTCATTTGGAAACAAAATAAAAAACAAACTTTCACAATTATAGCATGTTTCTGGCAGTTAGGTCAGCCTGACAATCTGTAAACAATTAACTTCTCTTTTGTGGCAGCAAGTACTGTGTTGGTTTTTTGTGGCCTTCTGTTTTTTTCCCCACTATGTCTGTCCCTCTTCTTCACAGGAGACACTGCATTTACTTCTTTTTCTGGACTCTCCATTTATACTACAGCAATAGTGGCATAGGAGTGTGGGGGCTTTGTAAGGAATGTAAACAAAACCAGACAACCAGACAAATGCGTTTTAATATGAAGTTGCCTCTTTGCTTTAAGAAGGCTGCTTGTAACCTTAAAGTTAAGTGTATGGCTGAGCATTTTTAAGAACAGGATATGAAGCTGTGTTACAGAATGCTGTATGAATAATGAACTCTTTTTTTCTCAGAACAAGTAGAATAAGGCAAAGCAAATGAAAATCTAAATTAAATTAAAAGGATGACATGTAATTTCCAAGTAAAAGTCACAAGTCAACACTGGCTGGTAATTAAAGCTTATATAATCTAATGGCTATATTCCATTGAGACCACTTTGCCTTAATGGAGTTAATTTGAGAATTCAGAACCTCTGACAGTGTTTCCAACTTTTCTAATGTGTCAGTCTATTTTGTGTGATGTTATTCTGGCAAAACACATAAAGTGTGACCTGGTTTCTCCGATACATATGGATGCATCAACAATATGCACTTTTTGTTTTTTCTAGCTCTCCTAACAATAGAGGCATAATGGAGAAAATAATGTTTAAAAAAAATCTGTTCATGATTAACTCTTAGTACTTCCCAAAGAAATTCTCAAAATAAACACAAAACAAAAAGATCCATGAGTGATGCAGCAAGTGTGTATTTAGTCTCTCTCCAATAGTTTGGGGAGCATTTTCATCAATACTGGGTGTGAAGTGGTATAAAAACATCTTGAAGATTTTCACATTACAATTTTTCTCATATGAGTGAGAGATTGTCATATGGGCATTAGGAGAAAAAGTTTCCCAAACTGCCTTTTATAATTCCTGTTTGAAGTTCTTGTAACCATTTGTTACATATATAAAAGGTACTACTTTGTTGTGCTTCCCTTAATAAAGTATAGGTTTTGGAAATAAATCCCCTGGGCTACTGACCATTTTGTATTCTTAGAAAATAAAATTTCTCTGTTGCAGAGAGAGAACTGTGTAACCAAGCAGCCAAGGAGCTGCCTTTTGAATTACTAACAATTGAGCTATGGAATAGTGCAGAAGGGAAGAGTGAGCCTTGGTTCACGACTCCCTTTTTCAGTTGTAGATTTCTGTATTTAACTCTGTGGCACTGGCTATTTGAAAAGAAAGGGCCACAAATGCTTGAGCAAGCAGATCATAAATCTGATGAAGAATAAGAGATTTTGAAATGCAAGAATAAGACATCATGATAAGACAAAATGTAGAGAAATGGGTACCTTGGAATAGACTTCTAAATTCATGGCCTGACTTTTAAAAAATTGTCATCTTTTCATTTTCCTAACTTTATAGGACCTCAGCAATTTTGAAAATGAGGGCATTCATTCAAACTCCTATATTTAGGTCTAAGAACCTATACTTCAACATCCATGCTTGAAAATCTTGGCTAGAATCTCCCTTTGTTCACTTTTGAGGAAAGTAATTTAGGAAAATAAATGTGTGCTCTTTACATATGGTTTACTTTGTCAGATAGTGTTCTGATCTTAAGATAAGTGGAAATAAGTTAATATAGGAAGATTTGCAGTTTTCTGAACCGAGTACTTAGAACCTTAAGTTTCCACTTGATGGGAAATAGCCATATTTTGGAACTACAGTTTTCCAAATTAAGACATTAATGCATCAGCATTTTCCATGTAGCAGGAACTGTGAAAAGTTGTAGTTGGTAGAAATTCAAATGTTCAAAATCATTGAAGGAAATAAGATTAAGTATTTCTGGACCTTGTGAGAAATTCTATGGCTGTTTCAATACCTGCTTCTGCAGTAAGGAATCTGGAAGACCTGGGACTCATTGTTCTGAAACCTGGGATACTAGAAACATTTATTCCTAAACAGATTAATTCGCATGAATACTGAGGATTTTCCAAAACCTATTAGTTTTGTGGGAGAAGTTTATCACAGTTGCCATATATTGACCCGTGTTATTCCATAGTTGAATATACTGTCCCCAGTACAGTGTAGTGATTTCTATCAGTATAAGATACAACCAGCCTTTATGTGTGTAGGTTTTTTTATTTCTCTTGATGTGCCCAGTGGAAAATGAGCAAAATGTCCCAGTTTAATGAAATTCAGCTTTCAGTGGAATCCTTCACAATATCCTGATTGTCATCCCCAATTCTTAGAGCCACTGATTCAATCCTGTTATCAGATAATCATGACATCCCTTTCGTACATCTATTGAGAAAGATTTCTCATCTTGCAGAATGTCTTCTGTATCTTTTATAATGAATGTTGGGTGATCTTCAAGCTTCTAAACTTGTTTCTTAAACACTTTGAAACAATCCATATCTTTTAGGCTTCACATATTGCAGACAGCAGAAGAGGTGAAAGATGTCATCTGTGTGTATGCTAGTATGGTTACCTTCAGAAGGTCTTCCAGCTTTGAGGCTGTGCACTGTTGGCTTCCAGCACTGTGCTAAACCTCACATTTCACAGAACTGAAATCTTGTCTGGAGTAAAATTTTCTATGGCTGATGCACATTTAGTTTTAGATGTCATCAGGTCACTATACTGTTTTGGGGGTGTATTTTTGTAAGTGATAATCTTTTGCCTTGCCTCTGACACACACTTTCCTTCCAGCTGAATCTTTACCATGAGGCTAACAACTTGAAAGAGATTTCTGTGTGGGAGTACAGCTATCCTTTTTTCTTTCTCCTAGTAGGAGATGAACTAAAGTAAATGTCACCCACTTGTTCCCATATAAGTTTCATACACTCTGGGTCATTCAGATAAGTATAAACTGCTACTGAACATCTGAGTGTCTTTGTGTCAGATTTTTTCTTTTCAACTAGTGTGTTTCATCTTGAAATATTTTATATAATTCCATTTAACTAAATGATCATTTGAGAGAAGACAGAGCTTTCTTTTTTTAACTGATTTTTTACTCTTCTTATTCTGCTTTAGAATATAAGATAAATAACCCAGAATAAAAAAGGGAAGGAAATTACTGAAGAACACCAGCTGGGAAATAGTCCTACCAGAATCCAGACTCAGCCCCTCCTTAGCAGAGGGAGCTATGTGGGATGTATATGTTGATACTGAACATTTATTTGTCTTGAGATACTGCTCTGCCAGTACCCAAAGCCACCGGTGTTGTACTTTGTTTCTCTTGGCCTTGTCTCTACTAATGAGATGTATCTCCTGATCACTGCTATTTCCTGATTTTTTTCTTGGCAAGGTGCCTGGTTACTGCGGAATCTGCATGAGCCAGGATGTCCTCTTCTACTCTCCTGCTGGGCTTGTGAAGCAAATGTAATTGCTGTGATCCCTTTAGCTTGGTAATGGGACACTCAGCAGCTGGCAGCTTGTGCCTTTCCCTCTCCCCTCCTCCCTGCAGGACAAGCTGGAGATTGAAAGACCTTTGTCTTCTGAAAAGCATGTTGTGGCTTAGTGTTTTGGATATTGTTTAAGGCAGATCAGCTGTGGGTTTATTCTGCCATCATGATTATCTCATATATAAGGCTTCTACCCAGCCCTTTTCTGCTTTTCCTGTAAGCACATAATGTGATCCACAGTGTCCTTGAAGCCAATACATCAGCTTCACTGGCAGCCCCGAGTGCTGGGTTGCATCTGCAAAATCCAGTCCTACACTGCTTCTCACTACAATCTCATCTTTCTGCTGAGGAGTCTGTTGCAATACTATGAACAAATGTATGTATTTTTACATTTTCCTGTGGACTTTGTTCAGTGGGAAGCAGTATTACTCATCAAAGCAAGAAGGGAAACATTAAAAGGAAGGCACATATTTTTTATTAATGTAGAAAATGGAGAAAAAATAACCTTCATTTTTTTGGTTAAGCCCAAAAATGTAATGGAAGTATATTGGCCTGAGCTAACATAGTTTTCCTCACTTTTCATTCACACTGAAGAATGTAGTAGCATCACTCATCTGCTTTAATCAACATCTGAAATTAAATACTTCTCTTGTTAGATGAAAAAATACCAATTAACAAGTACACTCATTTAGCTTTACAAATTCCATAGAAATGAGAATCCAATATTCCACTCTAGGGATCAAAGAAAGGTTGATCCCATGCTGAAGTCTAAACCAGCCTATTTTCCTCTTAGTAGTTCTTTCAAAGTCTGTCCTTTTTTGCTGACAGAGAAAGTTGCTAAGCTAGGGCTAAACATGGAAGACTACAATTTGTGAGTAATTTCCACTGGTAGGTTTCCTGCCACAGAAGTTGAGATCAAATTTTGTTGCTTATTTTCCCCCAAAAAGGGAGGGAGGTTAAGGGAATTAAACAAGGTATTTATAATGTCTAAGTTCACATTAGTATAGAAAAACCCATACACTTTGTCAGAGCTGGCCAGTCTTGCTGATACTGGCTTCACCTGTCTTGTTTTGAAGCTTTTCAGTTAGCCTAAGTCGTGTGATTGCAGAGGTGAACCCAGATCTGGTGTTTTGAAGTAAAAGGCACTCTGGTGAGTGCCTTTCTTTAACCATTAGGAAAAAAGGATATGGTAAGATTTGCAATTTCCATTCTGTTCACTATACCAGTGAGTAGCTAGAAGGCACTCACCTGAAACATCTAATTTTGGGCTCCTATGGGACAGCTGTTGGTTCCCCAAGATTGCTTTGTAGAAAAGTTCTATGTAAACTCAAGGGTCCCAGAATTTCACCTCATTCAAATTGTTATATTTAACCTAAGACAGTCTTCTTACCACAAAGATAAATTATCAGGTTCACCTAGAAACTGAAACAATCATTTCCAAAGCTCAAGTCCCCAAAGGGATATTAACTTGGCCTTTTTTTAAGGAGCTGGTGCATGGGACAGGACTCTTAGGTGTTATAAATCATCACATTCTGCTGGAGTGAAAGGATCTGTATGTTCATAGCCACCCAGAAACTGATTGAGTATTGTGTTGTGGTCATGTGTATTCGAATTGTGTCTCAGCATTTTGGCCACAGAGCAGGACTCCACCAGACATGCTGCACACTCAAAACTTGACATGGTAGACACAGATAAAACTTTGTAAATTCTGATGTTGTATTTTAAGAACAGGAATTACAAACCTTTGAACTAACGTGTTCCTCTCCTTCCTCATATCAGGCGGAACCCACTCCACTTCCACCTCATTGCCGATGCAATTGCCAAACAGATCCTGGCAACTCTGTTCCAGACGTGGATGGTCCCTGCGGTGCGCATAGACTTCTATGATGCAGATGAGCTCAAGGTAAAGACACACAGACACAGGTGTCAGTCATATACTTGTGATTTGATGTCACCCCTTTGTTCCTTATCTCCCTTGACGGGTGAATTGCAGGAGAACTACTCCCTAAAAATACTCTCCCTGATGACAACTAATTCTAACTGACATGGTTGTAACCCCGATTACACGTAACTGGAAGATGCTAAATGGCTAAAATCAGTGCAGTTCTCTAGAATGAGAGCAGCTAATGAAATGTTTTGTGTAGCAGCGTAGAATTTTACTTGCTAGCAAGAGGATTCTGGCTGTCCATCTGATCACACTATGTTTTTTTAAGGATACTTCTTCTTAGTAGCAGTGGTGAAATCTTAGGAATCTTGCTGAATAAGCCCAAGTCTGTTACTGGAAACACTTAACTGCATTCCTCAAGCACAGGTGTGTAAAACCCTAAGTATACACACTTTGACAAGGCAGCATTAGTACAATACCTACCTTTTTTGTCTGGATGCCCTTCCAAAAGGAATGATTATGAAAACAGTTCAATCAGCAGGGGAGGAATCACTTACTCAAAGTAATTATCTTTTTATACTTAAAAAGCATTGATTTGGAGCTGTATGGGTTTTTTTTTACCTGTAGAGGTAGAATGAAGTATTCAGACTTTAGCATTTGAAGTTGGTGGCAGTAATTTGTATGACTTACCAGACTGTTCTGAGCAGGACCCTGAAACAAGTTAAAAACCCTTAAATTTAGCAAATCGCTGTACTTACTACAGGGGAAATTCAAAGCACACCATGTTGTGAAATATTGAATACAGAAAGCTTTAGAAAGAGATGGAAAAGGGAAAAAAGTGATTATTGAGAAGAATACTTTGTTTCTGTTTTTATTTTTCATTGGTTCTTTTACATGAAGCCATAAGCTGATATTAACGTAATTAGCCAGAGATCTTCCTTCTGTTCTTTATAGCTTTATAGCAAGGAGGAGGTTTTTTCCTATCAATCTTGTACGTGTCTATGTTACATGCGCTTTTCTGCAAATTGTAGGGTTTTTAATTAGTCTCTCAGCTGGGGAAGACAGACCTCTTAGTGTTTTCCTTCTGGTCATTTGGGTATGGTCCAATCTAGTTAAGTAAATAATAACCAAGAGAGCTTACTTCAGTGATCCCCAATTTCTGATTTATAGGCAAAGCACTAAGTAGATATGAGGCTACAGAGCAAAACGGTTTTGTCCCTCGCTCTTCACTCAGCCTTGATTTTTTTATATGACCGGTGACCTACATCCACACTAGATTATCTTGCATGCAACCCATAGGCTCTAGGTTGAGGACCAGTTTATAGCTGGATGCAAGTATTGATGCATAAATAGGTCTTTCCAGGTTTGCCCCTCTTGTTCAGAGCTCATAATTTTCCATACCAAGCAATTTCCCTGATTTCAGTGGCCAAAAAATCACAGTATATAGTACTGAGCATAGGAGAATGTGACAGACACTGGCAAAGGAAAGCAAAGAGTTATAAATATAAACAGAGTTTTAAAAAAACAGGAATGATGCTGGCTCATATCCAGATCATTCTGCAGGTTTTAGCAAAGACGACAGAGGAGCTGTTTACAGACAGCTGTAGAAGCTCATCTCATTTGTTTCTTATGTAGCCCCTAGAGAGGATTTAATGATTGGTTTAGGTTCATGTATTTCACCTGCACTCTTGGGAGCTGTATTTTGCTGCCTGGTGTTAAGAAAACATAGAGCTGATGCTGGATGTTTACTAGAAAGCCTGTCTTTCTCTGAAGTGATCTATGGATTCACTCTTACAGTATATGCTATGTTTCAGTTTAAATGACCCTCCATAGTTCTTTTTTAAGCCTGCAATCAATACCAATTTCTGACTTTTAAAAGGGTTTAAACTGAGTAATGGCATGAGAACTTTCTGCTTAGCTTTCATTCACTGATGTTCAGTTGTTTTGGAACACATTTTAGCTGCTGCAGAAAACATTTCATTTCATGTTTGTTTTTTTCCCATTGGATATGTATGAGCTCCCAGCCTCTTCCTTCTAATGCAGCAGGAGCTGGCATGTTAGATTAAGCCCTTAAGTCCTGGGAAAAGTCCTGCTTCTGCTCCTGTTCCTGCTCAAACCGTAGAAGAGAGCACATAATTTTAGATCCTCCATAAATAATATGAATGCTTTTTTGTTTTCAAGTAGCTATTTAGAATTCAAGCAACAGTTTCCAGTAGCATATTAATTTTTTAAAAGGCAGAATTTGGAGACTAAAGTATTTGGTATTTGGCAGTGTTTCTTAACATATCCTGCAGCTCTTAAAATACATGCTGTTTAGCTTAGAGTTAGAGATACCAGTGTCCTGAAGAAAGGCACAGAAAATTAGTCTTGGCTGTGGCTGTTCTTTTCTCTCAGGTTTTAGAGGAAAACTGGACACTTCACTGCAAGAAAGGGGAGACAAGGTACCACAGATTATATCAGAATTTCTAGGGCCAGCAAACCAACATATCTACTTTGCTGCTGTGAATTAAGCATGTCAGATGTTCCTTTTAAAACTTAGAGAAGACTTATTTTTCCTTTTGCACGGTGACACAGCTGTTCACATTCCTGTTGCACCACAAATAGCCTAGGTTCATTCTCTCCCTAGAAGCAGATGCTGCCAAACTACCAGCAGCCTGCTTGGAAGAGAGATGGAGCACAGGAAAGAATGGCCAAGGAAAGGTATATCTTTGCTTGGCGTACATGATAAGGGATGGGATAGAAGAGGAGGAGACTTAACTGTGGAGCTGAGCCAAAATAGCAGCATTTCCAAGAACAGGGTCAGACAAAGTCGAGATGGCAGCTTGCTGGATGTATTTCTTTAAACCAGCTAGTTTGAAGATTTTAACAGCCAGTTGTACTAAGGTGCTTGTAACCTTCCCCAACATAACTTGGCCTGTCTCCTCATTGCCTTGCCAATAACCTCAAGGAACATGGATGGGTGCTTAAAAGCTCTCCCTTAACTCACCAGCTGCTAGGATTTGGAACTCTCTCCCATTAACTAAACCTGCTACGTGCAGTCAGTAATCAGCAATAAGCATCCTTGAAGTGTAGGCTGCTTATAATGGTGCCAGTAATTGAACTATTCCACAGCTACATACTTCATTCTTGCTCTACTCACTATGGCCCACACATAACTCTTCCAAATTTATGTGGCCACATATGGCTGTGACTGCAAGCTGGAAAGTTACTTGGCAGTGTAAATTCACTTTATATGATCACTTTAGTTGTGTTAGTCAGCTTTGGTCCTGATGTGTAGATGTATCTAATACAACAATGCATCCCACAAAATAACTGTAAACTGAAAGTGGTCTTTGAGCATTAAATAAAAGGAAAAAAAAATACTTGTGAAACATTCATCTATTACAGCTGTGATTTGCACATGTGAGGCTTCACGATATTGTGGTTTTTTCAGTTCAGTCTTACATGAAGAAGCTCCAGAACAAACTATTGAAGGTGTGCAGCTTGGGCACTTGGCTTCTGCACTTCATTGTTAAACATGGAATCTTGTGTCAGTTCACTCCCAGGGAAATACAGGCATTAAATCCATTATGATCTGCACTGTCCCAGAGCAGAAGGAACAGCTGATAAGGCAGTACTGTATGTGATGGGTGGAATACAGATGAGGTGAGTTTGTTTTCCCACATGTTCCTTGGCACACTGATGACAATGTCAGGTGAACTGAAGAAGGCAGAATGTAGAATGAGCAGTAGCCTGCTCTGCTGTGAGTAAATGGCCCAGATACACAGTCCTTTAATCACTGGTAGAGCAGAAAAGCCATCTTCTTTAAATAGTTTAGCCCACGTGTGCTGCAATTGATTTATGAACTTGAAGGGATGGTGAATGGGGTTTTGTAATAGATGAACATTTGATCTGAAAGAGAAATATTGAAAGCTCCATTCTTTACTATATATATGGACAACATTCCAGCTTTTACTGTTCCCCGAAACAACAGACCACAAATCTGAGTACCAGTGCTGCATTAGGTGATTTCCTATCAGAAATGTTGACATCTACACACTCAGTCAAAATCAGTAGTCTGATACGGCACAACGAAACTCAAGTAATGCATGGGATAAAGATCACTTATCTTTGGGCATTTACTGCAGGATGAGGTGAATTACTTCTTAGCCACTTTCATCTGAATTTTGAAGCCAGTTCACTAGGTTGGATATTGACATCATTTAGACAGACATCACAAAATACTCTTGAGTTAGAAGGGACCCACAAGGATCATCAAGTCCAGCTCTTAAGTAAAGGGTCTCTAGAGAGATTAAACCCATGACCCTGGTGTCATTAGCACCATGCTCTAGCCAGCTGAGCTAATGGGCAAGGGCTATGAGACTTAAGCAGAAAAATAAAGTTTAATTCTTTAATTATGACTGTAGCGTAGTTGGTTCTCAGGGTTGTGCCTGTGTGCAACCCTAGTGCACTTAAATTCCCACAGTGGTCCAGGAACTCCCAGGCTTGTTGTCTTCACAGATGAGATAAAGGACTGGTTTGAGGCAGCAGCCCAAGTTGAAGCTAGGTGATTGATGGAACTGCTGGCACAAGAAGTATTTGACAGCTTGTTACAGGAGTGGTCTCAGTGGGAATTTCAGACAGTTCTTAAGATTCCCCAGGCAGACCCTGCTGTGCCTAGACCAATTTGTATGCTCAAGCATGTTGATTAACATCCTGGGCAAAGAATCTGGCTGCCCCAGATACTCACAGACAGTTCCTGCTGCAAAGTTAATCAATTGTACAAGAGTGAGACAATCAATAGGATCAGTTCCTGCATGTGTAGAAATGATCATGTAGGACAGTCTATTGTACATACTTAAGATAGTTGGGAAATGTTTTGTACATAGGTTAAGGTGATCTATAGTGACACATAATACATATCTTGCAGTGGTCAGGTAGGACCGTGGGTCAGCTGGGTTACAAAAATTGTACAGAAACATGTTTTAGGGAGTCTCACCCAATCCAACTAAGATGACTCTGTAAGAACCCTTGCTATGGAGACTCCCTTTACCATCTAGACAGCAAGCAAGTGTCCTGTCTGGCACATTGTATTGTCCATGCAGACTTTACTGTAGGTCAAAATCCCAATAATGTTAGTTGTTTTAAAGTATGCTCAGTATGTGAATGTCTTTGCAGCAAATTGCGCCAAAAGCAGCTCAAATGCCATGCAGTCTTTGGATACCAGCAGAAGCTCTTCCATTGAGTGATAGTAGTGATAAGGCTGTATGTTTTGCAGTGTTGCAATATACCAATTTTGGAAGCACGATCAAACAAATACTTTCAACAAAATGGCAGCTACCACCTTCTGAGTGTGGGAGAGAGCGATTCTGATTGGCAATTGGGAAGATATGAGAGTGTATTTGATGAACAGATTATTAGCTTGGTGGTTTTCACATCAGTTTAAGAGGGTGACAATGATAGCAGTGTTGATAAAGCCTCAAACAGTAAAATTGGTCAGCATTCTCCTGCCTTCCATCATCTTCCTAGTCAAGAAGTTCCACTGGATGTTGCAGCCACCTATAACAATCACAGTAATAGTGACTGACCCGTAAACTATCATGGACTCTAAGGGTTTGACTGTATTTGCATTGCACTGCATGCAGATTATATGTAGTTAAGGGCAGCACAGGGTTGTTTGTCTGTTACGTAGTTCACTGTGTGCCTCAGAGGCAAACACACAAAGTTACAAAGGAGAAGTATGCTACTTCCCTTCGTTTCTTTTCCACTTCATATGCAAGATCGAATTGCTATTAATGCTATTCAGAAAGAGAAACCCAGCATCTGTTTATGTTTACATTCATTCACACAGCAGTAAGTATTCAGTTAAAGTGTTTCTATGGCACTGAGGTTTTGACCCAAAACTCTTATGTGTTATGGGGGGTTTGCAGTGCTCCTGCATTTCACCAGCCTTTTGTCTTCCTGTAAACTGACCCACTGCACATGTCAGTGAAATGATAGGCATTGGCTGCTGCTGCTTCCTGTCATTTCCCCTTCTCTTTATTTTTTTTAAATATGCAAATCCAAGATACTGGAAAATGAAGTCTCTAATCAAAACATTTTACAGATTTGTGTAACTTTTATGGCTTATTTTTAGATTTGAATTTCTACTTTATAATTGAGATTTTGTGTATTTGCTAATGGACATATTGAATACTAGAGGCCTGAAGTCTCAGGTGATAAAAGATGCTTGTGGTTGTGATGCAGTGCTACCATCTTAAGAACAGAGTCTTTTATCCATAATTTTCAGTAAAGATGACTGGAAATTAACAGACCTGGTTTTGTAAGCCGAGATATTTTCCTTCAGACTGTGTGGGAGGAAATTAGTATCCACCAAGAAACAGATAGCAATTCAAGCTCCCCAGCACAGTGGAACCTTTGTGAAGTCTGCCTCCTGCATTACATTGTGCAGTGCTTCCACTACTATTAGAGAAGAAAGCCTCGTGTCTGACTTTGTAAACCCCTTGTACTTTCCTACTGCTGCTGGTGCTTTGAAAAAACATTGGAGTTCTTTGTTACTTTTATAATTTAGTTCTAATTGCTGTTGGCCTCTCTGTAGCTCCACCTTTTTCTTGATTCTAGGGAACAACAGTACAGTTCTGTTCTGTGTCTACCAGGAAGATGGGGTAGCTGCTCTGTGTAACATATATGGAGTGAGGACTAAGGAGCCAACTCTCTTCCTCTTAAAATCACCCACATTTGTATCATAGTAACTGACTGTGACATTTCAACAGCAAGGATTTTTGTTTGGCATTCAGCTTCCTCAACATTGCTCATTACAGCAACATGTGCTGCACCTCCAGGGAAGGCAATTTTAGCAGAGAATGAGAAAAAGATGAATAATTCACATGAGATTTTCCAAAAATTATTCAATTTGACAGAAATTAAAAAGCATGCCCTGGAAAAGCCTAAAAAAGACACATCTCAAACTAACTTGGGCTGCTATTGTTTGTTCCATGCATCCCCATTACAGCAGCTGCTTTCCCAGAGCATCATCCACCTATGAGAAATGAGAGCATTTTGCTGACCTAACCTTGGATATACAGAAGTTATTTGAACACTTTGATCTGCATGAGGGGTGTAGGTTGTATATCCCCTGTACTTGCTGGGGAGAGTTAATGGTCATCCAACACAATTGTGTTCCAACACAATTTCTTTCTTTGGCACCTGCAGGTAGAGAGCTGGGAAGACATATAATGGCTATAGTTAGATGGTCTTAGCTCCTAATGGCTCTTCACTTGCTCGCAGGGACACCTCCCTGTCAAAGGGCATTCAGTTTCAGCAGGCAGTGTAGGCACCAAGTCTTCTGAAGGACTGGGGCTGAAATAGTCATTCTTGTGGACAGAAATGATGTTCACCTTGTCTAGGCACACCTTTTTGTGTGACAAGTTTTCACAGCAGTGAAAATGACCAAGTCATGCTGTGTGCCTGGCGCAGCACAAGGACATGCTGAAGTCACTTTTCTTATAGGTCTGAAAGCATCTCAGTCCGTGTAAGGGTGTACAGGCTGATTTTAGTCTCAATACTTGCTTTAAAGGGGGGGATAGGTAGTAACATTGTTAATGAAATGCTATTTACATCACCTCTTTTTGAGTCAACTTAGTATGAGAACATTTGGACTTCTAAATTGAGATATTTTGTTTCTACTAGTGAAGTTTTCACTTTTCAAGTCAATCTGCAGTCCTACAAAGTTTCATTTTTTGAGATACATACTAAGGTTATTAATGCGATGCCACTGATGGTAATTTGACTTGAGTCATTTCTCTTAGTAGAGTTACTACCTCTTTTCCAATCAAATTATTTAATCCTGTGAAAGTTTCGTTCTTTGAGCTTAAGTTGATGGTGTCTATGTCTGATCCTTTCAGAAACAAAGATGAAAACTGAGTAGTATTTTGATTCCCTGTTAATTTTCCCATGTACTCCTCCATTACTTGAGATTCGACCCCTTTCACAGCTGAATGGATTCTGCAGTTTTTAGCTGACACATATGAAAGCCTTTAAAATATTTCCATCGGTATTGTTTTAATGAGACATTTGGGACCTGTGTTCACCTGTCTGATTGCAATTTTATCTGATGGTCTTTAGGGTGGAACTCCAAGATTACATGGAATTAGGGTGCCACTGGTGCATTTAGCCCTCAGACAGATGTTTCAAGAAGTTGTAAGAGTTACATGCCTGCTACATGGATGCTTCATTTAAACTACTCATGCAAACTCACTGTTATCTGAAGTATTTGATGATATTTAACCAGAAGCAAGGCAACTAACTAGACTGATGTCATGAACTTCAGTGTTTCTTGCTTTTGAAGGAGCCCAGTTTTCCCAAGGTCCTTATTCTTTTCAGATTGTTTCTCTAGTTAGTGCTGCGTTGTTTGAGAGACAATGTAGCTCTTTCTAATAACAAAGAAAAAAAACCACTTTTTCACCCTATCACATTGACTGCTTCTTGCGCTAGGTTCTTGTTAGTTTTGCTTGTTCATAATTGTAATACCTTTTATCCTTTATTACTCTTTTTATTCTAGATGTATTCCTGGAGCATTTTAGTCCCTAGGAGTTTTGATATATTGTAATACTTAGCATTGGAGAAAAGAACACTGTTTTATGTAATTTTTATTCCCATGAAGCAATGATTCCTGTATAGGAAGTTGTACTAACCTGGCCTCCAACTCTGCAGGGTGGAGGTTGATTTGTTTTCCTGGAAATTCTTTGCTTTTGGTGAAAAAAGAGACATAAGAGTTCTTTATGGGATATAGCATTTATTCCACTAGTTGGATGTGTGTTCCACCAACTAATGGCTTTTTTTTTGGTGCAGCATTTTCAGCTGTTGAAGTTCTACTGTTCTTACTCTTTAGGCAGAAACAGTGTAAGTTTAGGTCTGGAGGAAGGTGATTTTACTGGTGAGATGCCTCATAATAAGTAGGGATTTTCTTCTGAATAGAAGAGTGGATCCTTTTTCTCATAAGCATTGGCTATGTTTTGACTTTGTGTTAAGGTAGCAGATATCTGGTGGAAGCTGCATTCCCACATCGTTTCCACAAACCACCCTAGGACATCAGGAAAGTTCTTCACTGAGAGGGTGTTTGGTCACTGGAACAGGCTCCCCAGGGTCATGTCACCAAGCTCGTGAGCTCTGGTCATGGCTCCAAGCCTGACCATGGATGAACCTGTTAGTCACAGGGATTAGTTTTAGGTAGTCCTGTGAGGGGAAGAGAGTTGCCCTCAACGATTCTTATGGGTCCCATCTAACTTGAGATATTCTATGATTCTTTATTTTGCAACTCTGGCTGTCAAACATTGTTTTGTATGGATACAAACTGGATGGGTGTGACGGTGTTCACAGGGGTTTTTGGATTGGGGAAGAGATGAGGATTTGACTCTATGTTTCAGAAGGCTTGATTTATCATTTTGTGGTATATATTACATTAAAACTATACTAAAAGAATAGAAGAAAAGGTTTCATCAGAAGGTTAGCTAAAAATAGAATAGCAAAGAATGATAACAAAGGTTTGTGGCTCGGCTCTCTGTCCGAGCCAGCTGACTGTGATTGGCCATTAATTACAAACATCTAACATGGGCCAATTAAAGATCCACCAGTTGCATTCCACAGCAGCAGATAACCATTGTTTACATTTTGTTCCTGAGGCCTCTCAGCTTCTCAGGAGGAAAAATTCTAAAGAAAGAATTTTTCATAAAAGATGTCTATGACAGATGGGAATCTTTCAGGCTTAAAAGGGTGGGAAGTCAGTCCCTCAGCATTCTTGGTGTCTAGTTGGGAATGTTTTTGTGCATGATAACTAGTATTTTACACCTGCAATCTCCTTTCCCAGGTATTACTTGGTTAGCAATAGTCACTATAACTGTTCTGCAGCCTTCTTTGATAATCCTTACAAAAGGATTTTTCAGTAGGGAGAGAATCCCACTTCAGATAAGTTTTTGTCACTGAGTTGGAGCTTTTGTCTATCCATCAAAACGTGTCTATGCAGGATATGCTGTTGCATTTTATCCTGGATAGTGCATCTTGATGACACCTGTTTGTTATCCTGACATCATGCAAAATGCGGGTTGTGTGCTGCTGGGCTTTGACCTCAAGAGCTGCATGGAATGTGCTAGAACATGGAATGGCTGCAGCTAGTGTGTATGTGCTTGCATAGTTACTGAAGTGGAAAAGCTTCAGTACATCAGACAGTGATAATATTTTCATGGATTTGTATCTTCCCTGATGAATTAGCACAAAGAGCGTGTTGATTGAGTTCACTGGCAATTAAAGCGGGCAATTGATCTTTCTTATCTTTCCATACAGATGAAGCGAGAAGGGCAGCCCTGAGTTTTCACCACTGGGCGAGTTCTGGCCAGATCTACCTGTCAGTCAGCTGTTAGCAGAAAGCTCTGGCTTCCTGCCATTTTATCTGCTTCAGCTTGTTTGTCTCTTTTCACTCTTTCACTGACAGGAAGAAAGTAAAAAAAAAGGCTTTATCTTATCTTCTAGGGAAGATTTGTTCTCTTGCCTCTTCTGGAGAGGTGGGGCTGGAGGCTCGTGTTTGGCTGGTTCTCACTGACCTCTCTGGGGATGCTCAGACTCTTTTAGGTCCTCCAGCCTTGACTGCTGCACTGAAAACAGCTGTGGTTGAGGCCAGAGGTCTCAAAGGAACAAGAAACAAAGAAACAGCGCTAACTGAGACTGGCCAGAGTTTTTCATTCTGCAGTCTCATTTTGCACAAATGAAGAAAGGAAAACAAAGACAGCATTCAGCATTTTGGAGATAGCAAGAAAAAATGAAAAAAATTAGAAAATCTCAAATGAGAGTAAAGAAAAGGACTCAAATAGAAAGTGGCCATTTGAGTTTTATGGGTCTAAATAAAGTGGGAGAAATACCTAAGGAGAGGGAGATAGACCTTAAAGATCCCAGTAGGTGAATTACCATTTGGTCCTTTCTTTTCTGAAGAAGCTGTATGGCTGAATGTTTTGTTGCCTAAGTGGCAGAGACCAAAAACAACCAAAAACCCACATCAGTTTTAGTTTATGTCTGCAGTTGTATGTATAAAACATGGATAAGCTCTTAGCACCCTCATTTAATTTTGTTGTTAAGGAAGTTGTTTTGAAAAAGCATCCTTAAATCAGGTTTTTCCCACTTGTCTGCCCTTTGTGTGCATGTGTGTATTGGTGAGAGATTTGGAAAGAAAGAAAAGAAAAAACGTCCTCAACATCAGTCAGACTCTGTTATGGACTTTGCTACAGAGATGAGAATTAATTTGCAGTTATTTTCCTTTGCTGTATGCTGATGCTGATTTTGGAGGTTTTGTTTGTTCTGCCTTTTTAATATCTAATCTTCCTTTCCAGTTGTGGCTTGCTCCACAGTTTCTGCATTTGCTCTACATTATCCAGGACCCAGAGGTTCAAATAATCATCCATTTCTATCTCAACCTTTTTGCTCACTGTTATTTGTATCCAGACTTGTTGCATACATGTGTGGAAGATATCATCTGTTTCTTAAAGTGAAAGATGAGGCAGAATCCTATTAAAGTCACCAGTGCTTCTGTGATGAGCAAAAACAGCCCCAAAGGCCAGCAGAAATAGAAAAATTATTTTAGCAAAGATGTATAAATTACTTTCTTCTTACAATTGTTTCTTAGAGCAAGTTATTATTTCTTAAAATACTCAGAAACCAGAAATTCTGAATGTAGGGAAGTTACCCAACTTTGCTGGATTTTTGGTTTCCTTGACAACCATTCATATAAATAGGAAGGACTTGTTATGGGGGGGAACATCAGTATAATCAAAACATGTGAATCACCCAGGAAAAAACTAAATTCAATGTGGAAGTTACAAGTTATCCAGCAAACATTAATAGAAAAGTCTGGTTTTGTTCAAATAAGGCTCTTCTGTTAATGTTTGCTGGATGCCTGACAAGGCTGGAACAAATGCAGTGATTTTCTGAAGGTAAGATGAAAGGAGATTCCTTTTGGCTTTCCTTCTAAGAAAACTGTTGGTGGTGACAGCAATCTTCCTCCTCTCAGGATCTGTGAGGATTTAGAATTTCTCAATCTAGGTTCGTTGTTGTTGTTATTGTTATTATTATTATTATGGTTATCTGTAAAAAAAATTGTGCTAAAGACAGGCGTGAATGTTTACCCGTATTTAAATGGTCACCTACTTGTCTCCTTCCTGAGTGATTCCCAGTTAACCCAGTCTCTGCAACAAGGTGTTGATACTGCTCCACTGGAAGCAAGACAGTGAGAAAGGGGATCAGTCACATGTCCCAGCAAAGAGGTTAGATATTGTGAGGTATAATCAATGTAAAATGGGAAGGATTATCCTGGAACTAATTCTGAGCCCTGCTAGTGCTGCTGGAATTGTGACTCAAGTTTCAGCAATGTGGGAAGAGGTATGGCATACATTCACAGCAGGATGAAGTTCTCCCTGTGTGAAAAACTGTGATGAGAAAAACCATGCATAAAGAAAACTTCCTGTCCTCTGCCAGCAAATCGATATTGGTTTTTTACCCCCTTTTTTATGCTTTATGTTACAAATCACAGAATATGATCATCATTAAAGTGGTGGCAGTATTTTCCTCCGGTTTAGAAGTGACATGAAAGCCCCAGTTCTGTTAGCTTTGTCTTAAATGAAGGCCACATGATTTAAAAACCAGTATCTTGCTACTTGTAATGTTCATAGTAGCAGCAAAGCACTAAGCAAGTAATGAAAAAGCTGTGAAAACAAGTTGTCAGTTGTGTCTAGAAAGTTATTTATCCAGTCGGAGGAAATAACAATTTTTATTGTTACCTGATTCACACATCAGAATTTCAGGGTTGTTCCCCATGCCTAGGATATTTGTAAGGGCTGCCTAAAGCCAGCAGCTACAAAAGACTTTGGCTGGTTTTGCTTCACAGAGATCCCTCCTGCTGGAAGTTCTTTCACCATGTAGATTGTGCTGCTTTTCAGATCAGTGTCAGACACAATTCAGCTACAACTTGTGCAGATTTAAAATACTCTGTGATTTTGTTGTGGCCTGGAAGTTTTGCTCTGTTTGCCTTCTTTTAAGATTTCAAACTTAGTTTATCATCTAATTGAAGCAATTTTCAAGGAAGATAATGCCTATGTTGAAGTTGTTTAAGAGCAGGTAGATGCCAATTACTTCTGGATATCTATGTTACCATTGAGTCATTTATTACAAAACCTGATTCACATTTCTCTTTATTTTAATCAGTCTGTTTTAGTTGCTAGGTATTTTTAATGGCAAAACCTGGCATGAAGGCTCTGGAGAGGCCAAATCTACAGATTGTATTTTCTACTTCCCTCTGCCTTTTCTGTTTTCTTAGTTCTACTTGCTGCTGGCTGTTTCCCCAGCACAGGGAATCTGCAGCCATTAGTCTGGATGGTGATGGAATTGGGTTCTGTTTGATCCCATTTATGAGCCCACCTCTGAGGTGGGGAGGAGGCATGCAGGTGGCACCTTGTGCCTCAGGGCTGCTGATTCTCAGCCTGGTGCCTCACCCCAGCCAGCCTGACCTAGAGGCTCCTGCAAGGCACTGACCTGGTGGTGCTTTTGTGGAGTTAGCCGAGCAGCACAGGTGTCTTTGGTTTGGAGTGGGCAAGAGGATATTATGTCACAGCTCTGCATTATTTTGATTGATTTTTTTTCCCCCCAAGCATACCTAGGAAGATGCAGCGAATGTAGTGACAAAATCAATATGGTATTGGAGGTTGCATTTTTCCAGGGTAAAGTGTTTAAGGATATGCTGCCAGGGAAACACTTTATCAGCCAAAATTCCATCTTACCACGCTGAACAATGAGCACTTTTTGTTGCTCAGAGGGTTCTGTGGTGCTATATATTCTGGGGGACAGTGAAGAATTTCATTAAGTAAATGGAAGAAAATACTATTTAGCAGAGAAGGGAGACTGACAGGAACCTCATGAAGTTCAACAAAAAGTGCAAAATTTTGCATATGGGAACTAACCCAAGTACCATGACATGCTGAGGGTTGCCTTGCTGGAAAGCAGCTTGGCAGAAAAGAATCTGGTGGACACCAGGTCAAACAAGGGCAAGGAATTTGCCCTTGCAACAATGACAGCATTAGACACAACATGGGCAGCAGGTCAGGGGACGTGACCCTTCCCCTCGACTCAGTGCCGGTGAGGCCACACCTGGAGGGCTTGGGTCCAGGCTGAGTTCTGGGCACCTCAGCACAAGAGAGACAGGAAAATAATGGAGAATCCAGCCAAGGACTACTAAGATGATGAAGGGATTGAACCACCTCACATGCAAGGAAAGGTGAGAGAGCTGGGACTGTTCATCCAGAGAAGAGAAGGCTTGGAGGGGGATCTTATCATTGTACATAAATACTTGGAGGGAGGATGTGAAAAGGAATGCCCAGAGACAGAACAAGGGGCAGTGGGCACAAACTGAAATGCAGGAGGAGCCCTCTTGAACATCAGGAAACATTTTACTGTGAGGGTAATACTTGGAGGGAGGATGTGAAAAGGACAGAGCCAAGCTCTTGTCAGAGTGCCCAGAAACAGAACAAGGGGCAGTGGGCACAAATTGAAATGCGGGAGGAGCCATGTTGAACATCAGGAAACATTATTTTACTGTGAGGGCAACCAAGCACTGGCTGAGGGTGCCCAGTGAGATTGTGGAGTCCCTATCCTTGGACATAATCAAAAGCCTTTGGGACATTGCCACTGGCTCTGAGTGGCCATGCTTGTCAGGGGGAAGTTGGACCAAGTGACTCCCAGAGGTACCTTCCAAGCTTGTTCTGTGAGTTTGTGATGCTGTATTGAGTACAACCCATTCATCAGGAAAAGTCAGGATAGAATTTTCTTCTGGTAGGGAAGTAATCAGAACTCTTTAATGGGGGAAATGCTTTTAGAAGGGAAACTTCTATTTATAGAAAGGAAATGCAGTCTTAAGTTTATGCAGCTGCTAGCTAAAAGTTTTGAGAGCTTTTTTAATGGTACTATTATATATCACCTTCCAAGCCAAGAAGCATGCAGCAAATCAGGCTGTTAGGCTTTCTGTCAACCTCTAGTGCTTCAGAGAAGATGGTAAATGATAAGAGAAGCATATACAGTCCTATGGTCCTATATAGCCTTAGTTTATCTTTCCTCTAGCTACTGTTTTGATGCTTCATTTTGTGTACATGTAAACATGCACTAAGGTAAGACAGCAAATACATAATCTCTTTTCTTGTGCTTCATCTCACTGCTCTGTTTATCATGATTTTCGTAATGTGGAAAAGAGAAGGGTGAGTGCAGCAAAGTCATATTTGCAAACAATGTGTCTTGGTATGCAAGACTGATAACCTTTAAAAGCATAAGCTTTAAACAGAAATGTAATAATAATGTACTGTATGATGCCAGCTACTGAGCTCAGTGGGTGATTGACCTGACACAATCCAGACACTCCGAAGTTTTTTGTCCTTCTGTGTTGGTCACTATCATTCTGTTCATGCTGGTACTGTTTTCCAGACTTGCTTCATGCTAAGTGTACAAGTCCACGCCTCCATCCCTTTCACAGACGCTGAGGTGACCTGTCCTTGTACAGACACTTCACTGACATCTGTGGAGCAGTCAGTATTCACCTGGGAAGCATGGGCAAGTTGCCCCATCCCGTTTGTGGGAAAAAAAGAACATATTAAAAAAGTCATGCAGTTACATAAAGAAGTACAGTGTAAGAGTCAAAGTCTGTCTGGATGTATTTGTGATGACTTGGTACAAGAGTTGTGCTTGGTGATCGTAATGTGTGAGCAACCAGACTCAAGTGTTTTAAAAAATGAAAATACCTAAATGTTGGGAACGTAGTCACTATACAATTCATTCACAGAGAACGAGCCACCATTCCCCCCTCTCTCAGTTGAGGAAACATTTTAAGCTCTATCTATGAGACTTCTCTGTTAAAAATAACACTTTTGCTAACTTAATGAGCATTTATACAGTGGTAGCAACTGTGAGAAAGCTGAGTCAGGCTGTGCACAGCAACTGGATTTGGTCAGCTTTTCCCAGAGATTCAGCACAATTAGGGAAGAGAACTTGCTGGTGAGGTATACCTGAACACAGAGACTGTTGCTCCCACCTCTCTGGCCTTCACCAGGTGATCAGTTATGTGCTGCATGCAGACTGATGGGCTTGTGATTTTTATATTCAAATAATTTAGATATTTTAGTTTGTTTTCAGTCTTCAATTACGAAAAATAATAAAGATGTTTCTGATGAAAGACCTTTAGTGAGTAGACTATTTCACTTAAAAGAATCAGTGTCAGTACCAGCTAAATGCTTTTCTTTACTCTTCTCTCATGAACAAAAACACAGATCTTGAGAGCTAGAGATCCAGGGTCTGCTGTTTCTGCTGAACTAGGTATTACACAAATGGCAAAGTATGTTACACTGTTTTGTTTCACTCTCTTTTACTAACTATTTTTTAATGTTGCTGATGTATCTTCTAGGACTATTTGTTCTCTGAAGGCAGCTCTGATCTAGCCTGTTAGCAGATGATTCACAAACATGCCATATATGGGCCATTTTAGCTGTGCTAGGCAAACAAAATTGTATTAAAACTTACAGAAAGTATTTAGACAAAATTTAGAAAAATAGTTTTTTGACCAGAAGCCACACTCTTCTTCTCAGAAGACAGAGTCTCTTCCCCCTGCTCCATGCAATGTTTTGACATGATACAGAATAACCTGCAGGTTGTGGCCAAAACCAGGGCAAGGACTAAGCACTTGCTCCAACACTGTGCCTGTGTATTTCCTCACGTAATGTGGTGAGCCAGAGTGAGCCTTCACAGCGCTCTTGTGTAGCATAAGGAGTTTTCCTTTCCATGAGTTGGGAACTGTTACATTATTCTTGAATAGCAAAGCCATGAAGAAATTATGCTGGGGGCTAATTAGGATCTCTGTTTGTGTCTTAGTCAACTCTGTATCACAGGAGAGGAAACTGGCGATAAATTGGACTGATTGGGAGTCCAGGCTTCAACATATCCTTAAATCCAACACATGCTAGCTAGCTGTGATGGACCATTTGGAACAGGGGCTGCCCCTTTCATTTTTAAAAGTTGTGCCTTTGGACATCAGGCTTCAGGATGGCAGACTTTTGCCTTCTGTGTGCCAGATCAGAAGGAACTGCCAGACATGGGTTTCTTCCCTGTGGTGATACATGGCAGTGGTATTAGAAATTTGGAAACCTGAGAGCAAAGAAAATAACTGCACTTTGAAGGTGATTTGCTTTTCCAGCCACCCTTTACCTTCCCTGCTTGTGTCAGGCTATTCATGCAGCATATGAACCCCTACCTTATTAAACTTATTTGCATAAGCACAGTGGGTGTTTTTCTGGATAAATATTTCAGCTAATAAAATGAAGGGCATGCCATCTAAAATTAATAACATAGCAATGGGTAAAAGCAAGCTCAAGTCTGTAAAATGTCTAACACTTGTAACATGTCAGGTATGACTGGTCTAGCACAAGGATATGAAGTGGCAGATTCAGAACAGTATGTTTTGCAGAAGCAAAGTAGATACTGTTTTGTATAAATTAAATACAACATGATGTGATGGTCCATTCCAAAAGCCATGATGTGGGAAAGCAGGGACCACAAATAAGTAGAGTTGTGAGGGTGTGAATTTGAAATTATCTCTGTTACACACAGAAGATATTTCTGGGGAGGATTGAGTTTTCAGTGAACCAACCAAAACTTCATGCTTCAGTTTGCACTTTCTGGTTTTATTCTCTGAGAATCTGCTTTTCCCACCTTTCCCCTGAAACTCTTCTCTTTCTCCTTAAAGGTTTGTTCTACTTCCCTCTGTCTTTTTAATGAACTTTGTAGTGGGAGAGTGCTCTGCTGGTACAGGAATCCTGAGAATACAGAGAAAAGTTGTGTGCCATTTAAAAGGGAATAGAGGAGGTCAGCTTACATCATCAGAGGCCTTGTTACTTCATATTCAAAAAGAAATGTGCTCTAAGCACCTATTACTAGCCTTTCTTCTACCATGCTTCCAACTTCAAAATGTAGGAACTCACTCTCTTACGGAAGGTTTTCTCTAAGGATTTTGGGGAAAATTTTTTTGTTTTGTGCAAATGTTATTTCATAGAATAAAATTTACAATGGCAGTGAATAGATATAAGATAGTTAAGCAACAGAATAAATCTCCTCAGTTTTATGAATACACTGAGTTTCTGCCTACTTTCTCCAAAGTGTAACATGCCAGGACAAATCCTGAAATCTGTTTCACTCAAGATTTTGTAGACAAAATACTAATTTAAGTTATTGAGAGCACTACTCCAGGTAAAACAAAATCTGGGAATTGCAGTGCATGCCCCTTAAAACAAATGAGGAGTTTCAGACAGGGAAATAGGAACTTCTCAAAAACTTCTAATATCCCACTTTAAGCAGAAACTTTCAAAATTTGAGGATTTGAGTCTCACAGAAAGAAAACTAAACACAGCTCATGGAATATCCCAGTGTCAAGAGTACAATGCATTATGGAATTTAGCCTCCCAACTTTTATTTTACAAGCTGTACAAATTTTATTTTAGTTCTTACTGAAGAAATGAAAATGTTTGAGTTTGCCACATTCAATACATAAAACCAAAAAATGTGGCTGACAATTTTCTGTCACGTTCTCTACTTTTGAGCATGTTGGTGGGACCTCAGTAGTTTTAAGTTAAAGATGTAAGGCTTAAGGAAAATTCGCATTTGTAAGAAACAATTTTTTTGCAGTTTTCTGGCCCATTATTTCAAATGATTGGCCTTTTGAAGTTCTGACCACCAAATCTATAAAAAATATAAGGAAAATATTATGCTTGTTACTTCTGCATCAGAGAAAATTTTGAGATGACAACTTCTTTTTTGGTTAAAATTAAAGTAATGTATGATACACCTGAAGTTTTAGACTAAAAATGTATTTCAGTTTATAAGTACACGTGGATGTCTCAGAATGAATTCTACCAGACCAGAAAGGCTCAACTAATTTTAGTTATATTGTGTGAAGGGGTTGCCTGAAAGAACTTGTTTTCCCCAAGCTTTCAGAAACTAGTGTATTTCAGCACTTCTGAAGTAAATTTAAATACAGTCTTTTAGATGACTTTCCACCTCAGAGATCTTCCACTATGGCAAGAAACTAATTTCAGGAAAATTTTCTCTTTCTAATAAAGATTATTTTTTCTTCCTCTTTCCGACTTCCCATTTCCTGTCAAGTCTGAAGTGTCTTGGATCCCCAACAAACACTACTCTGGGATTTACGGGCTGATGAAGTTGGTTCTGACTAAGACTCTACCTTCCAATCTTGAGCGAGTCATTGTCCTCGACACAGACATTACATTTGCCACTGACATTGCTGAGCTATGGGCCGTCTTTCACAAGTTCAAAGGTATTTTAATGATTTTTTTACTGTCCTTATTTGAGGGGCGGGGGGAGAATGATGAGGCAAGCAATACAGTGGGTGAAAGGGCTAGCTGAGGTTTTGTTAAATGTTTTTGCTCTTTCAGTTTTTGGTGTTGGAATAGAATTGTTCTCTTTGTGATCTCTTTCCTCAATGATGTTCTGTATAGATTAATTGACAACACTGATTATCTGTGTAGTTTTGTTTATTGATCTGATTATTTGGGGCAGGTGAGAGCCTGACAATACAGCAGATGATAAAGAATTATGAGCATGCTGTAGTTATGTACTGTTCAATACCTTTTGGAATAACTTGGGTTTTATTATTTTTTTAATTAATAAAGATTATTACTTTCAATTTAACTGTTCCATGTAACCACTGAAAATGAATGAAGTTGGGATCATTCTTGAACCAGGGAGGAAAAAGAAGGGAGCAGAATTACACATGTGAATAGAAATAAGTTGCTGTTTGGTCCTCTTAATAAGCTGATAAAGGCCTCTGGATTCTAAGCACCTAGAACAGCTTTCCCTGCCTATTCCCATTTTCCACAACTCCTTGAAAATGTATTTGATAGTCAGTCTGAGAAAGGACACTTTTAGAGTACCTCTATAAGGAGATGATTACAAAAAAGTTCCCCTACTACCTTGTCACAAAGCAGAGCACTGTCTGGCTAGCACACCTCTAAAACCATTTAATTCTCCCAGGTTCCAGTGTTGCCAGCTGTTCAGAGTCAGAGACATACCCTATTGTTCTCCTCTTGCCCTCAGCATATGTATTGCAGTGCTGGTAAGTGCAGAGACAATCCAGCATCCTGCTTTAAAGGTTTACAGCCCTGTAAAAGTGTAGCCTTGATGTGTTTCATCATCTCTCTCAAAATCATCTCAAGCCAAGTCAGCCTAAGCAAATGGGAGTATTTATTTACAGAAGCCAAAACACACCACTGCATGAGGAGGGAGCCAGGAAAGAGCACGTTTACTGTACTTATCCCCTGCTGAAATCCACAAGGCCTGCTTTTCTCATTACCCAGCTCCGGGACAGGACCTATTATCTTCAGCTCTATGTCAAGGACTGGGTTCTAGTGCTTACTTCTTCATGCATTTGTTTCCGTTCCCTTCTGTGGATCCACCGATGTCTTTTCAGCAAGCCAGAAGCAGTCACCTTTTTGCTTAATTTAATTATTCACAACTTTTTTTCATTAAGGAATATACAATTTTTCCTCCTCTTCATGTATTGTTCAGACCTCTTCACCAAGCCTTTCCCTCCACTGAACCTTGAGTTTCATGTAAACAAACATATACCCTGACAACCATAAGTAATGTAAATGTATGCATAGGAAGTAGAGCTGTGCTATTGTACTGTGTCACTGTGTGCAGCTGTCCCATTAATAGTGATATTTGACTGACTACGGTGAATAGCATGTCATAGCAGGAAGAGAAATGTGGGTAAACAGAACTTGGGCATAGAGGACTACATGGTCAAAGAGAGCAAAATCTGAGTTGAGACAATGAGGGGGATTGTCTCCTTGCTTGTGATTTCTATCATCATTTTAATGAATATCCCTTGCTTTTATATAGGGAGGATAAAACCAAGCATATAAAACTGCTTGTAAAAAGAGGAATATGGAGCAGAGGCAGATGTAAGATTGAAAGAAAATACAGGCAGAAAATATGGAAATATGGAGAAGAATAATTAATGGAAGTAAAATGTGTGTGTAAATCAGTCTCCATAGAGCTAGGCAAGAATGTTCGTCTGATCAGAGCTCTGAAGAGCTCTAACTTACACATGGAGACAGAATTCCTGTACTGCTGCACTCTTAACATACACAGCACAACTCCCAAGTGGATGATTTTTCAAGTTGTCCCGTGTGTCTTTTTAATTCCAGCTGACCACCTGCTTCTCCACAGTTTTTTAATCCTGGCAATAAATTGATCAGTGTCTCCATCTGCTCATCTCCCAGGCACTTGTGCACAAAGAACAAGTAGGTGAGGCAATGCCGTAGCTCCAGGTGTTGGGGTGGGAGAAGACTTTGGATCCTAAATGCTGCAGAGGAGAGAGGAAGTGTCCAAGCCCAGGCTTGTTCTCCACCCCATGTCATAGGCTGCAGTTCCATTAGCAAAGGTGACCTCGATGATGGTGACATCAGAGTTGAGTGTTTTGGGTAAGAATCAGAGGGAGAGCCAACAAAGCAAATACCATGGTTAGAGTCTGTTGTAGGCCACTCAACTGCAATGAGGAGGCAGAAGAAATATTCTGTAAGTAGCTGGGAAGTCTCACAGTTGCTAGTCCTTGTTCTTGTGGTGGGCTTGAACTTACCAGAGAGGTAAGTTGAACTTACTTAGCAGAGGTCTGCTGGAAGTACAACACAGGGCAGAGGAAACAGTCCAGGAAGTTCCTGGAGTGTGTGGAAGATTATTTCCTGACCCAGATGGTGAGGGAGCCAGCCAGGGGCAGTGCCTGGCTGAATCTGTCAGCAGATCTTGTTAACCAGAGAGGTCCCAGTGGGCTGGAGATGAGTGAATGCGATGTCCATTTACAGAAAGGGCCAGAAGGAGAATTTGGGGAATTAAAGACCTGGGGCCTGACCTTGGGGCCAGGGAAGATCATGGAACAGGTCACCTTGAGTCCTGCAGGGTGTTCAGGATAACCAGGGGATTGAGCCCTGTCAGCATGGGTTTGTGAAAGGCAGGTCCTCCTTGACCCACCTGAACTACTCCTGTGACAAAGGTGGCTCTCCTTAGTGGATGGGGGAAAGGCTGTGGATGTTGTCTACCTAAACTTTGATAAAGCTTTTGACATGGTTTCCCACAGCATTCTCACAGAAACTGGCTTCCCATGGCTTAGACGTGTTCTCTGGATAAAAACCTGGCTGGATGGCTGGGCCCAGAGAGTGGTGGTGAGTGGAGCTGAATGCATTTGTCAGCCAGTCACTGGTGGTGTCTCCCAGGGCTCAGTATTGGGGCCAGTTTGATCTTTGTCAATGATCTGGTGAGAGGATCAGGTGCACACTTGGCAAACACCAAGTTGAGTAGAATTGTTGATCTGTTGGAGGGCAGGAAAGCTCTGGACAGGAAGGATCTGGACAGGCTGAATCGACGGGCTAAGGCCAGTTCTGTGAGTTTCAACAAGGCAAAGTGCCAGGTCCTGCACTTGGGTCACAACAACCCTGTGCGGCACTACAGGTTTGGGGCCAAATGGCTGGAAAGCTGCTCAGTGGGAAAGGATCTTTGGGTGCTTGTCAGCAGCAGCTGAACACGAGCCAGTGTGGGCCCAGGTGGCCAAGAAGGCCAATGGCATCCTGGCCTGTATTGGCAATAGCATGGTCAGCAGGACCAGGGCAGGGATTGTCCCTCTGTTCTCAGCACTGGTGAGGCCACACCTCAAGTCCCATGTTCATTTTTGAGCCCTTCACTGCAAGAATGACATCGAGGTGCTGAAGCATGTCCAGAGAAGGGCAGCAGAGAATTTCTTAACAGAAAGGGTTGACAAGCATTGGAACAGACTGCCCAGGAAGTTGTCACCATCCCTGGCTGTATTTCAAAGTTTTGTAGGTGTGGCACATAGGGACAAGGTTGAGTGGAATGGACATGGTAGTGTTATTTTGATGGTAGGATGTAAAGGTCTTTTTCAACCTAAATGATTGTTTTGTTCTATCATTCAATGGAAATGGAAGGAAGGGCAAGTAATTTGGAGAGATATGATACTCTTTTACTACTTTGTAAAAGTTTGGCTTAATTCTGTGGTGATTCTCAATTTTTCTGAAGTGTCTTTTTATTTCTCCTGCCTGCATTACAAAAGATTGAAAGATTGTCTCATGTCATGAGCCCCAAATATTCCTCCAAAGGATATTTTACTAAACTAATGTTTTAATCTCTTCTTTGTTTCTCTCACAGAAGTCCCTGGTAAGTTTGTGAAGATTTCTTGGGGGCAATCTAGAATGTTTGTTGAAATAGTACATAAACAGAAGTACAATAAAACTCCTATGAAGGGAAATGCTAGTCTCCAAAGGAACCTCTCATTACACCCAACCCCGGTTAGGAGGGCAGCTTTAGACCCACTGGGTCTCCTTCTAGAAATGCTCCAACAACCAGTTGCTGGTTAGAAGGCACCATTATAAACCTGCCTACATCAGAATGCTTTTTGTGCAAATTAAAGAATTTTTCACATTAGTGCAGGAAAGGCAAGAACTTCTGTCTCCAGCTTGCTGCAACATAACTGGTGATGCAGTCCAGAATAGGCTTTTCCAAATTGCAGCCACACACAGAGGGAAGGTTCTAGAGTCTGTGGTTCTTTCTGTGCCTGGGAAGACTTTTCTTCCCAGCAAAAACAGTGATGAAGGGAGACCACTAGCTCAGATTCCTTTTTTTCTCAGACACCATGTTTGGAAGAAACTCAGATTCAGGACTGTCTTGTAATCTAATCAGGTCTGATTTGCTGTGTAGAAGGGCCTACAGTATGTTTTAAACAGCACCTGCAATATGCAAAGTCCTTGTTCTGTAAAAGTTCTTATTCCAGTTATCTTAAGAATTGCTGGAAAGATCAGACCCTTACATAGTAATTTAATATTTTAGGTGGTAAAGGTACTACTCCATTCGCTCTGTAGATGGAAAAAAAGCAGTAGGATTTCTTTGTAAATTATTGCTCTTCTGCCCTTTCCTGATAAGCACTTTGCATATGCCCTTACAATAAGATATCCAACCATTCTGTAGCAGTGTGCAGAAATTTAAAAATCTCTTCTTTGAAGCGGCAACCTTAGGCTTTGGGAGCAATTCACACCTCTCTTTGGTAGCCTGAAACAGTGTCTCAAGCAATGTAACTTTTAACAGTTTCTCTTAGGAGCCAGTTGGGGGTTGTGTAATTATTAATCATTTTGTATACAAGCTTCAATCTCTATGCATAAATATGTCTTCAGGAACCCACAACTTAAATTTCAAGAGTCATATTCAGCTTTTCAGCTGGGATTTGGGCATTTTTGCTTTAGCCTCATTCTCCATTGCTCTATAGATAGGTAGAATGTTTTCCTTTAGGACTGAGATATACCTCCAAAATATTGACTTCAAAGGTTTGAGTCTTCCGCCAGTCTGGTGAAAATAACCTGTCATGCATGTTTTCTGTGACTTAGTTGACACTGATTATGTCTCCTATTCATCTTTCACTAGATTTTGACAGTTCCAAACTTGAGAAGGTAACTAGCCTAAGGGCGAAAGTGTGGGACTGTGGATCATAGTGTATTCTTGGATGAAGTGCTGCGGAGTGTCTCAGACAACAAGGATTAGTAACCAATATGTTTTTATTGCAGAAACTGTGCAAACTCTTCTGAGAAAAAAAAAAAAAAAGAGTCCAAAGCTATGTTCTGTGCCATCAATCTTAAAGTTCTTTTAAAGGCCACATCTGCTAATTGTTTCATTATTCTTACTCACCCAAACTTTTGGTCCTGCAGTGTGGATCCTTTTTTTCCAAGGTTTTGATTTTTAATTTTACTGTATGTTAAATATGGATTCTCAGGATTGAATTTATTTGTGACCTTACTACAACAGTCATCATAATTATCTGTCTTACAAGTTGCAGTTTCAGTCTGGATCACAGTCTCTGAGTGCTCTGTGTTCCACATGGAAGTAGCAAGAGACTCTCTTCCTGCTTTACATTGTCAGGTGACAATTCCTGTGTCTGCCTTGTTCCTTTAGGATATTGCTTTGCATGAGTCACAGCTGGGACTCACAAATGAGACCTGAATAATCCCTGTAGAGATCAGTGTTGAGGAGCTCTGTGTTAAATTGAGTGCTACATCAAAGGGCATTATGATATTTCTAAGTACATGTCAAAACTCAGAGGCTTTATTGAACAGTGATGTCTTACTACTGCTGCATGTTAGCCTCACAATCCAGCTAGCTGATACAATGAATATTTTAAGTGCTTTTAAACAACAGAGACTGGGTAATACCCAAGTAGTGCATTTCAAATAACTCTACTCATAGGTCACCCGGGGAATATAAGCTACCATTGGTGTTCATCTGTGCAAGTAAGTCTTCTCTGGAAAGCTGACCTCCATTAACCAAGCATACAAGAAGGAGAAATGGCAAAATTGGCAGGAATACTGAGATTCACATGTTCATACTTTGCATGAATAAAAACATGCTATAGAAGCTGTTTGCTTTGTGTCAGGAGCTCAAATAATGATCAAAATCCATACTGACATCATAAATACCAGAAAAGGTCAGCAGCAATTTTGGTGCAGGATCAAGTGCCCAGAGCTGAAGAGGGACTGGCACATAGTCAATCCCAAACTTAAAATTTGCAAACACTCAGCGTGTGGGTGCCTTGGCATAGTGCTCTGCAGAAAGCCTGAGGTAACAGTCTAGGTTCATACTATTTTTGCAGCTTCTTCAGGAAAAAGCACAAATAAACAAGAAAAAAAAGAAAAATCATAACCCTCACAAATTTAAGCATCTTGTGTAGGGATTTTAGTAATTATATTCCTACAAGAAGTATTATACATAAGGTTGTGATGTTAAGTGCACGCAGAACTTTTCATTTGTATGCGAATTTAGCATGCCAGAAAGTGAGATGCTGATGGCACTGGTGAGAGGCAGGCAGAGTCAGCAGGTGCTGTATAAATTTCCCTGAATTTGGCTCTACCAGTGAAGCCCTGTTTTAATAAACTATACCTGTCATAGCCCTTGACTCTCCTGCAATGATTGTGCTTTTTATAGGTGTGCTGTTCTTGTGATGATGTAAAATACTCGGTTGTTGCCAAGATTAAAATTTAAAATTCATTGACACCTATGGCTCAAGGCAGGATTTGAGCCATAGAATTGATTCTGGGCAGGTTCTGTACTTAAGTCTGTCAGTTTACACTGAGTAAATCATTAAAGCTTCCAGATGATTTTGAGACAGGATCTCTGCAGGCTGATGCAGTGCTCACGTTAAATCCTGCAGAGATCTTTCTGTTTCTTCTGGTCAGTAAAACAGGCTTTCTTTTCTTACTAATCAAGAGGAAGGCATTAGCAACATGCACCTTAGTGTGTATAAAATCCATGGTATGAGTCAGTCTTTTTGTGAAGGAAACAGAATCATATTGTGGCAGAGTGCATTAATAAAATTGTCAGGCAGCTATTAAAATAGCTTAAAATTATCTGAATTTTTATAAGTGTCTAAAAAGGCCGAATGGCACTTGTCTCTGCTCATAAAAGAAACATCTGTTAGCTTCTGAAAGATTTGTGTAAGTATTTATTGGTTAGACTACAGTGCATAGCTCATCCTAGGTTATTAGACAAATGAAATACAGTTTCTCTTTGAAAAGGTCCCTGTGGAGGCTCTATCTGCTTAAGAATTTCTATTCTTGATTCTAATATTGTGGTGCATTCTTCTTTTTTGCTACAGAATCTTTGAAGCTTCATTGATAGAGAATTCTATTAGTTAGCTATAGCTGATAGAAATATTGAGGGGTGTTGTGCTCCAGTGTCTCACCATGCTGTCATCATCTGTGTGTGAAACTAGGAGAATACTGATTTATTTCGGTAAAGAGAGAAAGAAAGTAAGGAGTTAGGATATTTGGGGGGAAAAGACAAGTTTCTAACTGTTGGGGGTTAATTTTGGTGACTGTAATTAGGAGAGGATCAAACAAAGAGGTGGGACTTGCTGATTCTGTGGGTCTAAGGAGGAACTCTTCTCTCCCTCCATGCTTGTCAAATAAGCTGAGTGGATGGAAGTTCTTTTTTTTCTTTTTTTTTTTCCCTAATTGCAGTTTGCTTTGCTGTGATATTCCTTTATTGGGAAGCCAGTATGTGAGAAGGTTGACCTCAGTAAATGAGCTCCAAGGGAGAGAGTTTATTATATGGATCAGCATGTGCACATTCTAGTTTATGGATTTTAATGTGACAAGGGACATAATCAGAAAATTCTGATTATGAATTGCTGCCAAAATAGAATGGCTGCAGTTTCTGAAACATCTGTAGTTCTATTTTAGCTGAATGGTTCTTTGTCTGTTTCTGCCATCAGGCAGAAATATTTAGAGGTGAAAGGCCAACCATGCATAGAAATAGGGTATAACTCATGGTGGGGTAAATTGTAAAATAAAATAAAAGATTTGAGTTCTTTATTTTTCCATTCTGGTTTCCAAGGGATACCCTTTGGTCATGTTTTCAAGCTTTTTCACATGGGGGATAGAGATGTTTTAATTATAAATGAAAACTGATATTTTCTGTCCTCTTTTGATACCACAACTGGAGATTTTAGAATAAAAACTCTCCACATGCTACAAGATTTGTAATAAAATTTTGTTGGTAACACTGTAATTTTGAGGACTTTTTTCTACCTTCTCAACCTCAGTCTACTTTCTCTACATTATTGTTCTCCAGTCTTTGTTAACCTGCCACTCATTCTACAGCTGTCTTTTTGCCTTAGATGCTGTGATGTATCAAACACCCAAACTAAACATTGTATGACTCACACAGTGTTAAAGCAAAAAAACAGTTTCTTTTCTGAGCTCTTTCTTCAGGATTTAAAGAGACTTTATTAATCTCCAGTACTCCAGCTGTGGAGAATGGACCTAGAGCTTTTTTGAACTGCCTTCCAAATATTTATTAAGAGAAATCAGGGCAGAGCATGGCATCAAAGGAGCAAAGTGCATATCCCCATCTCCCTTGACTAGCAAGAGCTGTTCCTCCTCAGAAGCTAGAAAATCCAGCTCCCACAGGGTGCAGACTTGGAGAAGGAGCATTTTTGCTTTGCATGTTTGTTATTGGCAGAGGAAAATGTATTTCTGGGAATGTGATGCCAGTAGGCTGTGCTAAAAGGAAAATATATGAGAACAAGGGGTGGGAAGAAACCAAGGAGGAAAAGAATAACTCCCCCATCCAAACTAAAACGGAGACATCAATCAGGAGTTGCTGTCCACCACTAAATGTTTTAGGCTGATTGCTTTCTCCTTTAGTCTGTTCACATTCTTCTGCTTCCTTTCAAGTGCATTCAGTACCCCTGCCCTGTCAATTCAGAAATTATTTAATTATATTTTGTTTAGAGTGCTCTTAAAAAAACCCCAAACATTAATGTTTGCCTGTCTTGTTGGGTGGGGCACACAAATTAAGCCCATATACTAATCCCTCTGCATTCCCAGGGTGACAGTAAAGCAGAGCAAGTGCATGAGCCAGCAGTGAATATGGAGGGAGTAGCAGCCTGTCCAGGAGTTATTAATGTCTAATGATAAGTAACTTCTGCATGTGGGGAAAAGCCAGGCAGAAGAGACACATGGGTCATTCACCTAACAAATGAAGTTTACTCTAGAGTTTGATAGTTGTATTAATAGGACTAAAGAAAGAATGATATTTAATAGCTAGATTTCCCTGCCTAAGGCCCTCATTCTAAGCACGTGCAATCTATCAAGCACATACACTTTTCACCGTTCTCTGTGACATGCATTGTAATAAGTTGATATTCTGTTTTCTCCCTCTCCAAACCAGGCACATTCTCTGAACCTACCTTGTTCTGCATTAGCAATCCATATTTTTAAGGACCTCAGGCCCCATTTCCAATTACAAAGCTCTCATTCAAGGTTTCACCTTTTTGGTTTTATGCTGCAAATTATGCCTGTAATATTGTCCTTGGCAGCACATGGATTTGCATAGGGTAAAGTGGTGTAGAGAATATCTGTCTCTCAGGTTCAAGCTGTAAGGTAGCACATATTGCCCAGAGGTCAATGGCATGATTATCCCATCAGCAGGGTGAGTATTGCTCTCTGCACAGCCAGGGAAGAGGAAAATGTGTGTACAAAATTAAACCAATTTATTACATAACTGCACTAAGACTGTGTACAAATGTACCATGAGCAAAACCTGGGAACAGCTACATGAACTAGAAGTCAGACATGTAAATGAAATCAATAATCAGTCCAATTTAGTGGGAAAAGTAGAACCTCCACATGCTGCTTTTTTCCAATTAATCTAGAGGATCTGGGATTTTTGAACCCCTTATTTTAATCCTAGCAAGATAAAAGGAAAAAAATTAACTTGGTCTGTAATGGGCTACTTCACTCTGCATCTCTCAAGTGTCTTTATTTTACTTGAATTTGAAACTGGCTCCACTCCATGTTCTTTGCAGTAATCTCTAGCTACATTTAGCATGGGCCAAGCAGTTCAATTAAACAGAGGAGCATTACTCCCCCTGACTCCTCAAGGTAAATATTTTTTGTCCTTTGAGATACTGCTAACAACAAAAATAATTTTGTCCTAGTCCTTCTAGATGCATACCAAAAGGTGATTGATAAACATACAGTACAACTTGGGGACAAAATTTTTTTTGTCCCCACAGCTTTTCTGTATTCATATTTTATTTCCTACATTTAATCACAGTGAAATTCATAGTCCTGAAAAGAATTTGGACCTTTAGTGCAAAATCCGTAGTTGCAGTAAATTTTGCCCAAGTTCATGTCAGTAAAAGAGCTGCACATTAGAGATTTTCTGGTGAAAAGCCAGGCCAGTTCATTTGTTCTTTGCACTACCTAAATACTTAAAAGGGTCTCAAAATCTAAGCTGATGGTATTCCTGCTTTGGTGTAACACAAACCCTGTGTCAGCTGCTTCTGATGTGTCGTTCTGGGATTCATTCTGGAGCTGGGACTGAACATGTCAGCAGAACAGATTCTTGAAAACCATTAACTGCTGGCACAACCAAGTGAAATCCTGAAGCCACTTATGTCTGTGTTTGGGGATGCAGTGGCTTTTTCCTTTCTGCTTAAGGACTGGGAGAGCTGTCAAGTAAGTACTGTTCTGACACACCAAGAGAATTTCTGTAGTGGGAACAGAGGTGGAGGTGGATAGCAAAGGAGGTGATACAGCATTCAACGTTGATGTTGACAAATGTGTCAGAGCATGAACCATCTGAGGATCTAGCACATGCTTACTGCTTCTGCCCTGCTGGGATGTGTGACTTGGAGCAGGTCTGAAGCCCTACAGCAAAGTGAGCCATCGTACTTTTTCTCTTTGACAATTGTCCTTGGCTGACTCAGTGCCACCACTCTTCTGCCATCAGCACTAAATGTCTGCCAGTTTATGTTCACAGCAACTTACTGAAATGCACATCGCCTCTGAAAGTGGCACAGGGTTTCCTGAATTTCATTAATTCATTCCATTGTCTTCCTGCACATGTTCTGCTTAATAGACACTAATGCTTGGTCTTTCTGTGTGCTTCAGGATACCATTATTGCAGGTGCAAAGTGACTTCTCTAGGGCTTTGCCAACCTGCTGCAGAGTCATATTGGCACCAATGTTTGACAGTACTTGGAGGTTCATGCTCATTCCCATACTACTGAGAAATGATGATCTGAATGTTGTCGCACTGGTGTTCTAAAATCCTGAGAGAGTGCATCTCATCTGATAAGAACTACCTTTATAAAACATTGGGCTGAACAGGATGCTGCTGACTTGCTATCAGTAAAGAAGTCTAGTTCCTGTATTCCCTGATTTATATAAACATTCCTGC
>NW_005054334.1:1384833-1393676 GCF_000277835.1 Geospiza fortis | reverse complement strand
CGGAAGAGCAGTCTTTAAATATGTTCTCCTTTCAACCCTAACCCCTTGTTATGGGTCACAAGTAAAAAGTTGGGTGACCTCAGACAGGTCTGATGTAGACAAGGGCTGAAGTGCATAAACAGGGCAGCAAAGGGATGCTCTTCTGGGGTATCAGTTTTGAGGCACCTCAGCAGATTTAGAAGAGAATGTTCATACACAGACAATTCTACTGTTGTGTTCATTTAATTCTTTCAAATGTAGTAATGGGAAGTGGATAAAACTTGATAGATAAAGGAGAAAGCAATGTGGAGATTGAATAGAGCGAGGATACTGAGCAGGAAGAAGGAATAGGAAAAGGGAGAGGTGGCAACATATCGCAAGTTAGTCAAGATGGTATATCTTGAAACCTACAATTATTTAAGAACACCATATATCACAGTAAATTTCTGTGAAGCTATATAGAGGCAAGCACACATATCTAGAATTTTTCTGCATTTTCTTGGCAGTGACATCTGACTATAAAAAAACCACTCGCTGAGGAGATAATGAAGTACATGGTAGCATTAAGGAGTTAACACAGCATTTAATTCAATATAACTTTGGCCTGTCCCTTCTACCATCCCCTCTTAGCTGCAGTCAGCAATTAGTCTAATGTCACTGTCACCACCTTTTTATTTGTATTGTCTATGGTGCCAGAGGTTTGTTTATGTACAAGCACCTCCAGTCATAGTTTTATTTAAAAGAGTGGTAAGATTCTCCACACACGCATTGCTGTGAAGCCAAGTGGTTTTCTTTATCTTCCTAAAGTGTTTTGATCACTGTAACATTCAATCCAGGTTTTGTGGGAGGAAGGACGACTGAGAATTATTTATAAAATTGAGAAGACTAGTGATGAAGCTCTGTTTCTGGGCTTTTTTTTTGTTTTGGTTTTATGCTATTGCTTTTAAAGGTTTAGTTGCCATAACAACCCAAAGCAGTCCTGCATTACCATAGAAACGTGCTGTTGTGGGTGACAGTTTTTATGAGAATCCTTTTTTTCCTTCACGTAATGTATTTAACGCTGGCCTTTTGCAGGTATATCACAATACACTACAGAGGTTTCAGAAAGTGTCAGAATGACATAATAAGCAACAAAAATGAAGCATATGCTTAAACCCAGAAAGAAAATCTGGTGACTTTTTTGACTGAGAATAGAAAAAGAGTAAAAACAAATTCCTGTTGCTTAACTTTTGGAGGTCAGAAGTATTAAGCTTAAAGCAGGGCTGGCTAATCAGTCTACATGAGTAAATACTCAAAAAACCCCTAACAAAACAGGAGATAGGGCTTTGATTGTGTACCAGGGAATTAGTGTAAAAACAACTTGCCAAGATAGTTGTAGATATGAAATTATGGGGCTTCTTTAAAGTTCTCTGCATGGCGCTGCTCTGTGAGACTGTTGGGAGGCTGAAGTGAGAATTGCAGAACGAGGCAGCCTCTCACAAAGCTGAGAGGGATACCTGCTGAGACCTGGCTCCAGCTGCATACTGATAGCCTGCAAGCCTTGGGTGCTGGCTGGGACCTGGCAAGTCCCTAAATTGTTTGTGATCTCTCTATATTGAGGACTTTTGCCTCTTCCTGTGTGATACCTTTAATAGCTGTGCTCTTCAGAGCCTCTTGGCTTTGAAAGGAATAGTAATGGAGCTTTTCCTTCCACTAATCTGCATCTCCATCCACTCATTGTGTAACTGTCCAGAGCAGTGGACCACTGGAGCATAACAGCTCTCCTAAGGTCTGATAGATTACTGGACATCTTTGCTATCAAACTTCAAATTGAAGTTACGGACCCATTGCAGACCATATATTCTGCCCCAGCAAACAGAGTGCACAGTACAGGTTCATAGTCTTATGACAAGCCACACAACTTCTTTGGAAAGAGAATAGAGAAGCATAGTCAGACAGCTGTGGAGATTGTTACTGATCACTATTTTTATGGGGAGGTACAGGTCTATCAGTTTCTTGTAATCAGCTGCATCAATAATGAAAAAAATTTTCATTCCTGATATGCATGCTTTAAAGAACAGAAAAGTTTCCAGCCGCGATGTTGCAAGAATTCCCCTTGCCAAGGTCAAGGAGACAGTAGGAATTGCTTTACAGTTATGCTTTATGGTTTCTGACCCCTCTGTAAGCTAGACAAGTCTGCTATTACTTCCTCTCATTTGACCCTCAGTTCTCCAGTCCTCATTCTGAATTACTGAGCCCTGGGAGTAGTAATTAGTTGGAAAGACGATATCCTTCCTGCTTTCTGAATGCCTCCCTCTAACATGTTCAGAGAAATTATACACCCTAGAATGTTCTTACCCTTAATTTTCATTGTATTGGAAAGCCCCTCCATGATCTTGAAGTTTCCATCTAATATAAACAGGATTTACTGGACATTATTTCCTCCTAGTTCTTCAACTTCTTTTTCCAGTCAAAAATTTTCAAATTAATAAATCAGTGCTTAAATGTTGTAAATACCTGCTTCTCCTTTTCCTTTATCTCCTTATAACCTTGATGTTGACTTCTACTCCATGAAAAAAATGTAACCAGACTTCAGAGGGACTTCTGTACTGCCTTGAAATTAGTACCTGTTTCAGTTAAATTACTGATTACTTACCACCATGCAAGATGATTCCTACTCTTTTATTTTTCCACTCACTTGTTTGAGATTGCTCTATGAGATAAACTCAGGTGGAGAAGCAAGATTGCAGTGTCAGGAATCATGTTAGGGGGGAATCTAGATCTGGATCTGGAATATGTATCTGTGACGAGGGAGAATTTGGGGAGATTTCCTTTTCAAGTGAAGCAGAGGTGAGGAGGGGCTGCAGGTTGCAGTATGCTCTTTGCAAACCCTGTAACGAAGCAGATGTTGGCCTAACCCACTCTATTCCTCTGGGTGTGTCAGGATATTGGCAATAACATAGAATCAGCACCACCTTGCCCTAGCCGGTACAGTTGGTACCAGGTAAGCGTGGGCAGCAAAAATGACACTTAAATATCAGTGTGTTTCAGTAACAAGAGTTCTTCATGTGCTTCAGAGCTGTTTTGTCATTGGGCGTGTGACACCAGTGTTTGAGCTGCCTTGTTTTTCACCTTTCTTATGGTTTACAGCCTGTTTCATGTCTTCCCATCACCATGTGTTTTTAACAGAGCTCTGAGATGCATCTGCAGTTTCTTGCTCAAACACACTCTCTGAAATGGCAAGGCACACTTCACCAGAGAGCCAGTTCTGTACTTTCACCAAAAGGTAGAAAACCTTTCCCCAAAAGGTAGAAAATTATCAAGTGGAGACTTACTAATGAAGGTCACTGTTTAGTGATACAATAAATAAAAGACTAGAGACGGCAATGTCATAGCTACCTAACACTAAGTGGTGTCTGATATAAAGTCGCTGGTTCTTTTTTTTTCTAAAATACTAATGGATTAACTACTGTGAGAAACCTTACCATGGATCAGACACCATCTGTCTTTCCATAGTAAGCCTAAAGTCAGCCCAAGCTCCAAATCATGTGTTCTGGCTAATGCAATAGAAATGTCATCTGTGCCCACATTTGAACTGTGTATGAGGTTTGCTCTGCTGGGTGATTCAGTCGTGAACAGAACCTGGGTATTAATGAGCATGGAGCCATGGCTGGACTGAGGCTTGGATAACTTGGTTGGAATATATTGTCCTAAGGTACCTTGCTATGTAGCTCTGGCTTTCACACTGAAGGCAGATGGGAATGCAAATTTCTTGTGATGAAGTTTGGAAGGCAGATTCTAAAGTAGAAGCAATTTGATTTTCATTATCCCAAGCTGTGATTAGTCTTAATTTATCCCTTGGTAGAATAGGAAGATGTTTAATAATTTCTCTAACAATATGTAAGGTTTCCAGGTTGTCAAAATTAAGAACTAGAGATTAGTTTAGTAATCTCTGGAAAGTGTGCTGAGACCTGGAGAGCACCTTTCATTATTTTTGTCCCCTTGTGACCAATGCTTGACAAAGCAGTGATAAACTCTGAAGGAAGTTGCAACTAAAGTTGAAAGCAGAGATAGGAGAGCTGTCATTTAAGGCTGAGGGCTTTTCAGGGGAGAAAAAATAAAAATCATGTCCACCTCTGCAAAAATGCACTGGGGATATGCTTCTTTAGATGTCCAAAACAGCTGATACTTTTTGTTCCTCTCTCCAGAGACTGCCTCTGTCTGGCCTAGCTGTCAGGCAAAACATGAGCTTGTTCCAAGGAGCTTTGTAGCTCTGATGTCTTGTTCATAGTCCATTGTGAAAGGGCAGAGAGGACGCAAACTCCTTCAGATGAGTCAGGATAAAGAAATGTCACAAGTGTTTTATTAGCCTGAAATCTTTAAGCACCCTTTCCAATTCCAATGCCCATTTCTGGCCCTGGAAGTGGGATTAGTATCTCTTAGCAATGTATTGAAATCAACTGAATCCAGCAACTGCCATGAGTGAAAAAATTAGTACTAATGATGCTTGAGAAGGAAGACAGGTGTAGTTGCATCACAGTTTTCCCTTATTGGCTTAGAATATATACAAACTGAAACGAGTTACTTAATTATATGTTACAGTTGTATTTCTAGTGCTGTTGCTGAGGAGGTATATTGAGATAGCAGGGTGTTGTAACTATTTTGCCTCAGATCTCACCAGAACTTTACAGTAACTCTGTAGAATTGATGTATTAAAAAACACCATTTTTTCCTTCAGGGGATCTTGCAAGAATGTGGTGCATTTTTCACTTAAAAAAACAGTGTTACTAATGGAGATCTCAAGGGAGGCATTCATGAGATTAGGCCAAGATCCTTATCTCATTTGCCGTAGACTGAATCTAGAGCAATTTCATTACTTTCATTTAAGCTGTCGTTGGATTTA
Source organism: Geospiza fortis (assembly GCF_000277835.1). Lineage (NCBI taxonomy): Eukaryota > Metazoa > Chordata > Aves > Passeriformes > Thraupidae > Geospiza > Geospiza fortis. The sequence continues at coordinate 1,388,815 of NW_005054334.1, read as the reverse complement.
TATTGGGGAAAATTAGATGAGAATCCAGCTTTTAATTAGTAAACAGTGCATGTGTGGGATGTACAGTGGGGTTTCTTTCCTAAGACGAGAGACTTCAGTGACCAGCAGAGGTCTCCTAGAAGTACTCGTACCATCTATGCTCACCAGATTAATTTTTCCTGAAAAATAAAAACGCATGAAATTGTTAAAATCAAGAAAAAAATGAAGGAACCATAATTTTGGAAACTGTGAAATGGGGATAAATTTGGTGATTGTGAAAGAGAAGTTGTGATAGCTTTCATTAGCTTGGAATAGCTTGGGATTTGTGTACTTACATCTGAGCTATAGTTTAAGGATCTCCTGTTTTTATTCCACACACTATAACTCATGTTAGAGTGGCACAGTCCTGTTCCTGAAATGCCATTGCATCTGTCAGTGGCAGGTTAATAATTGCTCACTCGCAAGCTGATGTGATTTCATGTGAAGAATCACAAGGTGATTTAGCAATGGAGTGCAGGAGAAACAGCTGAATTTGTCTGAGTGTACAGCTCTGTCACAAGGGCGTTTTAGAAATCTGGTGCTACGCAGATGTGGTGTGCCTGCCTGCTGTCAGCAAGGACCAGCACTTTTTCTTTTCACGTTACTTTCCACCTTACAAGTTCAGGCAAGACTCAGCATTCGAGGCAGGAGGGTCTAACTTAAGCAGGGGCTGAGTGCCAGGCAGCCTCACAAGTGAAACAAGAACCAAGGATTTCCTGTCTTTGAGTTCCTTGTGAAAAGCATAGCAGATTGTAGCTCTCTATTGTCTAATATACTGCTTTCCACCTGTTTTCACCTCATTCATTATTTCTCTCTGGGTTTCTATTCCTCAGGTTTATTAAGTTGTAACTTTTGCATGATGATTTTTTTCTAATTTCCCCATCTGCACTGTTGTCCCTGTATAACAGGTCTCCTGGTCTGGTGGTGTCTGCAATAGCTCTCGATGTAATTGCATTTACACTGGTAATCAAGGTGCTTTTTACCCCACTTTCAGTTTTGTTAACATTTAATTGGTCAGCCTCAGCTGTAGAGAGTAGAGGCATTTTAACAGGCCAGTGTATCACAGGTCAGGTTTTGTGGACCTGGCCAGAGGTCAGAATGAGGAGCATGTATGGCATCAGCACACACCTTTTGTAGCTGTGAAATAACTACAGGATTCTGTTTTTATTTAATATGCCATTCTTCCCTTCCCTCTCTTTTTATTTTTGGGGTTAATCCTCTCTTTAAAATTTTCCAAAGTCATGGGTTATTATTTTCATAGCCAGTTCAGCCATTCCATTATGAATGCTTCTCCTTTTATGCTGAGTGTCAGTGGAAAGGATGTATCTGACCCATCTCCACTGCTCACTAAGTCAGCTGCCTTTGAAGTACGTGTAATAAACTTTCTCTGCAGGTAAAAAGAAAAGCCTCATTAGTTCCAGCCCGTATTTGGGACGCACCTCTAATGCACACTTGTTCTGCTTCATTCTTTTTAGTGTTTAATTATTGATACACCTTACATGACTCATGCAGTCTTATACTGGCAAGATACTTTCCTGCATTTTCCCACCCCCTTTAACATTTTCACTTCCTTATTCAAAAGCTGGGTCACATTTACCTGAGGCTGTGTGAAATATCTGGCAAAAGTAAAAGAAGCCCATGTGCAGTAGGTTGTGATGGCTGAACAGGGCAGTAAGTCCCTCCTAGCAGATTCTCAGGCAGAGAAAGGTGACAGAGCTCCAAAGGCAGGCGGCTGCTTGTGAGGAGATACTGTGTCCATGGAACACTGGCAGGTCTCCTGAAGAGGTCATGGTGCAGCAAAACCCAAATAAAGACAAGATTTCCAGTACATGGTAACTCTGAACCTCACTCCCATCTGTTTAAATGTTTAAAAACATGCTAAAATATTTAGCTTAGCTTGGACTCCTTTGTTTACCAGTCTCATTTAATCTGTGCTGTGTAAGCAGGTAACAGGGAAGCTCCTTGAAAGTCTGGAATAATTGTCTTCATAGCAGTGTATATGGTGTTGGGGTTTAGATTTTGGTAACAAAACAGTGCTGGTGGCACACTCATGTTCTGCCTTTTGCTGAGCTGTGGTTGCACAGCATCAAGGCCTTCCCTGGTTCCCACTCTGCCCCCACAGTGCCTGCTCTGGTGGGCACTCAATAGGCTGGGACAGGACACAACCAGGCAGGTGACTCTCACCAGCAAAAGAGTTATTATTCCATGGCATTCAGCATCATGCTCTTCTAAAAGGGAAGAGAGGTGGCTTTTGGGGACTAGACATCTTTTGATTAGGATCTGGCTGGGCATCAGTTACCAATAGGAGTAACTGTGTGGCATCACTTGTTTTGGTTTGTTTTCTTCCCTTCCCTCTTCCTCTACTTTATTTATCAGACAATTGCTTGTTGGTTTTGGGTTTTTTTCCAATCTGAACCCCCAAGTTTTCTTGCTTTTAATCTACCTTTCCTCCTCCCCAGTCCCACTGAGGGAGAGGAGAAGTGAGTGATGGACTGTGTGGTGCTTTTTTGCCCCCTGGTGTTAACACAAAACACAGGTACAAGAAGTGCTGCCAGTTAGCTCTCAGTATGGGACCAGTATTTCTTCATCTCTGTTGTATCCTGGTGAGCTGCATGAACATTTGATGGCTACCAAAGTGGTATCACTTTTGTTGCAAAACCCTGGCATTGAAAAATATGCAGGTAGCTGTGCCAAAGAAAGTAAAGGTATCGTCGTAGCCTTCTGCACACAGGAGAAAAAACACCTGTGTAAGAAGGGATATGTGAACCTGAAATACTGACTTTGAGAGGTTAATTCCTGAAACCTGCTGTAAATGGAATAGTCTACCATGGTAAAACCCTCAAAGATCAGGAGACCTACTTAAAAATGATGATGTCAAGAAAAAAAGAAAGTATCCAGTTCTTGTTTATTGTCTGGTTCATTGATATTACACTTCTTTGCTTTTCATAGCAGTCATAAGAGCAAAAAGGCCTACTCTTTAAAAAAAGCAGTAATCACCAACTTTTCCCTGTTACTAGATACTTCTAGAATATGCAATACTAATAAACACTCCCAAGGTATTTTCAGGGCCCTGGTGCCTAACCCTGCAGACGAAGGAAGATACTGTACTGGGGAAACATAATTAATTGTCGGAAATTAATTTCTTCAATGCTTAGGACTGTTTCCAACCCCTGCCACAAAGCACAGTGTGTTCAAGAAATTTCACAGTAGGGACATTTTGAGTCCTCTAAACCCATTTCCATTTGGCAGGAGCAATAGGTTCTGCAGATCTTAAAATATTAGGCAATATTAAAAACAAATAATAGGAGTCAGGGGTTTATTAACATATGAAAGTATGTTAGTAATCTACTTTTAATTGGTAGTGCTCCAGAATCCTACCTGAAACACACATTATCAGAATAGAAGCTGTCATTTTAGTATACAGGAATTAAATGATAACATAACTAAGTGATGATGATAACATTAAGTGATATCATGCTTCTCTGAACAGAATGAGCTCAAAAACAGTGTAGCAAATATCTGGCATAATCCAGCCTCTGCTGCTGTGCTTTTGAAAGCTCTTGTTCTACATTCAACACTTCTTTCCTGTTTTTTAGCGTTCCATGGTAAAACCCATCCACCAATGTCAACAACTGATGTCTCTGCTCATTTGAAAGTCTTTTATAAGGGTAAACCTTGGAGTTCAGCATGACCACAGTAAGGTTAAATAAGGTAAAAAACCCTGCCTCTTGCAAGACGTCTGTTGATTCACATACTCCACTAGGATTAAACTTGAAGCCCTTTCTGTTAGGCCCCTTTAGTTTTGGCATCTTGTCTCCTGCAATTAATTCTTAAAGTCTTTTTGAGAGTGTCTTCTGTCTCTGCTGTTGAAGGAAACTACCTCTGCTGGAACCATCTTTTCCAACCTGCTTCTGGAGTCAAAAGAAACCAAAAATGTGTGTACCACTTGGAAGCCATGATGCAG
>NW_005054334.1:1338246-1384796 GCF_000277835.1 Geospiza fortis | reverse complement strand
GCTTTGTTCACCTGGCAGTTGCCTAGCAGGTAACCTGTTGACTTTTTCTGGGAAGGGCTTGGAAAATTACTGGGAAAGCTGGACATGTACAAATAAGAAGTGGTGCAAAGGGGGCATCTCTTTTTTACAGTATTTTCTTTAAAAATTTACCTGCTATGCTTTTAAACTGGTAAGATCAGCACTGGGTCTGGGGCTCTAGGAAGATAACACCTCTTTCTGATACTCTGTCAAATCCCTAAATAAAGACCCCTTGTAAGGGAGAAGGAGACAATTTGGCCAGTTTTTCAGAAGTGCTGTTACTAAAATTTGTGTGAGCTGTGGGTGTTTTGGCTCCTTTGAGAATCCAGGCTCTCTGGAGAGCATTCACACTCTTTTTTCGTAGCAGGTCTCTTATTTTTATTCTCTATTCTCTTGCTGTCTTTTCCCAACAATGTGACCCTCACAGGTCATGTGCACCCAAGGAAGAGGAGGAAGGGCAGAAGGTTTAAGGCAACTCCCTTTCCCAGTCACTAGGATCAGGTAGAAAGAAGCCTTCCATTACTGACCTGCCAAATCTGTAGCTCCTGATTCAAGACTGGATTGTGCTATGATTAATGAAACATGTTTAGTAGTCTCATTTGAGCTTTTAATGGTCTGTTATCTGCATTATGGCTTTAGCATACCCTTCATTGTGATTGATAGCCTGTTTGGAAATAGGAAGCAGGGTAGAGGGCTTCTTTGAGGTGTGCACACTGAATAGAGAAAAGTGAAAATAGCTCGGTAGTGTTTGAAGTGCCGTGTTAATCCTTTAGGAATCCTTTAGGATAAATCTCTGTGAGGGCCAGTGAATGCACATGTACCTGAGCTAGTTAACTGCACTGGCAAAATATTATGTTGCACTGATAGTTCCTGCTGAGAAATGGCAAAACACCACAGTGGTAAAACACTGTATTAACACAATTGTAAGGCTTTTGCTACTTCAACCAGCTAAGGTAGCCAGACACTGGTATGCCAGGTTCATCCACCTTTCCTTTCCTGTGTGTTTCAGTCTTTTCTACAAGCCATAACATGCTTCTGTTCTTCCCTACATCAGCAGTAGGGTAAACACAGCTCCCTCTTGAATCAATCAATTTCCTGTGTCTTAAGTTTAGTGGGAGGATTGCTGACATGCAGATTTGGATGTTATTTAGCCACTTGTTTTGCCAGCCATGAGCCTGCAGGGATTATGTTGCAGGTGAGAGAACAACCTTCAGGAGTACCTAGCAAGCATCTACAATTTAAATTTAATGACCTTATTTAGTGAAGTACTTAATCATAGGCTGAAGTGTTAAAGCTCATGAGTAGTCTCATTGACTTAAGCAAGATTGAAAATGATGATGCACTGAGATACAGCATTGAGTTAGGGCAGATAATATCAGAGCCTGTCCTGGCTAATAGATTCAGGGCCAAGTGTTGCTCTCCACCAGCATCCTCTTTTATCCCCCTCATTGAGCAGTGTCTGCCAAATGTGGTCTTTCCAGCTGCAGAGGATATGTGAAGTACTAGCTTCCTCTTAGGCCTTTGATGCTGAAATTTAGGCTGAAGTTTAAGATCATTGAGTTCAGAATTGGAAAAAAGATGGAGCAGTCAGCAGAATGTCACAGTTGACCATGACGAATTGCTGGTGCTCCCCACTGGCACATGCTATGGCAGATGTTGCATGCCTGAGGCTACAGAGCTCAATGATCCCTAGGAAGAACAGCTCCTGCCCACAACTCGTAAATTCTTAACACTAAAACAGTTTCATAACTAAACTTCAGCAGGTTAAAAGTGTTTGCAGCAAGAAAGGGAAACTAACTAGAAACCTCCAGTTTCTATATAAGACTAGTTTTGGCCTCTTTTGCTTTAATTTTTGAGCTCTCCTATGTCATAAACTGTTAGTATAACCGTTTTGACCAATTTTTTATAAATATTAGGAATATGTCATCTCTGTGTCCATCTGAACATGCACCTGTCAGTTTGCTTGTCACTGGTCTGCCTATTGTGTTGTTGCATGGAAGATGTGAATTTTGTCATCCATTTCTTCATCGTCTTTATTCACATTCATGAATTATTCTGGTCATTTAATGCATCCTAGCTCTGCATTTTGTGGATATCTGTTCTTGGTAGCAGCAAATCTGTCAGTTTAATTGCTTTCTCTTTAGACTCAAACTTTTTCTCATTAAGTCAGTGAGTAATCATCTTATGTTATTGAGGATACTAGGGTGGAAAAGTTGTTACTGGTTCTCTTTGAATTCTTGTATTTAATAAAATGAACTACCTAAATAATAATCCCTCCCCTCTGTTTCTGAAATGCTATTACTTCCTTTCAGGCACATGGTAGCTTCAGTCTATTTGCTTTTTAATTAAAAGTAAGTTTTCAGCTGTGTCTTTTCATCATCAGAATTTTCTGTCACCTTGAAATGAAGGCTCTGGCATTGTCTTTTAAATTATGGAGCACTGAGCGACGAGGGGAGTTCAGTTTAGAGTATACATTAATCTTCTTAACTACTCTCATCAACCTGACTGTCCAGTCTGCTGTGGTTTCAGTATTCCTGTTTGCTGTCCCCCCTCTGTCTCCCCACCAATATTTATAAAACGTCAATATAATCTCTCCATGCTTGCTAATTACTGAATTCTGTATTCTTTGTGTTCTGACATGTTACAAAACACTTCCCAAGGTCGTGTCTGACATTAATAAGTGGGTGAAGAGAGCTTTTTCTTTGCCATTTTGTTACCAGAACTTGGAGTTGAAAGCAGCTTTGCTGGGGGAGTGGCTTTACTCCCTCTGGGAAAGCATTGTGTGTCTTTTTTTTCTTTTAACTTCACTGATATGCAAAAGATCTAAAAAGTTAATCCTTTAGGAAGAGATGAACTAATTTGCAATCTTAGCAACTATTTCGACTCTTCTGTTGAATCAAGGAAAAAGGTTCATGATTTATACACATTAACATTGTCACAGTGTATTGGCAAACTTTGTTGCTCATGAAATAAGTTGATAAAATCCATAGAGGGATTGAGAAGGAGAAGAGCAGTTCCACCAAGTGGAACAGCAGGGATCTGAGCTCTGTTTCCCAGCTCTGCCGCAGACATAAGTGGGCACTTTGCTGCCTCTGCAGTCCTGGGTTCTGTTTGTGGGTTCCTTTCTTCATCCCGTTCTGTCTTGCCTAGTCATTCCAAGGGGTGTGTGTGTGTAGAGACCCTAGCTCTGGATAAGCTCCCCTTGTCCAAATAAATTCCTCACAGGAATTAATATTTTCCTCACTGAGCCCTTTTTACACTGGGAATTGATAGTTCCCTCTGATTTATCTCATGTTTAGCCTCAGTGGAATAATTGCTGAAGATTTCCTGTGAATACGTGAAGTTGTACCTGTCTGGTTTCATTGTGGTTTCTGAGGTGCCATTTTCAGTACACCTGAATGATTGCTGTCAGACACTTTTAGAGGGCAAGTACTACCATTTGCTGTGAAATTGAACGTCTAGGGCCACACATGAGTCTGGTGCTTTCTACTTGCAGAGTTTCTCCCCATGAAAACATCACATTGGATGTACTCTCAGTGATCAAACAGCAACATCCAAAACCGTCCATGCTGGTAGCATTTCCAAAATCATGGTTGGATTAATTTTCACTTGAAAAGTGAAAGTTGTTAGTTTTAGTTTAGCTTGCTCTTCTAAGGAGCTAAACTTGGGCTATTCTGGATTAGAATTCATGAGGCCCAGTTTCCCAAATGGCAAAGCCTCTCCTACACAGCATGTGCTCCATGGAGCGTGCCTTGGCCAGAGGGTGCCTTGCCAGCAATTCTGTTCTTGGTCTGACAACTTTCCTCACCGACTTGCCTGGAATGGGAAAGTGGGAGGTTGCTAATCAGCAGCAAAGACCAGCAGCTGGTGTTTTTGTGAGAAAATATATAAAACCCAGAAAATACATGAAAAACACTTTATTCTTCTGTAGTATAAATTTACTGAGCCAAATTCTAACCTGCTACAAGTTGGAATGGCTCCACTTGAGATAAAAGAGTCATGCCTGCTTGCTGTGTCTGAATATTTACTCCTTCAGGTCAATTTGTGAGGGTCAAATGGAGGGTCTTCATTCCCTGTCACACAGAGTCCCACCACTGAATCACTTTATCAGGACTCACAGCAGGTGCTATTGCTGACATATAAGACCACCCTCTTAAGTATATTTTATTCAGTTGCCTTTTAAGGCTAGAAGTGCTGGCAAGTTTTGAGGACTTGACAGTACTGGTGTTCACTGGAGCACCCTTGACAGATATCATCCAAGGACACACATACCTGTGCAGCAGAACACATCAAATTTTAATGCAAACCCAGAGACATAAGATACAGTTCCATTGCTCAAGTATGGTCTACAGTGCAAATTGAAGCTGATAAATGGAAATAAATCTGAGAAGAGAACAAATTCCTTATGCAAAGAGACAGGGACCAGAGATTTTCTAGTGTCAAGTCCAGATTGAACTTAATGTTCAAAGCTACTGCAACATGGCTGTGAAGTGGCATATTCTTTAGAACAGTCCACTAAAAAAAATTAAAAATCAGTGAACTAAGTTATGTACTGAACTAAGCCCGAAGTTATGAATCAAATTAGTTAATCTTCAAAAAGTGATTGACGCATTAAAGTCTTTATTACCCACAATAACCTTAAAAACTTTCTCACAAGCCTCTGTGATTATCAGCTCCCCAGCAAATTAACTGTACCACAGTCATGTCTTCCTGTAGTTACTGATTAGCCTAATCAAAGCAAACATATATAAAGGAGGGTTGGAATTTTTCTCCCCTTCCCAGTCAAATATGACCCACTTACCACTCTTATTCAGGAATATGTCTCAATCTGTCACCATGGAAATCATTTGATGTCACAAATATGAGATTTTAGAATCAGTTAATATGTCAGGCAGGTAGACCAAGACTAATTACAAAGGAGAAAAATTAATTTTAACATACATGCATTTATTGACAGTAAGTAATGATGGGAAAGGAAATTAGGCAGCAGCTCATTATTGTTAAGTGGTCCAGAAGAAATACATCAAACTTTTTATGAAAGCTGCTGTAAGTATTTAAATCACTTTTGGATTATACTGTGGAAACATTTTAATATGTGCAGTATCATACACCTTGGAGCTTACGAGAGACCTTCACTCTATAATTCTTAGGTAGAATTATATTATTATTATTCCATTAGCAGTTTCATATGCTTGTTTCCATATTTCCCCCCCCTCTGCTCCCTGGTACATGTTATTGTTACAGGCATATTTATAGTGTTAGTTTCTCTCTCATTCACAGTGACTTACTAATAGAGAACATCCAGAAATTATTAGAATCATTAAAAGATACTCCTTGTTTGTTAACATTGTTCAGAAGGGTTGATCTGGTTTCTGCTGCATAGGGACATATGCATGTGTATAGTTGTGTAAGCAAAAACTCACTGAAATTACTGAGTGTTAGGTCTTGGTTTTTATTGCACTTATATTCACACAGACTGTTCATTTAATGACTATTCGCACAGAACATTTATTGACTGGTTTTGCTGGTTTTGAGAGCAAAGAATCCAGAGGCTGTTTCTCAAACAGTAGAGTTGAAAATAAATTATTATAAAAATGTGTAATATTTGTTTTATCTAACTCTTCTTCTTTTTCCCTTCGGAAAATTATTTATTGTACCATCCATGCAGCACAGGGAATAATAAAGTTTAGCTGTAGGTAGATTTTTCATCTTTGTTGTCATTTGAAGAGATTATGACAAGGTTTCTTAGACCTAAAAATCCATTCACAATACTTTATTCTTTGATGCATCTGTAATGGTTTTGTTTTTTTTTTTTTTTAATGGCTTGCAATTAAAAGGAAAAAAAAAAAAGATTGATTTGCTTTCTGCTGTAAGAAGTAGACATCCAGTATGAAAAATGACAACACCTTTCTCTTCTGAAGGGAGGTAGTAAGGATTTGCATTAATGACCAGCAGAGTTCTTCCCCACTGGGATTTCTTCCAGCCAAGATACTAGTCCAAATAGAAAGAAATAGCTTGAAGTCATTCTGTCCTAGTTGACAGTGACTAGAGAATTAAGTCCAAATCCTTGCATTTTATCCACCAGTAGATTATTCCATTCAATTCTGCTGCCAAATGAAGTCCAACCAAGTTCAGGTATTCATTACTCAAAACAGTTTTCTAAATGTGACTTTAAAAACATTTTTATGGAAACATTAAAATTTCTCTCCCGGCTCAACCATGACTTCACGTGTTCTTCAGTGCAGTCCATAGAAACACTAGGTACCTGTCTCTCAGTTCTCTCGCCTAGGTTTGCTGTGTCTCATAGTTGCTGATGGAGGCCTTGAGAGACAGAGAATATTTTGGACCTACTGGCCTTAACTAAGCAACCCCGCAATGTTGGTTCTCCCTTCTGGTACTGCAGAAAATACATCTCAGGAAGAAACTATGTCTTAAATTTGGTGGGTTTTCCCCTTGTTGGTTTCAGGGGTCAAAAAATCCTTTGTTCTACACAAACTTAGTATTTTCTTAAGAAGCAAGGTTTCCTTATTTTCCATTGTTTCTGTGAAACAAGAACGTTACAATCCCTTTTCTCCCTCAGAGTCCTCTAGCAGAATGCTAATGTTGAGTAAGAGCTCGTTGAAATGACTGGCAGCTTTACTTTAAGAAGAATTCCTGTGTTTAAACCTCTCATATCATGGAGGTACATTACCTTTCTGGTCTGGAAGCTCTTTTTCTCCAGTCATGCATTTGCCTGATGTTGCAACCATCTTGGCTGAAGGAGAAAAGTATGCAAGGAGATAACTTTCAAGGTAGTTCGATTTATCCTAATGCTCTTGCCAGTGAGTCACTACTGTTTTGATCATTTTGGTTTTGAACTACAGACTCAATAGATTGTAAGAAGCAAACGAAGGGAAGTGTTTTTCTCTCTTGCAGCAATTTAGAAAATGATTTTCATGTTTCATCTACACAAAGATGATTTAATTAAATACTTTAATCCTGGCCACAAATAGTTTGTGTAGTGGTTCAGTGAGAGAAGTTCAGTATTGTCTTGTCATAGAGTGTTTACTTAATCCTGTCGTACCTGCTCGATAATTACTCTCTCAGATCTGTCCTTGCGTTAGCTACAAAATTAGCTTAGAGGACTTGGAGGAAAGGAGGAGGGAAAAAATCCTTCAAATTAGTTATAATTTATAATTGCTCTTGAGTCAGCCCTCCTTCAGTCTTTCTGAGGGGTGAACCTCCCCATCTGTCATGAAATGAAATAACATCAGTACTTTTCAATTTCTAGAGCTGGTCAGAATCTGATAATGATATATAAGTCTTGTCTCCACTTCCAAATCTGATAATGATATATAAGTCTTGTCTCCACTTCCAAAACAGATAATGACCTCTTTTTAATGCCTTTGTGTCTTAAGTCACATCTCACATAAATATTTCTTTCTTTTAGTGCAGACATACTCCTACAATTCACTTCCTTGCAGCATTGATCTTGTAAGCTTAAATTGAAAATTGTTTATTTTTCTTTCATGGAGACAGGAGCTCAGTTACTCTTCACGTGGTGATAAAAAATGTAAGGTTGTCCCAGTATCTGATCTATGCCTTGGAGTTTGTTTCCTCATGCAATTAATGGGCTAAGTGACAGAATAAGAGCTTTAAATTCAACCAGAAGATCACGTCTTACTCTAGAAGGACAAAACTAGCATTTCATGTGTTACAGAGGGGGGTCTTGTGTTCTGCTGTTTTTTGTTACTTTGAATAAGTAAGTGCTCTTTATGATCTTTAAAATGATCTTTACATTTCTTATTTCAGTTTGCAAAGCACAATTGCCCATCCATATCTTACAGCATCGAATGCAGAGAGAAAGATCTTATGAATTAGACAGAAAACAAGCTTGTCACGAAGAAGTTTGTTTCTGAAAACACTTGGGGCGTGATAGGAAGCAAGTGTAGATCCAAGCTAAAAGTAGTGTTAATGAAGTGTGGAGTTAAGAAATGACCCAGAGGGTCACTTATGACACTGTAATAGAAGGTGACTGAAACTGGATGGATTAAAATATGAGATAATTAGGATGGACTTGAAAAAAAAAATCTGTGCACAGATGATACTGCAAGAGTTTTTCAGAACCACCTACATTATCTTTGGTTTGTGAAGAGTACATCCTAGGCAGGTCTGTCTGGGACTACACAATTGAATTTTATAAGTTAGTACAATGTTTGTGCACCTCCAGAAAAGAATCATGGAAAAGGAAGATCAGTTCTGCCTTCTAAAAGGACAGAGCTGGAAACTGAAGTGAGATACTGAAGGGAGCCTTGCACAAATCTGCCCTCAGTGCTCCCAAAGGATTTACCTTTTTTAGAGATTAGAACAGATTATCTGTAAACGTCCCATTTACTGGATGCTTTTGGAGCAATAAACTGATGTCCTGACAATTTTGTTTGGAGTGATTTAAGAAATTATTGCTATCATCTCTTCAGTATTTTTCCATGAGCTAAATGAGCAGGCTTTATGAGGACTTACTGTCCCTCTCACTCTCCATACAGCCATTGTGCAGGAGCAGTGGAGAGGGCTGCAGCTAAAACAGATAGCTGGACACCGAGATGAATTGGGTGGGCAGTAACTCCTGCCATGGGATGGTAATTTCTCAAATTAGTGTGCTTGCTTCTGCAGCATTTATGTGGCTTAGGTCTGAATTCTCACAGTGTTAAATCCAATGGAAGTAAAGATTTCATCACTACGTTTAACTGGGTCTTACTGATCTTCCTACTATGCAGCCAAAATAGTCTTCTATATTCCGTTTTTTGTTTTTTTTTTTTACTTACTGCCTTCCTAATCTGCAAATGCATATATAAACTTCTTGTTGGTTTTTAGTATTTGAAAGGCAATCCATTTTTAATTTGCAAAAATATTAAATATGTTTCTGTTGTAATTTGTATTTGGCTTAATGGCTATGCAGCATGACTGACAAAAGGTGACATCAGTTTCCACTACATGGAACTATGAGCCAATAAAGGGTCTAGTCTGATATGTGATTATCTGATGAGCGAGGGATTTCTTTTTTTCCTACCCAAGAAAGACTGAGAGGGAAGCCCTTTGTTTTGTAATTTATTTCTTCTTTATCACAGAAGAGGCTTATGATACAGATAGGCTGTGAATAATTTTCTCATACTTACCTCATGGATTTATTCCCTTTTTTAAGAGCAGGTACAGTGTGCTATCTGACATTTGTGCTTATGAGGGAGTGAGTTAGCTAGGTCCATTTTAGAGATTTCAGTTTTAATTTTGTTTTCCATCTCATCCTTAAACAGGTGAAGAGGAAAATGAGTAAATAGAAATTTACTGCTATTTGACTTGATGTTTTTACCCTTTTGATTGCAAAATTTATTGAGATGCAAGATAGATTCAAAATTCATAACAGCATTTTACTACTTCATAAAGCAGACGTTGCTTACACTTCATGCATTAGTACGGATTAAGGGGATTAGCGGATACCAGAGCTCCCTGCCCTTTGCATGCTTTCCTGCTGCAATTGCACACTTGGCTTCCTGCTTCTTGATGTCCTCAGAATTCTTAATTCTTTCATGCGCCTCTCTCATTTTACTGTGGAAATATGATGATTTTTCAATATTTGAGATGATCATTTTGATTCTTTAGTATTTCTGAATGAACACTTGAGTGCTAAACCTTGCAATAAAAGTCACTTTAAAAAAAGCAGTAAAAGTAGGCTGGGATTAAAAAAGAGATACTGTTGTTTAAATTTAAATCTAGATGGAGTTTCTATACATAATTAATAAAGAAGTTCACAAAAGTTTTTCCAAGATGCTGGTAGGCACCTTATTTTTAACCACTCGGGCATTTAAAGTTCTGCTGCTGTGCCTGCCTACAGATGCTGTTGTTTTGCTCAAGCCCAGCAAATGCTAGCTATTTTCAGCCTAAATCCATTTTACATCTTGCCTCTCCTGCACATAACCTTTTAGAAGGTCCACATGAGTTGACCTCATTACAGGGGATGAGTTTGTGGGGTTTGTGGAGTGCTACTGTGCTGTTTTCCATACTACTGTAGAGGCCAGAAGAGGGAGGGAGGGGCTGTGTGAGAAGTTGGAGTGATGCATTTTCATGGATGCAGATGACATGTGAGGCAGTCTGCAGTCTGACCAGGTGCAAAGCCCTTCAGCTTCCAGGAGGAGAACCAGAAAGACTTTTCTAAACATTAGGACCAGTAGACTTCTGCCCTCTTCTTGCTTTTTATCATATACTGTCAACGTTATCCAGTGAGCAAACTCCCAGTAATGAACTCTGGGTCTCTCCCCATCTGTCTCACTAAATGCCATTTGGAGCAAGCGCCTTTTCATTTGACAATAAAATCAATGAATGAAATATTAGAAGCTTGAACGATATGATGCACAGAATACATTATGGGACTTGTTGTGTTTCAGTGGACAGCAAGTCTTGCCCTTTCTTCCTGTTATCACCAATAGATCTACTTAGTAAAACTGGTGCCTTCTGCTAATCTCTCACGTCTTTGCCTTTGGACTTCAACTCTTTTGCAACACTTCAAAGTCTCTCTGACTCAGGGCTGTGTGATAAAATTCTTTATTTCCTGTGCTCTATTGGCCTCCCATTTTTCATGTTTGTCTTAATTAAAGCCTGACCTGCACTAACTAAATAATTAAACAACAGAGAGGGAGAGGGAACTTAAGCTGGTTTTCATAACACTTATTTTTATCCCTTTACTTAGTTGAGATAGCCTTCTTGCTCTTTGCTCGAAGATTCTTCAGAACACAAGGAATCACTCATTACTAAGCCAATAAACAGAGACAAACAGGAAATATCAGTGCTGAGACAGACTAGTGTTAAACATCTGAAAACCACTGGTATTATCCACGGAGTGTTCTCCAAAAGACTGAAGAATGGGGGGTTTATTGCTTTTTCCAAGCCTTACTGGATTCTGCATCAGGAATATTAACCGTTTTGTAGTCATGCAAGCAAAATGGGTCATATGTGTAGTAAACAGCCATAAACTAAGAAAGTAAACTAGTTAATGCTTGCTAGCAATCTACAAGGCATCCTGCACAATTTATTCTTGGAGCTGAAGGTACTGAACTCAATGCGAGCTCAAGATGGCTTCGCAGTTTTACCTTTGCACCCATCATGACTTTGTAGTATTAGACATGCTGGCAAAGCTGAGCCAATGCAAGGTATGGTTTCAAGCTGGGTTCACAAGTAAACATATTTTCAGCAAGAGAACATCTCAACCACTTTACCCTTTAAATCCAGATCTCTCCAGAGTACAAATTGAAAGAGAGAGAAGAACATAGAGAAAGGATGGTTGTTTTCAAATTTAAGGCCAATTCTCTGCACATTTATGAGGTATTTGCAGTGGTCCATCTCTTGCTGAGAAAATAACTTAAACACTTCTGTTTTCCAAGTTGTTTTCTTCTTTTCCACTGCCTGAGTGCAGGATCCTATTTAGGGAGGCTGCAGCTCACTGAAGAGGTGACCTGTCTCTGATTGCACAGATGGTCAAGAAAAGAACGAGGAACAGATCCCAAGACTCTTTGAGTTCATCACTAAAGCATGAGATATCTGATACAGCCACTGTTTTATAGCATCTGGCAGGAGCATCTTTTACTCTGTAGGCTCAAGATGCAAAACAGCAAGTTGTTGTCTGGTATCCGAGCTCTGTCCTATTTCCTGATACAGGTTTAATTGTGCTTAATCATTAGGTGTGGACAAATATTCGTTGTGTCACCTTACTGTCTTGTACTCCTGATGCATAAATAATTCCTAGCAGTAGTGTTTGTGAGCTCTAACCTGTCTTGAAGCTAGTAATTAAAAGGATAAAGTGAGCTGTTTACACAAACCAATTGTCAGTGTAGTGAGTGCGCTTAATTTCATTGGCAAGAAGTGCAAGGCAGGTAGCATCATCTTATTGCAGTCTGTGTCTACTGAAGAGACAGCTCCTGAATTTTCATCTAGAAGAATTTGCAGAGGTTGATAAAGTCACATAGCCAAAGGGAAATGCAAAGCTTGTTTATTTTTTTAACAGAACTGAACCCAACAGAGGGGAAAAATAATGTCAACATTGTTGGATTTCAACACAACATACTATAACTTGGCAACCTTTTTCACATTAAGCAGATAGCTACAGCCCTTTTCTATATTTTTTCTGATTTGTTTTGATTTTTTTAATTGTCACTAAAAAACCAACCCTTTTCATATTGTTCATCTTGAGCAGAGAGGGTTCTGCCTCTGCTTCTGCATTTTGGATTTTCTCTGATTCTTGGGGAAAGTTCTTATGATACATACACTGATTTCTTGCTTAAAAACATTCTTGGTGTGTTAATCAATTTAAAAGATTTGTTCCTTCTAAATAAAAAGAAAAGGGGGCTAATATCTTGCTGTTGATACATGATAGCTGCCCAAAAGGATATAAGTAGGAAGCTGTGCACAGTTTCCTTGAGCATTCTTTGGAATATTAAGAAGCTCTAACTCTCTTTCTCTAATTCCTTGCTAGCAAAGAAGTTTACTATTCCAACAACCTCAGACAACAATCACTGAAACCTGATGAAGAGTAGTGATGCAGTGATTTGGTGAAAATGAGGGACAAACAGCTTTGAACCTCTGTTACCTGTTGCAAATATGAGTTAAGATCATTCAGCTATCACTACTGAAAAATGCAGCTGCCTGAACATCAAGAGGAAAGTGATGAGACATGCCTGGAATCCCAAGGGATGTACCCAAAGTAAATCTATGTCAGGGCAGCACACAGCATTCAAAGATGTGGCAGGGAAAAAACTCAGCCATCAGTGGACCCAGTGAGCTGACAGCTGCTTGAAGGTGAGCTGAGTGGGGATTTCTGAGTGATTACTGGCAGTGATAGTTTAGGCACTAGGCTCTCATTAGGGACAATTTCTCAGTGTCTAAAATCGGTGCTCTGGGTCTCACAAGTCCTGGCACCTATTCCTAGATCACCACTCACCTCCCCAGTGACCTTGGAAGTGTCATTCCATCACCATAAGCCTCAGTTTCTCCTGCTGTAAGTTCTCCTTAATGAAGTGCTGCTACTGAAAGGCATCACATCAGAGCCTTATTGATCACACATTGCGTCCTGCTGCTGGCTGCCCGTGACTGAGACACGTTTCACAGATGGGCTTTGTGCCAACAAAAATGTGCCTATCAGGGCCTTATCCTCTTTGTAAAATTGATGCACTTAAGACAGGCAGAGTCATAGTGCATGGATAGTTGCTTTCTTGCTCTTCACAGTTTTATTGCATTATCTTTGGCAGCAAAAAAAAAAAAAAAAGAAAGCATTTTTTGTTCAGTGATCACTTATTTCTTCATAGCCCAAATTCAAGCAGTGGTTTTAAAACCTTGCATATTCCTGAAACTCTGGACCCTTTCTCTCAAATCAGTGCTTGAATATTAGAAGGGGTGGATTTGAATTGACTTTGTTTACAAGGATGTTTTGCTGCTTTCAGAGAAAGAGGTTTTCAATTTTACAAGAGTGTGGAGTTTTACACTGAATAAATCAAAAATTTAAAAGGAGACCATGATAAGGGAGAAGCCATTGGTGTTAGTAAAAAAGGTAAGGTGTGTAGTCAGAGCAGTGGGTACATCTTGCTGACCTCCTGCAGCCTGGTTATCAAAGTATTTACCAGCTGGAAATAGTTTGTATGAAGTCTCCTATTGCTTGTTAGATATCTGTTGTTAATTAGATGGCAGTTCTACTGCTGGGACTATTTGTACTATAAACAGTAACATAAAAACAGAGGTGAGGAGGGACTGGCTCAGCAGCCCATGTAGGTATAGGCCTCTCTTCTGCTCAAGCTTGCAATTGCACAACCACTTCATTCTTCTCCAGACTCCATTCCAGAGCACATTTCATGGCAATGAGTTGGGCACATCACAGAATGGGTCCAGGTTGGAAGGGACTGCAGAAAATCTCAACAAAGTTTTGTTACAAAATGAAAGGCTTTTTTCCTATGCTTACCCTCTTGTACTCAGCTGCTGAGAATCCATTTCACTGAAATTCTGCAGATGAAAGTGCTGCAAACATTAATGATAGATTTACTAGCTTTGCTGGGGTTTGCTGGACTTCTCACTGTCCTCTTAATTTTTCTAACAAGCTCCTTGGAGGGCACTAGAAGATGAGCGGAAACCCAATATATTTTCTTCTCTTGATTGATTTCATTCTTTCATCTTTCCTTATGAAGATGAATCAGATCTAGGTCTTCACCCCAACCTTTCTCAATCCAGTTCTGTATGCTTCATCCTCTTGATCACCTTTTATGTATGCCTTTTGAATCCTCCCTCCTACCACATACAAAATATTTGTCATGTTTCTCTCTGAATAGACTCCTGCCAAGTTATTTTTCTTCTCCAGTCTGATTTGCTTTACTTTCTTTTGTCCTTGTCACCTCAGCATCTCTGAGTACATCCCAGAAGTCAGCTGATAACATTGCTTTACATCCTTGTTTCAGCCTTGCCAGAGTTTGCCTTATTCCTTATTCATTTGCTCTTTTCCATTGAGTCAACCTGGGTCATCTTGCCTTTCTCTACCCTTGATTTATTGTATCTACCTCTGCCTCATTTGTCTACCATCCATTCTTAGCAGGTATTCACTGCCTGTATCCTCTCTTCTGAGCCTGCTGTACCTTCAGTGAGCTTCTCCTTGGCCACCTTCTCATCCAACCTGTGCCTTAATAACTGCCCGTGCAATATTTAGTCCGTGAGTATTAGTCCACTAAGAAGGAGAAATGGTTGCCGAGGGACAGCAATGTACTAAATGCAAATGAGATATCAAGCAAAAAAGTTTAACTTTTGCAGGGGGCATTTTTCCGTGAAACTTCACATTTCCGTATGTAATAAAGTTCTTCACAGCAGAGACTATATATTTGCACACACTTATCTGTACATATTTATGCATTTTTTTATGTATGTGCATGTGAACATGTGCATACAAATGTAATGCATGTATCTGTCACATATTTGCACACCTGTGAAATAAATGCAGAGCAGGGGTTAAAGCATTCAATTCTGCTGAACACAGTGTATCCTGTACCATACAAGTGTATGAGACCGTGTCAGACTGTATTTTTAGGGTCTGGCACACTTGTATTATATCCCACCCACAAAATTTTATGTGTGTATTGTACATGGGATTCATGGTAACATTTCTAAAGAAAATTTTAGAGGAAAGTCCTGAGGGATTTTGTGCTTGAAATAAATTTTCAGAGGTAAGTCAGGGCGTTTGTTGCATGAGAAGACAGTCTCTTTTAGGAATGAGAGAGGACATGGCAGTAGAAGAGAGGAATGAGCCTGGGAGCAGAAAAAAACATGCATTTATATAGGCAGTGCAAGAATTGCAAAGGGCAGTGATAGTGAGGATGAAGAACTTGAGCTTGACAGTGATCTGAAGAGGTGGATGAGAGATGTGGCAGAAGTGAAATATTGTGGAAGCCACTTATTTTGTATGAACCAATATATGGTCGAGGGCAGGAAGGCCATCAAGAAAGGGTCAGTCACTCAGGCAAGATTTAATATGCAGTGCAACACATTCAGCTGATACCAGTCAGCTTAAGTACACTAATTTCATTGAAATCATGCTGATTTATACCAGCTAAGGATGTGGCCTCACAAATTTCAGAAAGGAAGGGTGTGTTATGCAGGTGTTTAAAGGCTAAAGAAAAAGAAATTAGGAGAAGCAGAAAAGAGGCAAAAGGCATTAATCAAAGATTTTAACTCTGAATCATGCAGAAAATAACTCTGCTTCATTGCACCAGTATAGATTCAACCAGTATAGATTCGGCTAGTCCTGGCACTGTTCATCTGGCTTGGTGCTGGCCAATTTAGAATATTTCCAGCATTCATAATATGTATGTTTTCCCCTCTTCCCTTCTGTCAGTTTTTTATTCTCTATTTCTATGTCTCATTTTGGGAGCAGAATGCTGCAGTTCTGAATCCTGCCAAGCTTGAATCTTAAATTTTTGTTGAGTCCTTCTCCTCTCTTTCAGCTTACACTGAAGACCTGCACTGCTCTGGCAGTATCTGGCTGTAGCTCCGGCATTCATGTCTGTATTATATTCCTAATTATCTAAACCATGGCTTTTAGAGTAGTTAGAAGTAGCAAGACAGAGTTCTGTTCTACTTTAAGAGTCTCCACAGTGTAGAAATTTCTTACTTATTATGTTTTTAGCGGCTGAAAACTACTTTACACTTGATTTTAACTTTGAAGGCTCTATCAAATACAACTAAACCTTGCAAATCCAACAACCAGGAGAAGTGAGCTGAATCTTTTCAGTGATACCAGCTCATCCTTTGGCCATGGGAAATCAAGTGACACTCCAGCCCTTCCTTCTCCTTTAATATGCCTTCTTATTTTCCCCTTTCTGGAAACAGTCTGATGTCCTGAGAGAGTGCAATTCACACTTAAGTGCTAGCAGTAGGTCCAGTGCTCTTACTTTAATTGCAGTGGAGTCGTGTAAAAGCCCCACTATAGGTTTAAAAGAAAAAAAAAACTTCCACTAAGGAAGATGTTGAAAGTACCTGTAATAACTGCAATTTCTTACTACTATTTTTATTGTTTTTTATAGCAAAATACATCAAGACAAGAGCTGAGGTTAAGGTCCTGTGTACCACAGACTGCAGAGAAGGTGAAATCCTCTAAAAATGGGAAAAAATAGGGCAGAATAGGAAAATATTATTCACAGGCACTGAGACTGGCACCAAGAAAAAGCAGCAGATACCAGACCCAACATGAAAAATAGCTGATACTCCTTCAGATGTGCCATGTGCTATGAGTCACTGTGTCCAGAGGACCCCTATTAAGAAGAGGCACCATACAGCTGCACTGTTGTGCTCCGTGTTGCACAGTTGCTCCTCCCTGCTGCTGGAGACAACTGTGCTGGATGGAGCTTCAGCCTGGCCACGTGCTGCTGCTCTTACCACCCTTCCAGTAGAAAGTAGCATACACTTACTAACTCTGAGGACTTACACTTGCAACATGTGAGACAGGCAAAATGGAAGGGGCATAAAGTTTTTTTCAGGGAGAATTGAGCAAGAGGCTGTTCAGTGTCACCCAAGAAATTGGTGTCACAGCTGGGAGCTGAGTTAAGGTCTGGAGTCCCCTTCAGTGTCTGAGTTACGGCATAATGCTTTCCCCTCCATTAGCCACCAAAAATCTGTGAAGCAAAAGCAGAATTAATGGCACTGAGTTGTCAGCTTCAGAAGTGTCTGTTTTTCCATGGAAACCTCTTCCCAGCAACAGCCAAGCTTCTCATCGTGAGGGAGCTGTCAGGCAGCTGTTCTGTGCAAAATGCTGTAGCTGCAGCTGCTTTCTGGAGAAGTCTCAACCCACAGCCAGGCAGCACACAGCCCCATTCCCAGAAATCCGGCTGTAATTCTGCCGGCCTGATAATTTTTCACAGTGGTCATGCCAGAATCATAGCCTTGTTTTCTCTTGTCTGGCTGTTAGTGGTGATGTATGAAGAAGTAAGAAAGACAGCTTAATTTTCATAAGCTAACTTGTGCCTGGAGTAACAGAGAGTGAGAGGAGCGCACTTAATCATAACTGCAGGACCAGAACAGAAAATGATAGAACTTTTGCTGTTAGTTGTGGTATTTTATTATAATAACTCTTAGGAAGAAGAAACCAGCAGCTCAGAATGCTGAAAGGTTCAAATCCATTACGGCAGGCACCATGTTCTCATCTGCTGGAAGAATAGCTCACATAACTCCTTTATGCTTGCCTTTTCCAAAAGGCCATGCTGGGAGGGAACTCTAGTCTATGCTGCCCAGAAAACCTGAATTCAGACTGATGTATGGTCAGAGGTGAAGTGAACCTGGTGATATTTCCTGCAGAACTGTGAGCACCTTGCAGGGGAGGCACAAAGGGTGGCAGAGGGACAGGCTGATCGTGGTCAGAGAACTGTTCAGCGTGCCTGCTCGACACCATGCATCCAGTGCCTCATGTCTGTAACTTTGTGATGCATTTGAAAAAAGTAAATAACTAAATGAAATAGCTGGTACTGGACAGATATTCTCACAATGATTCTTTAAAAAACAAAAATGCATTCAAGCACTGAGTGAAAGCTTTTGAGTGAATTTTTAGTTGGTTGCAATTGGAAGGACACAACTTGGGATTTTTTTTTGTTTGAACTTTGAGATACATGGAATAATGTAGTCTATAGAGTATATATTATGCATCTGTATTATGTGTAACATGAGGACGATTGTACATTCTTAGATGTGATTTTTATATCTTCAGATCAAAATATTTGGGGAATGTCTTCCAGAAAATATTTCTGATTTTCTCTTTTTCTGTATTGATTCAGAATGAAAACCTTTTTGGAAACATTAATATTTGCTATGCATCTAAAGTTCTATTTTCTGGATTACTTCTGCCTTTAGTCAAGATCACAGAGACAATGTAAAGAGAAATAAAATGTATTCTTTATCAAGACAGCAACACTATTCCAGCCTAGAGAAAATAGAAATGTAACTAGAGAAGATGGAAAGCATATCTGCATAATTTTCTCCAAGGTGGCTTGGGAGACAAGCTATCACATCTGCCTAATAGGTTTTTATGCACCAGTAAGAGTTACAACAGCCTGACAAGTTGCATAATGCTCTACCCTAGGACAGTGTGTGAATGTGTGCACATTCCCAGGCCATTGCAAGAGCAAACCAGAGCATGTTAGCTCATACATTCTACTGTGTATTTGTGACAAGCTAAAAGGGCATGTACAGGCAGTTTCCAGCTCAGTTGATACACAGTAAGTCACATTATCTGATCCATGTATCTGAGCCCTAAAGCTTACATGATGTTCATTTCTGCCTTCATCTGTGTCCCATATGAAACCTCAAGGAATACTGGTGAAAGCGAGACTTTTTCTGTTGTCATCAAAAGTAAAGGTAAAATAGAGAAGGAAATTATACAACTACAGTAAATACATGCCAGCATAATTTCCTGAACCTTTTTAAGTTTTATCTTTAGTTTATCATGAGAAATAATAATTATTTCAGGACTGAGATTTTGGATTGGTACATGAGAAATGAAAACCATTGGCAAGCGTTAAGGTTTGTTCATTTTTCCTTATCCATTGGTTTAAAGGTTGAAGTCTGTAGCATGTTGGGAAATCCATGAGGCTAAAATAATGAAAGCAGATTGATGCTCTGTGGTAAAGAAGTTTGGTATCTGCTTCTTGCAAATGGAATTCTGACATTTCTTTTGATGGTAGCTGTACTATCCTGAGAAGGATCTATGGACTGCTGAGTTGTGAAATATGCTATTAGATTATGGGCAGGGTCAGTCTCTTCCTACCAACTATGCCAACTCATGCCAGCCCAGCTGCACCTGCATTTTCTATTGGTTTGGTTTTTTTATTTCTCCTCATCCCTTATTAGCCAATATTTCTTGTCTTGATTTATTCTACTTCAGCTGTAAGGGAGTGGCTATAAACAGGCAGACTTCCAGCTAGGAGTCAACAAGTTTTGTTTTAAATTATGTCCTTCGGCCTCTTTTTGCCTTAGGCTCCTTTCAGCCAGTTGACATCGCTTTCATATTTCCTCACAGTATATGGCTTGTGAAGTCTGATGTGCTCTCCAGTGCGTCCCATGTGTCTCACAGGTTGAGATGCTGTTGTTTATCTGTATGAACAGAGCTGCATAGGATGTGTTTGCCTCTGGCTTGTAATTTCCTTCATTTGCTTATGCATTGCACTCTGTTAGTATTACCAGTTTTCAGTAGCACCAATGGGTCTTTGATATGATCCTTTTGCTCTCTCCCAGATTTTCCACCTTCTTAAAGAATTACTTATGGGATATAACATGAAAAATTGTATATACTGTATAATAAATATGTAAGGGAATAGGAGATACATCACTGTAAAATAAGGTGAGGAGTGTCATGTTGTCATTAAGATAGAGTAGGATGATGCTAGTGTGGTGTGGAGTGGATTTGGTAATCTCTCAAAGTTATTTTTAGATTCACTTCTTGAATGCTTTCCTAGTGTTCGGGCTTGGTTTTTTTATATGCATTGGCCAATCACTGCTGCTCGCACTCTTTGAAACAGCATTCAAGGCACATTGGGATTACTGACATTCCACTGAATTGCAGATACCACAGGAGACCATTGCAATCACCTTTCAAGCCAATTATAAAATTGAGTTAATCATATGTGTCTCTGTGTCTTGTTCTCAGCCCAACCTTGTATTGGACCATACTGAAATAGCTGTGGTTTTGTGTAAGCAGCATACAATGGTCATTTCAGGCTTGCAGTGCACTGCTGTGACAATACACACAATTTTATGAGCATAGCTGGGATTTGAAAACGAGCCTTCAAAGCATGATGCTTAATTGCTTTCTCAAAAGATTGCAAAATAATTTCCAGTACTAGTCTCAGTGCCCTCACTGAGCATGTCCCTCTTTCAAAGCACCATTCCTTTTCCTTTCTCTGACTAGATCCAAATGCAGTTCTTCCCTTCCCTCCATCATCCATTACCACAGCATCCTTTCAATCGCTTCTCTTATTTACATTTTATACGCCACATTTTAGGATACATAATTAAGTCCTTATCTATACAAACATTCATTTCTTGGTTGATTTTTAAGCAGTGCAAACCTTCTAGACACATTTGATTTAAAATACATTTTACTCTAGCTGAAGCCAGCTGCTAATCAATGCAAGATAAACTGAAATAAGACTGAAGTCATAATTTCTATGCAGCATTCTACATAGGCTCACCCAAATGACTTCTAAATTACTCTCTTAAATTAAAACAGTGCCACTTTCTTATGTAGGTAAACTTTTCAAATCCAGTATTTTTTGAAGCAAAAGGGATGTGTCACTCTTTTTTCTCAGTCACTCTTTGTGACATTGAGCCTTGTTCTTCAATTATGTTATCTCCATCAGAGTATGAACAGATCTTCATATTAGATGATCATTTTACCAACACTTAATTCTCACCAGGAGGATTCTCCATCATTGTATTCCAAAATCAAGCAGCATTCAGATTTGTCTGGATGACATATTTCTGTCAGCATGACAAAGGTTCCCACAGTGTTTAATTACTCAGGCTAGCCAGGGAAGAAATGAGCCATGCTGAATTTGCTGTTCCAGGCCTGCTTGTCTGTTACATAAGCTGGCTTCTTCTGAAGGCATGGAAGGAAGGCAGCGTCTCATCTTCTGCCTTCTCCTTCCACTGGTTGTCCCTCTCTAGATTTCCTGTATTTTTCCATTTATTTACTGTCTTATATCTTATGATATTCTTGCAATTTGCTCATTTTCCAGGGCAGCAAGTTCTTGGCTTGGTGGAGAACCAGAGTGATTGGTATTTGGGCAATCTCTGGAAGAACCATCGGCCCTGGCCAGCGCTTGGGAGGGGCTACAACACAGGTAGGACCTGAGGGTTTGCTTTGAATTAACACCTGCAGTCAATCTCCTGGTACAGAGAGTATGAGATGTGGTAATTGGCACCTTCATTCCTAAGCTACAGCTAAATTTATCTTTTTAAAAAGGAAAAATGATGCAATGTAATGCATTTTGGAATTTCTGGTCTTCTCTAAATGGTGTTAGAAAAGATTGTGTGACATTCTTGGGGAGGAACAGAGCTTTTCAGCAATCTGACAGGTCCTCAGCACATCTACAAGATTTCTGTCCACGATGACTTGTGACTTGTATATAGGCCTGTCGCCGGTTGGACACAAGGTTTTCGGGGTGAAGGAAGAGACGAGATGGGCTCCATGATCAGAAGGCTTGATTTATTATGTTATGATATATACATCTATTATAACTATACTAAAAAGAAAAAGAAAAGGAGAGTTTCCAGAAGCTGCTAGCTACCTAAGAATAGAAAGTAAAGAATGAATAACAAACCTTGCTCTCTCGGACTGTGTCCGAGAGAGCTCAGTTGTGGATTGGCCATTATTTCCAAACACTCAATCTGGGCCAATCCAGAACTGGCCTGTTGCATTCCACAGAAGCAGATAACCTATTGTTTATGTCTGGTTGCTGAACTTCTCAGCTTCAGCAGGAAAATCCTAAGAGAGGATTTTTCATAAAAGAAATGTCTGTGACATAGGCCCAGCAAGAGGGAATGAATAGGAGTTGATAGTTTTCTGTAGAGAAATAAATGGTATCACAAAATGTTAGCTAAATAAAGATAATAACCCCTGCAGGACACCAACAGGGTCATAATTGTCCTAGTAAAATGCAAGCTACTGGCCATCAGTTTCTGCTGCCATGAGAAAAGAATAAAGGCACTAGATCAGAGAATTTATTTGGTTACAAGAGACAGGTCTTCCCACTGATTTGTGTTTGGTATGTGAGAAAACATACCAGGTGCACAAAGAACACACACATACACCTAAATCATTTCATTGCAGGCCTTTAAATGCTGATGCAGTGAGTTCGGTTCTCTTTCTCTTTGTAATAAAAGGGCAGAACAGATGGTGAAGCCTCCATTTGGAACAGATGAGTCCATTTAAATATCCCTGAACTATCAGGAAATTACTCACCATAAAAGTGATTTTGCTTCACAGAAATATATTGGATTAAATTAAAGAGACTAACTAGAAAAAGGATTGAACAAGTTGTGTGGTTGGGTCATCTGTATTTCTATATTCCTATGTATATTTGCAGGAATCCCACTAATTTTTGTGAATTCGTAGTTTAGCCTCTGCAGAGCATCTCTGTTCTCTGGAAATGTTCAAAAGAATAGCCTAACACAGAACACAGATTGGTGTGAAAACAAGATCTTGGCAGAATAGGTTTGTTTCCTAACTCTTCTTTGCCAGAACTGCAAACAGAAAGGCTAGGTCTGCCCACCCTTGTTCCCCAGCCCCCTCAAACCATGAGACAGAGGTAAGTTTCATGGATTTTTCCTGAAATCTGAAAGCTTATGTTATGCACAGTTCAACTTGTTGGTGTCAATTCAATTCACTGTTACACCACAAAGCAGTATCTTTTGCTCTACTGAGAAATGACCACCTTCTATAGCTACCTTCTTTCTGCTGTACTTTTGCTTTTTCCTTTCTGCCATTTTAATGCTGGCAGAGAGAAATCTGGCACAACCACATAAGATCAGATTAATGCAGTAATGTATGATGGGTAGTATAAAATACATATATTTATATCTAACGTTATGCTAATGTTAAAAAAAAATCCATAAGGCTTTAACTTATGTTGTCTTAACTTACTCTTCCAAATGGTTTATAGGAATACCAAATGTCAGTATATCACATAAACCTAACACTGAAAGCAAAAATAATCAAATATCTGCAGTCCTTCACATACACATGCAGTGTCTATTTTATTTTTATTTTCCTCACAATTTCTTTCTTCACACAACTTACCTTGTAGTTATAAAAACTCTTTTTTTTAGAAAGAAAACCAGAAGGTAGATAATGTATGGAAGATTGAGAAGTGATCATAAGAAGTGGAATGTTGTTTTTTCAAGGATGTGGAACAAGAGGTCACTGAGTGAAACAGTGCAAACTCTGGGAAGTAGGAAATGAGGTTATTGACAGAATCAGCACCCTTTAATATAAATTTCTTGACTGAATTAATTGTTTGCCTCAGTAATCTAGCAGAGACTGGAGGTATACACTTCTCAGGGAAGATGAGACTGGGTCTTGTGTAATGTGTTCAGTAAATAAAAATAATTGACACTGAACGCAACGGTGTGGCCAAGGAGGATTCAGAAAACTAAAGCAGGGGGACAATGAAACGAAAGACAGTATCTCTAAGCAAAACACTCATGAAAGGCAGCAGTCCAGGAGGGGGAAGGCATGGAAATTCAGTGCCTAGAGCTGTACTCAGGAACTCCAAAAGGGCCCCCAAACCCCTGAAACTTTAATGAGCTAAACAGAGCTGGATCAGGGGGAGGCACTCGGACAGACTTTGCTCTTGCTCTTGGGAGAGTATTTAGTACAGACCTAGGATACAGTCCTAAGGAAAGAGATTTTTGTGTGAGCCTCTTCAGCCAGACCTAACCCTGGCAGATTTGATTTGAAGCACCTCTCAAAGTCAAAAGTGTTCTACTGCTCCTCAGAGTTTCTGAAGATAATTTCTCTTTCACTCTTATCTTTCTATGCCTGAGCCTCTCTGGACAACATATAGGTTGGGAGAGTCCCAGAAGGCAGGAGTATTAAAGGCAAGGATGTGTTTGTTCCTTCTTCACTGGTTCTTTAAACCCAGTAAGCATTTGCACTCCTCTCTTCCTTGTATGCCCAGGACAGATCTCCTGACAGCCAGTACAGATTTTCAAGGAAAGATTTTATTTGGTTGTTTTTCATTCTTCCTCATTTGCACAGGCAGATAATCCAAGTCATACTTTAGTCAATGATAATATAATTGTTGAAAAACCAGACCAAACCCAAAGTCAGATGATTTAATTAGTGTTTAAGGTGTTCTTAGTTAGAACCATTCTTTATTTGTGATAACATTCTCTTCCTCAAGCATTTTAAACACAATTCCTTCTGTACCACAAAGGTTCCAAGTTTTTTTCTGTACTCTACTGGCAAACACTCAGTAAACTGCTTAATCAAATGCCCTTTTGATGTATCATCCACTCCATGTTGATTGTCTGCGCTGAGTTAACTCTTCCAGATTCCTCATACACTAATTCAAGCACAATTTCTTGCTATGTATCTATATTATCTTTCACTGACTAAACTGTGCTTTTGAAAGTATTGCTGCACTATGATTTTTCTTTTTACAGATGTTAAACTGACAGCTTCAGAGTTGCACTGTATAGTTTGACATTCATTTCGGGAGTAAGAGTCATCTTAGTCCTCAGGAAAGTATCTTATAAAAGAAATTCTAAACATAAAAGCTTTTAGTATTTTTTTTCGTACTTTTAGTCTGCCTTATACTTTCCATCATGGTGGAGAATAGCTTTTAAAAGCAGTCTCTGGTGACTGTTAAGGCTTCTGATCACTTCTTCGGGGGGGTGATTCACCCCTGGCTTCTCTGGCTTTAGTGCAGCAGAGCCAACTTCCATCAGCTGAGAATGGCCCCCATGCCTGCCAATAGGAGCTTTGGGATAAAGCTATAATTTGGGTGCTGGGGGTAATTTTAAAAAACTTTGGCCCTGGAGATTTCAGACTCCTAGACTACAGAAGCCCCTGCTGAAGATTTGAGGCTCAGCTGAAATGCACTGCCTCAGTGGAGCCACCAGAAACTGTAAGGAGGTGTCTCAACAGCTTGAGCTGAGAATTCATACTCCCACACTGGGAAGTGTGACATTACCAGATTTGTGGATTGGGAACAGAAGGGAATGGCTAGCACCTAACAATTACTAGGCTACGTGTGTACTGTGCCGTATTACTCCTGTGTTTGTAATGACTGGAAGTGTGCTAGAATTAACCTCTCTCCTTTATTGTTTCCCTGAAAAAAAGGACCTGTGGAAGTGGAATTGGAAATTGAATGTGTGTGTTACGTCATTTTTGCATAATATTTAACAAATTTGAATTATGAAAGACAAGCACAGAACAGACTGTTTATATGAAATAAGCCTGGATCACATCTTGTGCTCCTTCATGATGATGCTGTGCATCTTCAGTGCAGAAAACAAATGACTGGTGAAGCAGTGCAGAGTGGGCTCTTGGTAGTCATGGCACTGCCTGTGGTCCTGCTCCAGAAACCTGGTAACAGCTTTCCACTGAGCTCCACAGGCTTCTGCTCGTGACATTGTGGTAATTGTACTCATGTAGGTTGGCTGCTTGAGAGAGGAGGATGTTGTCAAATTGTCTCAGAAGTCAGAAAAGTCGTGATTTATAGAACCTTTTAAACCAACCATGGTGGCCTGACCAAGCTTAGCCATGCCCCCTCTAAAGCCATTGCAATATTCCTGTCTGCCATTAATTCAAACATAAGTCATGTTTGGTAATAAAAGAGTTGTCATTAGAGTCAAAGTACAGGAGCCTTTGCAAACACATGAAAAATGCATTTTAATGATTAAGAAACCAATGTCCAACACTCATGACAAGTCAAAAAGCAGCACTTTCTTCATCTACTTAGGTTCACACTGTGCCAGCTTTTTGGATTAGATTCTTCTTCCTTTAAGACACTGTGAGTTTACTCAGTAAATACTGTTCTCGGTGCAAAGCACGGTGATACACATGAGCTTTATACATGTAAAGGTGCCTTTGAAGTACAAATACTGTGCACATTGTCCAGGTAGCAGTTTAGGAATGCCAGCCTATAGTTGCTTTTAGTCTCAACAGGAATATCAGTCTGTTTGTGTCAAAGGTGGGAAGCTAAAGCGATAATTCTGCTTTTTAATGACCACATCCCTATCTTTGCTTTCTATAATCTGTAGCTTGCACTTAAAAATAAGCTATCTTAAAGCTGACTATCCTCAAAGAATAGCTTCATTTCAGGTCTTTGTCATGCACTTCCTGAAGCATGTGACATACTGAGAACTTGTTTACAGCATGTTTGACGTTTCTGAAATGAGGGTCAATATGTATTTGATTTTGAAAACGATTTCTCTAGTTTGAGAGGCCTATCCATGTAGTAAAGGCATTACTGTGGCTGAGTTAGTCTACTGTTCATGCCATTCTCTCAGATACCTCCTCTACTCCTTAGCAATTGAATCTCTCAGCCCCTGCAAAAACTGTTTTTAAAAAACACCAGCAGACTTGCTTTGAAACACTGAAAACATTTATCTTGTAGGAAAACTGTGATTAAAAAAGATGGTGTTTAGACAGTCTATATAATATTCTAGTTGTATTGGAGTAAATAAAATTTATTTCTTTTTAGTTGATTAAATTGTCTTTGTTTTGGGAGTTTTATTGATCTGACATGAGTCCATACTGTAAAGTTCTCCATGTAATGTACATACATCAGGCATTTAGATGTAGCATTCCAATGATTTAAATGATTTATGATTATATATATGATTTATACCAATGATTTAAAAAATCATTTTGAAGTGTTTTATTTTTAGCTTGATCAAAGCAGTTCTTTATGGGAACATACATATCTTGATCAGTAATTATGTTGTCCAGCAGTCTGAAGTGCCCTATTTATTGTAGGGGGACAGTCATTAGCAGGTTAAATTTGGATGAAAGACTTGCACATAAAAGCTTAGTAAAGGCATTGAGGTGTCTACACTGAGAAC
Source organism: Geospiza fortis (assembly GCF_000277835.1). Lineage (NCBI taxonomy): Eukaryota > Metazoa > Chordata > Aves > Passeriformes > Thraupidae > Geospiza > Geospiza fortis. The sequence goes on along the minus strand of NW_005054334.1, from coordinate 1,357,670 downwards.
AAAACCTTCTATTATATGATGGGAGAAGCCCAGACAAATGCATAGTGATAGTAAAACCAGTACGTTTTCTTCTGAAGTGCAAGTTCACTTTGCAGGTTCTCATTGTGCTCATAAAAGTGCTTGTGGAAAGACAGTTCTTTTTTGTAGAGACAAAGACAGCAGTTTTAGCCACAGTCCCGAAACAAAGAAAAGAAGCATCACAGTCGGACTCCATCTTTGGACTCTTAATAGGGAGCTTGGTGCCTGTCACAGAAAGTAGCAGAGTGACTAAGATGTCTTTCTACCCCGTGTCGAAGTCATTCCCACTCATAGTGTGCCAACAAAACCAGTTTGATATGGTCATAGTCAGATCACTCTCCTAGGTGCTAGGGCAACCTAGCATTTTGTGTTTGGGCAAACTAAGTTCAGGACAAACCTTTCCCCTTTAAAAAAATACCAAGAGACTTTGAGAGAGAAGAATCTGCAAAACTGAGTGGACACAAATCTCAGAAGAAGCAGTTCATTTCTTGCCTTTCCTCATTGTCTTTGTGTTTATGTTCAGCTACGTCCTGGCTTTAATTGTTAGTGCTGTAGCTCCTCTGCCTTCCCTTCTGCATCAATCTCTGTCAAAGTGAGCTCAGGGGAGGACAGGAGTGATGCAGTACGCTCTATGTGCAGATCATCTCTATACAGTTGTACTCAAGAAAGTCACAGACAGTGACAAGAGAAGTTTTTTCCCCAAGCAGAGTTGTTGAATTATAGGCAGTTTAGGTCAGAAAAGATCTCCCAAAGTCTTTTGGCCCTCTTCCCATTGAAAGTCAGCTCAGGTTGCTCATGGCCTTTTCCAGCTGAGTTTCAAGTGTCTTCATGGATACCTCTCAGAGCAGTCTGTGTTCCTGTATTCAGCCACTATTTTTCTATTCAGTGAAAAATAAAAGTAAAAATTCATATTATGTAATTAGATTTTCCTTTGCTGCAATATGTGACTGTTATCTCTCATCTGTCTTTGTGCATCTGTTAGAAAAGTATTGCTCCATTAAGTAGTTTTAGAAAGCAACAGGAGATCCCTCAGTCTTCTCTTCCCCAGGCTGAAGAAAGCCAGTTCTCCCAGCTTATCCTTATGAGTGCCAGGCCTATGACCATTTGAGTTGCTCTCTGATGGATTCACTTCAGCGTACCAGGGTATTTATTTGACTGAGGAATCCAAAACAGTGCTTCAGATGTGGTCTTAAAAGTGCTGAGCCAAGAGTTGTATCACCTCCCATGACCTGAGGGCTTATATAGCCCAACACGTGGAATACTGCCCCAAGGTCGCACTGCTGGCTCATGTTCAACTTGCGGTCCACCCAGTCCCTTAGAACTTCTCCTGTAAATCTCATTTCTATCCACCTGTCCTCCAGCGTGTACTCTCCATTCAGGAATAGTCCCATTCAGCACTTTCTGTTGAATTTTAGGAGCTTTCTCTTACCCACTTGTCCAGTCAAGGACCCTGTGTAGCTGCCCATCCCCAGGGAATTAGGCCACAGCCCACCATGCGGTGTCATGTGTTACATTGCCTAGGACACATTCTATTCCATTTCCAGATCATGAATCTGAATGCTTAACAGTATCAGGCTCAGTACCAACTCCTGTGGAATACCCCTGTAACTGACCACCATCTGGGTGTTTTATTCTGAACACAACCCTCCAAGCTTGGCAGTCCAACTTTGCAATCTCCTTACCCAAACTGTACCCCAGTTTGGTTATATGAGCATGATAAACAGCTCCTTAAGCAAATCCCTGTATTTCTGTTGTGAACCTAATCCTTCTCTCTGTTACTAGAAAATAAGTGGTTGTGCAGGAAGGATTATGTTTCCTTGGCTTTTTTTTTTAAATGCTGTAGTTAATTTCCAGGCTTGTTCATTGTGTGCTGCTGCTTTCATTCCCCTAATCCATTTCTTAGAATGTTCTATTCCTCCTGAATCTCACTCAGTCAATAAACTGCCCATTAAGGGGGAGGGGGGGGAAGGCAGGGGGAAGTTTTCTGCTTTTTCCTGAATACAAAACTCCAGACCTCTTTGTCATCCAAATAGAAAGAAATACCTTTCAGGTCATTCAGCCCTGAACCACATCTCCTCCTTTGTTGGTGAGGTGTTGAGTGAACACCAGACCCAGAAAAGCTATGGCGGGTTCTTGCTCACTGTGCCCATTGTTACAATTGGCCTTGTGGACTACACTTAATATTAGAAACTGCTTTTGAAAGCTCTTCTCCACCATGATGGAAAGTATAAAGCAGACACTGTTAAGATTAAAAGCCAGCCAAAATAATTAGCACCTGTGCAGGGTGCATTTTTCCTCTTCACATAGTCCCAAATGGAAACCTTGTAAAATTGTTGGTATTTTGACCCCTATTGAATATGATGCCTTTGAGAGGATCAAAACCAAAAAGCCAAACATAATTTAAAGCAGTGGTCCCTGTTACCATTCACTTTTTGCTGCTTTCTGTGGAAGAATAAAACATAGATAAGTATCATGGATAAGGTCCAGATCTGATATAAATGCCTGACTCTTGCATTAAAGAGACCTAAGCTGATTTACAAGAGCCAAGGATTAAGAAACAGATTATTTTTTCTTTTAAAGGTGGGTGGTTCTTTGGTGGAGAGTCTAAGATAAATTACTTTTGGAAAACGTACTTGCTTTCAACGGGGTAAATTGCCAGCAAATTTCAACAAACCTCCTCAGTTTTTATCCATAAAAACCAGTTTTGTGTGATCACTTTTTCCAAATATGCCTGCACATGGAGATGCAGTGGCTGGTACAGTCAGTATTATTCTGTGATTCCTCTTCAGCACAGCTCACCCAAAGTCCAGTTCCTCTGGCTTTTTGTAGAGTTGTGACACTCACTCACTCACAATTCTGTGTTTTGAGACACTGACAAGAGGAATTCTATGTCCAGGGAGAATTAAGAGATACATGACAATTAGTCCAGGATGGGTAATTGCATGAATTCCAGGTTCATTATGATTGACAAAATACTTTGTGTGATCATTGGATGTACAAATAGAGTCATTTCAAGTATGAGTACAGGGCATGCATTTGTTTTGTATGGGATGGAGGCTTTTTACTCCTGTCACACCTGATGTCTGCACTGCCAGATAACTTAGCTGCCCAGTTCATTCTTCACTCTTGGCAAAAGCCAGACCTCAGAGACAAGTGCTGTGCAGGATGGATGTGGCCAGCAGGGCATGCTCAGGAAAGAGCCAGGCCCTGAGCAGAGCATGCACACCCCCAGTTGTACACACACAAACAGGGCTTTGGTGCTCTGCCTGCTGGGGACCACTTCTTGGACTGTATATATTTTAAAATGTAGATTTAGCTACTTGTCCAGGGCTAAGCCCCACAGGTCAAAGATGATCACTCAAAATTTGCAAAATTCAGCAGTAATACTGGAAAATTTCCCATGAAGTTTGGAAAAATGGCTCCAGGAGCTTATCTGGGAGCAAGTCAAAGGATAATTTGATCCTAGGTTATTAATATTTGGAGGAGAAAATAACATTTCTTAATAGAGGGCTTGCCAATTTAGCAAAGGTTCAGCAAGATCAAATGACTGAAGGTTCAAAGAGATGTTCAAATTAGAATAAGGGAAGCACCCTTCATCAGGTTAATTACGCAGTGGAATAACTTATCAAAGTTTGTGGTAGATTATCCATTGTTGTAAATTTTTAAATCAAGACTGAATTTTTTTTTTCTAGAAATTATGCTCTAGTAGGCCCCAAATTGATTTTGAAAAATCCTATGACCTCTGTTATGCAAGAGTGAAAAATTATCCTTTCTGACTTAATCACCTAAATAAGTATTTAATCAGGACTTGGTTTTTCTGTTGAAGCCACCTAAGCACACAGGTAAATGAAACCACAGTTGATCTTGTGTGTAAGAATTTGCTGCAGCTTTAGTATTGGAGAGAAGAAAAGTTCATTAAAACTTCGTAGAAATTTTCGACATTCACACCCCTCCCCGCCATTATCACTTTTCTTTTTAAATCTCACATTTCAAAATGCTTTATAATAAGATGTGTACCTGGCCATCCTTTAACTAGTGGCCACTTTTGGCACCTTCATGATGTCTTTCAGACACATGCAGAGATGTGTCAGCTGAAACTTGTGGATGGCAGTGCTGTGACATGTCCTTAAGACAGATCTCCACTTCATGTGGCCACTGCCATGGTGATACAATGGATAAAAGCTGAAACCTCCCTCCTCTCTCCCTTTGCAGGTCTGAGGTTAGAATGTGTTCTCTGAGGTGTAAAACTGCTCAGCAAAAACTTTCCCAGTCTTTTGCATTTTATGAGATTTTAACAATGTGCCTCTGTTACAGGTTTTTTTCCCTTCTTAGAAGCCATTTCCATAGTTTACCAAATGAGAACTCCCTGGAATATTTCTTTTTTGCCTCTGAAAGGTAATTTCTCTGTGCTATATACTCACAAGGGTCACAGAGTGCAAAGACTGTGAGTAAGCAGGATCTTTTAAAAAGCTGTGTAAGGAGCTTCTTCACAGATGGTTTTTGTCTCCAACAACCCTTTGCACAGGGTTCAGGATACAGGGTTTTGAGAAATGTTACTATCCTTAATGTCTTCCTTCCTTGATGCCCAAGCAAGTACAGCAGCTGGGAATAACCCCTTGTTTCCATTTTTTACTTTTCTAATATTTTTGTTATTTTCCAGCCGTGTTGTTTTCCATGTTAGGCAAATCTTTTCAGAAATTTGGGCTGTTAGGTGTGTGAATTTTTACTGCTTGGGACTTCATATGCTTGAGATCTGTGTGAGAGAAGGCCAATTTCTTCGGGTCTAGAGAAGATTTTTCTTTGCTGACCTCTGAAAGGCTTGTGGAATTGTTAGTTCTCTTCACAAGACTATGGGAGATAAGAGGAGAGAGCATTACTGAGCAGGATGGTCTCTAAGTAGCTGAGGCTTTCCTCCATAGACTTGCAAGAAGTCTTATGCTCATGTTTCCTCAGACCTTCTAGACTCTGGAATCAAGGAAATTCCTCTGTAGCTGCTTTGGGGCTTTAAGAAAGTTGGAGAAATTCCCCTAGAAGTGGAAGTCATTAAATAGAAGATAGAAAACATGTTTATCTTCTTCCAAATTGCTCAGGAAGAATAGCATCTAAGCAGTAAAGAAACAGAAAACTGGGACATTCTGAGCTACAGTGAGCAGCTCTATAATAAGAAGTTAGAACTATGCTTGAGCAAAACATTCATCTTAATTCTGCCTAAGGAAAAGTAGCATACTTGGGAAGAAGCGAATAAAGAAAGTAAAAATCTTCTATTTCATTAAATGGTCATCAGGAAGTGTAAACAAAGTGTTTATAATGCTTCAGGAGGAGCCAGCCTCCCAACAGAGTGACTGCACAACATTTCAAATTGCCCTCTATGACCACTTCACTTTTAATACATGTGCAGAGAAAACGAGGGCTATTGCATTCTGTCACCATGCCTGGAGGGACGCACTATTTGTTTCAAAACAGCTTCTCAGCCCTGTTCAGTTTTCTGAGAGAAAAGTTCCAATGTGGATCATCATTTATTCTCAATGAACACATTGTACATCCGTGCAAGTTTTTATTAGTTTGGGTATTTTAGATTGTGAAAAGCTTTTTGGAGAAAAGAAGGCTGGTACATGAAATTCATAGTTAAATAATGTATCAGGATGCTCCAGAAATGTGCTAGAATGACAGTCCTGCAGTCACATCATGTTAAAAGCTATAGAAAAATATGGCTTTATTACAGTAATGATATGGCTGGTCAAATTATGAGCAACAGATAGTCCATAAACCAAGTGAGATAAATGCTGTGAATTTCATCCACACAAAGGCGTACATTTTAAAATGTGTGCAGTGGCTTGTTTTGGAATTCTAATTTAATGTTTTAATCCCTAACAGCCATATACTTATGCTTTTCTGTTTGCTCTTGATACTGTGGGTGGAAGAGAGAGGCCACAGTCAGTGGTGTGGAGCTGTGGCTCAGTGGATTCCAAATGCAGTCCTTAACAAAACTGGTCATTGGAGCCCTGACCAGCAGATGCATAGTCACATCCCTAACATTGCACACTGGGACAGTTTCCATTGGCCTCAAGTACAATAAATCATAATGAAAAGAAGTTGCAAGTATTTGCTAGAGTACTCAGCAGTCAGCACTATCATGGAGCCTCTCCTAGGATAGCTGAGCTACAAGTCTCTTCTACAGCACTTAAAACTGAATTCAAATTTTTGGTGCCAAATCTGTTTCGCAAAACATGGTAGATTACTGCCCTAAATGTCTGGGTCAGATATTTATTACAAAATCTGCATCATTTCAGGCCTGTTTAACATGATTTCTTACAGACTCAGTACGTTCATTATTTCTCTCAGACTCAGTGGTTTGGTATTGGTGTGCTGTTTAGCTACAGAAAATCCCAGTCATTTTTTTTTTAACTCACTGTTGCTTTATGATAGATTTTGAAGCATGTCTTACCTGTCTGTTTTGGATATTATGATGATATCTACTTGTTATTTGTCTAGCTGGTTCAGTGTTGCAGGCCTAATTTCAAGAAGAATTTTTAAAAACCTGACAAGGATAGATTCTGAGGTGCTACACATATAAGATGGCATTGCCTCAAAGCCTCACAAAAGCACCCTGTTCCACTCAAAAGGAACAGGCAAGATCCTACAGAGAATGATTTCTCAGGAGCTACATTTTCTTCCCCCACAGCACTGAGTGTTTTTTTCAGGCACCTTAAATGGCCCATTGTAATAAATTGATTGAGTTTGAAAGCTTGTCCAGTTTCACTATAACATCTCTAAGTGATTCTGTTTTGTCTTAAAATGTTGTTTATTACTTCCAGCTCTACTATATGTTCCTCTCTGAATTTCAGGAGGAGCTGTTGTCTTTGTTCCAGAAGCAAGAGGTGGGGATGCTTGGTAGTATTCCAAGGGAAATGGCTGATCTTTCTGCAGGCCTTCAATTTACTGTTCAGAAAAATGAAATAAAATATTTTGTTCTGGAGCAGATTAACAAAAGCAAACAAAAAAGAAGAACAAATTTGCTGGCATGCCTTAAAGCATCTCTGGAAACCATTGCTTAGTGAAAACATTGAAAGAACAAAAAAGTTGTTTTAGATTGAATCAAAAAGTGGGAAAAGGATGGAAAAGGTGACTCCCAAATTTTGGTTAGACCCAAAATAGAAAATTTATTTTCCTTTTCAGATCTTGTAATATTTTTCAATAAGATTTTTAATTTGTATTAATTTTGAGATTAAAATTATTTTCAAGTAAATTGAGCTTTAAAATGTACCAAAAAAAATTTGCAGTGTTTTCCAACTGAAACATTTTAATCCAAATATGTTAATTCAGGTTTATTGCCCTGTTTTATTCAATTTATTCAGCAATTTTTTTTTGTGTGCTTAGGGGGAGTTTTTTTATTTTGCTTTTGGAGCTGGGTTTTTTGTGTGTCCTTAAATGACATTTTTGAGAAACTGTTTTGTTTGTTTGTTTGCTTTCTTGTTTGTTTGCCTGTTTGAGCAGTTCAGAATCTGTCAGATTTTGGTAGTTCAAGCAAAATCTCATCAAGCAGCAGGAGAGAAATGCCATTCAAGTTACAACAGGACTAGGATGTTTTCCACAAATTTAGTAATAAAGCATTCTTTTTCTCCTAGATCTTTGAGATATTTACATCTCTGGATATGCCTGAACTATTTCCTCAGGACAAAGAAAATAGGGTGTTCTGTGGCTGATCATAATTAGTTTAATACTCATGAGATGTTTGGGTTGCCACCTTTCTCTTTTTGTTTGTTTGCTGCCAAGCTTTCCTTCTGTTTTTCTCAGGTAGGTTAGGGCAGGAAGATCCTGCACTTCTCAAAAGATCAGAAGTCCTGCTGCCTGGGGCCAGATGTTAATAAAATATTCCTTTCATTTCTTGTTTTTCCTCCAGTCTCTTCTTCCCCCAGCACAGCAGATGAGAGCAAGTCCCTTTTCCCCTTATGTTCAGCTGTATGTCATCTTGAATTTTGTCTGAGATTTCACTCAGTTTGACTCTGAGGGAAGCGGATCCTGAGGCAAATATTTTCCTATCCTTATTTCAGACACTTTGCCTGCAAACTAATTGTGTAGATTGAAGTTAGTTCATTTATTATGTTTGCTTGTGGCAACACAACAATATAGACCAGAACCTGAAGTTCACTGTTCTGAAAAAAGTAATTTTTCCTCCTGTGAACTGTTTTAAAAGTTCCCAAAACACATGCTTTTGCTTTGCTTTTGGACTCAATAACACTAAATGAATAGTATTAAATTCTCCTCTTAGTAGAAATATCTTATTCTCGCTAATACTAATGAGTAAATATTTAAACTTGCTATAAGTATTCTCCGGCAGCAGTAAATTAAAAGCCTAAATAGAAACTGTACAAAGGTGTTAAACTCAAGCCTGCAGGTGAATTAAAATAGAAATCACATTGAAATTAGTTTTGATGGTGAAACAGTAAAACTGTGTGAATATTTTCAGTAGCCATAATTTCATTATAATTTAGTACATCCTTTCTCACATATATTCAAGTTTTTTCACTCCATCTGCCTCTTCTACTCTCAGCTGCTACCATGATAGCCCCTCAGGACAGCATAATCTTGTTAGCTGCAATGCCATAATCTGCTGCTAGAATAAGAGTGGAAGTAAAAAAAAATAAGAGAATACTGCACATATTAAAATATTTCCCCTTTTCTTCCTCAGACTGGAGGCTTAGAGAAATTAAGAAAAATTGGCCTATTGTCTATGAATTATAGAAACTATTCTATTACAGTTATCTAACCATTATTATTTATTTTTCTTAATAAAGAACCTTCTCAGTTGCATTTAACTGCAAAGATGACAGTTCTTACCAACTGGAAAAAATCCTTTGCTGGAGAGATCTCCCACCCAGTTTATTGCTGCAGCACAAGGAACCTGTTTCACACTGATGTAGAATTTCAGACAATATGTAATGGCTCTCTTAGAAGCTCATGCATGCACACTACATGCTCCAAAATAGGCTTTCCATATGCTGGAGAGAAGACAAACACACTGTCATAAATGAACTGTATCATGTTGTGACAATGCATCCCTTCCCAATCCAACAGCTGGAAGCAGAAAGGTTGACGGAAGATGAAACCTCCAGCACAGGTTCCAGCATCCTTGGGAACCAGATGGACTAAATGGAAAACACAACTAAAATAGGCCACAAAATGCACTGCCAGGAGAGATTTTTTTTTATTCATAGCAGTGCAGGTTTTACTAGAAAGAAACTTTCCATGTCATAGAAACAAAATATAGGAAGCAACTGGAGCCACCTATGTCCTCTCCCATTCCAGAGCAGCACTTTTCCAGGTACATTTTCTAATCCTGGTGTAGTCTGATTTGGAAAGACTTGTGAAATAAAGTCATTTATCTGCCATTTTTAGTTTATTTCACCACAGCGGTTTTAGGAGAGTTTTTCTTAAGCATTCAGACTACATTTCCTTTCTTTTTCTCATTACTTTTAGTTTTATCAACTTGGACTCCCTGAGGCAGCTTTTCCCTGTGCCTGCTTTTTGTCATTTTGTATTCTTCTGTGTAGCTGCTATGGTTCTCTACAGTTGCCGTGGTATTTTTTTGTAAGGCCTCTTGTTAAATGTCATTTGCAGATGTCATTACTGTTCTGTTTACTTCCTCCCTCCACTAATGAAGATATGAAACAACACAGAACCCATCATTGATTTTACTAGGTGGTTTCTGTCAGCGTGCTGTTTATCAGTACTCCTTCTTTGTGGTCCTTCAGTCTGCATTCATTCCCCATGACAGCACACTTATCTGAGCCTTTCCCAATTCATTTTTCAAGCAGATTTTTCTAAGACACTTTAGGAAAGGTTTTGCTGGTGTTTCAATCCAGCTTCATTGTTTCTGCTGTTCTCCCTTCTTGTACACTAAGAATTTTGGCCTGCCAAAAAGCAACTGAGGAATACAATGAATGTTGAGGTATCTTTATTCCGACTTAAAAATTCCAGTTTGAGGATCCTGTTCTGTGCACACTTGGTGCCTCAATGGTGGACCCTGTCAAGGTCTAGGTTGTAACCAGCATTGATAATTTGTTCCTCAGAAAAGTTTCAAGTGTTGCAATCAGGTGTGTCAGATAACTTTATGTTGTGTTTTAGCTGCTGAATCAGTACATGGGCAGGGTGGGCCTTGGGTGGCACGTGACATCATCTTTATCTCTGCCCCGTGTTTCCCTTCAGGGGTGATCTTGCTGCTCCTCGATAAATTGCGGAAGATGAAGTGGGAGCAGATGTGGAGACTGACGGCAGAGCGGGAGCTGATGAGCATGCTGTCCACTTCACTGGCTGACCAGGTGAGTGGGACACTGCAGGACTGAGGCACAGCCACTGAGCCATGGGTTGAGGAAGGAAAGAAAGGGAGAGGGGATGAGATGTGGGAAAAGGCAAGGGAAAGCTGTTGTGCCTGTAGTCACCATCTGTTGAATCATTCTGGGCAAAATGTGGAAGAGAATGGAGATTTAGTCACAAGGTTTGGTTCCTCTTACTACACTGACATTTTTACCTCCTCTGCTGAGATGATTCATAAGAGGGACAAAAGGGGTTTTCAAGCTTTCATTTTCTGTCCTCCCTTCTTTAACAAGAACTCTCCAGGCACCAGAAGTCCAAATAAACTGTGTCTTTTCCCACTGGTTATTGTCTAATCAGATTTTAGTTTTAAGAGTCTCCTGAGCTTTCTTTACTGTTTCTGGCAGATGAGTCCCAGATGTCTTTTAATGTTCTCTTTGCCACAACAGCCCTGTAAAGACAAAAGTGTTGCTGTCTCCCTGCCACAGAAAGGAAGCTGAGGCCTAGAGAAGAAACTGTGCCTGAACACAGAAATACAGTTTTTCAATTTGTGCTTCTTGCCAGCTCTCAATTTAGACCCAGAAACAGAATGTAATACTAGACCTGAACCAGTAATTCTTGCTCAACAGCTTGAACATGTTAACTCAATACAGCATCATATTTACATATTTGTTCTCCTTCTGAGCTACCTCTGGCTGCTGACCAGTCACCACAAAGGAAGCATGCTCATGGAGATGTGCACTCTGTGCAGCATCTTTGCAGGGTGATCCTGAGGTTCATTTAAAAGATTCTTGCAACTTCACTGTGTTTTCAGTCAGGTCCTGAGTTACTGTCTAATACCTGCATGGGTCAGAATTTTGAAGAGCAGAGGAGGGCTGCTTGAGTCTTCCCCTAATACCTTATCCTCAAATTGTGCTTTTAACTTACTTCTCCAATGGAATGACTGCTGATGGCAAAACTTTCTCTCCCTCATGGTGTAGGCTGCTCTGCAACCTGTCCTACATGCCTTCTCCATAAAGTACCTGTGGTACTTGTTGCAGCAATAAAGTTCTACCTAAAGTCATGTCTAGTAATTCACCTTGAAGCAGCATAGCTGCCAGATTCACTATCCTGCCCTTTGTTAAAAAGTGGTGCCGTATTCAGTGCCAGCAGGCACTGTGTCTTTTACTGCCTGTTACTCTCCCTGGTGACTAGAACAGGAACCACACCTCATGCCAGCAGTACAAGATGAATGTTAGAAAACTTTGCTGGAGTGCCTTAGCTCTGTGTGTCAGGAGAGCTTGTTCCTCTTGTCTGGATCTATATATCATCCCTTAGATTAACAGCACCCTCCAAGGCAACAGAATTATGGAGAAAGGTTTACAGACTTCACCTTTCATCACTATTGGAATTTCTGCCTGTGAGCGGGAGAAGGAGAGTCAGCTGGGGGCGGGGGGGAGTTGGGATCACCTCACACAGTAGAAACAACATACCCAAATGTTTATCTGTTTTTTTTCTCCTAGGATATCTTCAATGCAGTCATCAAACAAAATCCCTTCCTTGTCTACCAGCTCCCATGTTTCTGGAATGTGCAGCTTTCTGATCACACCCGTTCTGAGCAATGCTACAGAGATGTGTCTGACCTGAAGGTATGTTGCACAGGAGGTGACCTTTGGGACAGAGAATGAAGGACTGCTGCCAGAGAAAGATGAACTGCCTTAAGTAGGGCGGAAACTAGCACATACTGTTTATATAGACACCCAAACGGGAAAAGGAAGTGTGACTTTGGTTTTGTGCATTCTGACTACTATTAGAAAATTCAAATATAGATGCTGCTTTGGGGTTTGGCAAGGTGTTAAAGAAGTGCTTTGCCTTCTTACATTTTGCACCTGTCACCTGTGCCAGTGCAGCTTACTAGTGAATTCTTACTGCTTTCCCAGGTCTTAGATCCTCCTAGACAAAGAATACAAAACCTTTCCTTTTTGTACTGGACAAGCTTGAAACTCTTTACTGAACATCATTTAATAGAGTGAAATTCAGAGAAGATTGGGCAGACCATAGCTAGAAATGGATTAGGAGAAATGTAAAGACCTTGCTCACTTCATATTTAGTCTTTGCACACACTTTACCCAGTCATGTTGCCACTCATTTTTCCATGTTTTATCCTGAAAAAAAGAAGACTGATTGAAAACCTATTAATTTAATTAAATGAAGCTATAGTGTGAGTTTATTAGCACATTTTTCACTATTAACAAGTAGAGTATAAAAGCAGGATGAATTTTAATATATATGGGTAAGTGAACATCAATTGTGCCCTGGCCATTTTGAAAGACTGAACTCAGAGATTCAAATGTAGCATGCAGAGTTCAGAACTGAAGCTTGATTGAGCTTTGTCCAGGTGTAGAGTAAGATTGTGCAGCAGTAGATTCCATCAGAGTGGACTAGTGGCATCAGAACATAGTAAATATTAGGTAGTTTTCAGTGACTGATTTTAGAATTCAGTTAAGGTTTGCATATTTGGACTTAAGTTTTGAGAATGCAAATGAGGTTTAAAAAAAACCAAAGGCACAAAACTATGGAAGAGGTTGCAAGGGCTCTCTGGAGACTATCCAAACCCCACTTAATGCAGGGCCCATATAGATAGACCTCAGCACCTTGTACAGATGAGTGTCGAGTCTCCAAACACTGAGGTTTCACATGCTCCCTGGCCCCATGTTCCAGAGTTTGGCCACCCTCTTTGTACAGCATATATCCTAAATCTAACAAAGTTTTCCCTTGTAGCAATTTGTAGAGTAACAGCAGGAGTGTTCAATATGAACACCAGATGTAGGATGAGTATAGAAAATCAATCACTCTCAACACACTTGCAAAAGATGTGCTTCCAAGAGACAAAAGTTCTACATGGGTTAAATGATCTGTCAAAACTGGCCATCATTGATTGAATTTCATATATAAATTATTCACAACTGTCTTTTCAGGTGTGATCCATAGAGGACAGCTTTTAAAGTTAAATCACCGTACTGTCAGTACACTAGTCACTAAATGGTTTATAATACCTGTTTGTAGGGCAGGATCAACACAGGCACTTTAAAAGCATCATGGTTTTATGCCTTGAAACAAAGTACTGGTAGAGATTTTAGTACTGCATTCATGTTGAGAATCATGTTTGACAGTGATTGCAGGGCCTGAAACAAAAAGAAAGATGTGTAACAGGGAAAATGTTTCCTAAAAGATGTACTTCAGAAAAATACACCTCCCACCTGTGACATATCACAGTATTTTGCTGTGAATTAGATGCTGAGATTAATTTATGTTACTGAGACACTCAGATTGGACTCAGCACAAGGTAAAGACACAGCCATTTACATGAGAAAAAGATACTGAAGCTGGTAACAAGGATCAAGGGTTTGGTTCCATTGCCTAAACATGGTTTGAGTCACCATAGGGACTCTGCAGTATCCATATAGGAGCGGCAGATAAAACACAGTCCTACAGGAGATGTCCTCTTGACAAGGCAGCTGATGGGCAGGCAGGAAACTGTAAGGTGCTTTCAGGGATTGAGATGTACACCTTGCTGTACATCTGGATTTAGGCAGCCAAAGTGTCATCTTTATGAGTGGATTTGGAGGCTGGAGCTCACCTCAGAGCAGATGTCTGACCTTCTGAGTCCAGTGACTGTGTTAACTCATCTGCTTCAGGTGTGGGACATCTAACTCATATGTAACACCTACAAGTAAGCATTTGACAGTATTTAAAAAACAAATTAAATCCTTTCTTTCTTGTCAATTAACAAATTTATCTCTACAGCTGTAAGTCAGGCTTGGTCATTGTTGCTGCATATTGTATCACACTTTCAGTTCCATTACAGTATAGGCAGTAAAGTCTAAGATATGCAATACTCTCCACTGATTTTCTGGCCTGAAGTATTTTAACTCAACAAGGGGTGCAGACACATAAGCAATTTTTTCAGCTAAACTGGAGTTATTCACACTACTAAAATTATCTCCTACATACTAAATTAGGGCTGAAATTCTTTGCCTTGAAAGAGAGGTCAGAGCCTTATCTAGTGCACATAAAACCCCATGGTTTCAATAAAACTTTTCCCATATTGAGCAGTTAAAGAACTGACCCTCAGGCAGCACTGTTTAAAATTCTTCATACAACTAATAAAAAAAAAAAAGGCATAGACCAATTAAAGTTGTGAATTTGCATTATGAAAATAATCAAAATTCTAGTTCTGTAAAGAAACCAGCTGGTTAGGTATATGAGTCTCACAAAAATTAACAAATGTCATTACCCCAAGTTAAAAATTTCACTCTTAAAATCACCCAAGTTAATCAGTTCCATGGCATTTAATATAAATGGTACAACACAACAGATTTGGCACAGTCTTTATTGCATGGTGAGACTGCAATGAGAAACAAGGTAAAACAAACCTTGAGGGTAAGAGGGAAAGAAAGACAGATTTTGAAGTTTGCACTGGGGGATAAAGAAGAATAGCATAGGAAAGAAGGAAGTGAATGGAGAGATTTAAATTCAAAAGGTAAAGCTGACCCAGTCAAGGATTCCTCAGCCAAAACAGAGTGCATTCCTCCTGTCAGACTGAAAAGGTGCTGATTTGATTCCATCTGGCCTCAAAGTCCATGGGAGTTGAGGATTTGTCGTCTCTTATACACAGAATTGTGTCAAGTAAGCTTGGACTGCCAGGGCTGTTCAGGGATCTCTTTGTGCATGTGTGTTCGGACACTTCTTTGCTGCTTTCTTCACATTTATGCAAGGCTTAGGGAACAGTTGAATATTTCATATTGCCTGAAGTGGATTCTGATCACCTTTTTCTCTTTTTAGACCACGTTAAATTGCATCTCTATCCATTTTACTGGTTTTTTTTTTTTTCTTTTCCTGGGGGATTGGTCTGAATCTGAGGTTCATTTATGTATTGCTTTTGCTGGATTAGTCCCTGCATTTGCTTGCTTCTTGGTCAGTACTTTGTTCCAGTCTGTAAGGAAATCTCAGTTACTATGATTTGGCACAAACCTAATGGCAGGAAAAGGACTGTGAAAGAAGGTACTGAATTTTGATACCTCTGACAATGAATCATGACCTCACTGAATGAGTCAGTCATAAAGTCTGGTTGTCAAGGATACAGATGCTATTTACATGCAGACAATCTGGTAATTCACAATCACAGAAATCAGATGCTGGACTCTTCAATGGGAATGTATCAAATTATTAGAATTTACACACTCTCTAACATGGAAAAATGCTTTACAACCTATTGATGGCTTTTCAAACTGTTTTGAATACAGCTGATACTAAATCAGCAGATTGATAAATAATGAATCTCATAAATTCCTCATTGGGAACTTGTGTTCTGTGATTCACTGTGTCCTCCCTGGGAATGTCCTCCACACTGGGATGACTTTGTGATATTGCTTACAGAAGTTTAAACAGCTTCTTTTCCATAACTGTAATACATCATTTCAGCTCTGCCTCAGACATGACCCGTTTCACCTCTCTGTGTTCCAGTCCCTGAGCTGCCCCATGCTGTCCAAGCACTTCTGCTCTAATCTGCAGCACTTCTGGCATTCTGCAGCCTTGCACATTTAACGCCAACGAAGGAAGAGCTGCAGTTAGAGGAGTGAGGGCTCAGGAGGGTTAAACAACACCCCTCCTTTGAGTGAGCATTGGAGCCAGTCAGATGTTTCTGTCCTGCCACACAGGAAGCACCATGGGTTTATAGGGGTGTTCTCACAGGCAGGAGGCCTCTCATTAAACACTGGCACAGGAGCTGAAGGAAAAGAAGTTGAAGAATCCTTCAGAGGACAAGTAACGACCTTTGAAAAGCACAAGGCAGGGGCAGTCTGTCAGCTTAGTGCCATACAGCAGAGGCAGTGAACAGGGGAGTAAAGTAATCCCTGGGACCATGGGCACCAAATTAGGCAGGTCAGGGATTTGAGTCCCACATCCAAATTAGGGTTGTTGGCTACTCCAACTCGAGACTCTTTCACTTAGGTGGTTTAGAATGTTACATTAAAATCTCTGTGATGGCATTCTTATGAAGTATATGAACCTTTCTGAGGAAATTGGTTCTTTTATTAAACCATTCATTTCTGATAAAAAACAGTTTAAAAAATAAAGTTTCCAGACATTTCTAATCATGGCATAAGTTATACATGTGGTGCATATTTGCAGTGTGGTTTGGGGCATATTTAAACTTCTAAAAAAGCCTACTGAGATGGCATTAAAGTGACATATATAGGTGGCTTTACTCTGCAGATTTGCCAAATGTTTAACTCCTATTGATTCAGTGAGAAGGGTCTGGTTGCCTAAGCAAGGAGTCCAGTCTTTTAGCAGAAAAGCTTCCTGTTTACAAAATACCACTTGTTTACCTAAATTGTGAAGTGCTCATGGGCTTAATTAAGGATATCTGCTCAGTGCCTTGCAAAATGAAACTTCTTTAAGCTTAAATTTAAGCTTAATTTATTCTTATTTCTTACCCTTTAGCCTGGAAAGCAGGTATATAATTATACAGGATATCCTTTGCTCTTTGATTCTGGAAGGGCTGAAGCAGAGCAAGAAATTATCAAGATACATCTTTGGGTGAAAAAAATGGAAGAGATTGTGGTTAAGGAAACATTTGGCTAAATACTTATTTTTGAGAGAGAAAATGCTTCAGGGAAAAAAATAGTTAAAGGTACCTATAGAAATAATGTGTTCATGCTTATTGTTTTATGGTTTGAACATCATGTTTGAAATATTTAATCTTCCCAGAGATTAAATGCAGATGGTTATGTAAGGAGGTTTGCGGGGATTTTTGTTTTCAGTGTGTTTCCATCCAGATAACTGTTTTAGAGCCTTCCTAGACTCTCCCAGCATATAACATCCTCTCTTCCCTCCCATCTCACATCCCACTGCCAGTCCATGAGGCTCCCACTGTGTCATTCCCTGAGTTCCTTGGGTCAGAACCTGGGGAATAAATGGGAACTATGGGTGCAGTTAGCCTGTTTTAGGCCACAAACGTATGGAAGTGTTCCAGGAAGCTGGCTGTGTGTAATCAGGGAGTGGTAATGGTTGCTGATTAACTAGGGTGATATTAACAGAAATGTGGATAGCGCCAAATTGCTTAATGACAACTAACCAAGTGTTAAATAGATGTGGAATTTTAAGTTCTGATCTTTCAGTACTTAAATTACTAAATGAAGATTAAGGAAGTTTATTTTCTCATAGTCCTCAGGAGGCTGCGATCAAGAGTGGGAAGGCTCTGTAGGTCAGCCTGAAGGCTAGCAATTTTCCTGAGGTGTCTACCCAGATAATGGCAGTGGAATTTTATATTTCTAGCTGGAACTTCCTCTGTAAGCCAGCAGAGTTTTGAAATAACTTAGAAACTAGAAGAAGAAATAAACACGGTATTATGGTGCTATTCAGCCTTGGAACAGGGATGTTGGAGTAATGAGATTTTCAGTTTCTAGATTCACTTTCTCTTTTTAATGTGGAGATTACTGTCTTCAAACAAAGTGTTTGGTTTTTTTCCTTCTGATTTCCCTGTAGTCTCTTGCCAACTGAACTTTTTTATTTCTCCAATCAATTTACTGTTGTGCACAATAAAATCTCTAACGCAGTGGCCATAGCTTTACCTGTGCGATCTTTATTGTGTGCCTCACTGATGCCCATGACAGTCTCTACAAGAGTGTCTTGGCCTGCACAAATTCTGCTGTAGCTGATGGTGCAATAGACCATAGCAGACAGACAGAACTGAATGTGAGTTTGTGGGCTGACATAAAAAATATGGTCTTTGGATGCAGTGTTGTATATCAGGGTGAAAAGTCTTGATGCTTTTTGTAACTTGCTGTTCTTTTTTATGCTTTGGTATATCACATACTATTTATCTAATTGTGTTACATTTGAAAAGCAGCCTGCTTTTTTGCTAGACCTGTTTTGTGGTTTTTCTACCTCAGGTCATCCAGATGGTTGCATAGTTAGTTCCTTTATGTTCTTTAGCACATCATTTTAGCACACATTGGCATGTGCTGTCCTTTTTGATTAAACAATCAGCTTGTTTAGATAGTCATTGGCTCCATTCAGCTGTGTGCAGTTCACTCCAGGCCCCTGACATCAGTGTACATGCAGCACCCTGACACGTTTCAAATCGGATCAGATCTGAGCCACCAGCTAAGCTCTTGACACTTGCCAGCTTACACACACAACAGATCCTGAAGCACGGCAGCAAAGAGCCTCTGCACTGACAACTGCAGTTGTCTGGGTTTGAAATCATCTCCCACACAACTGGGTAGAGGCATCAGTAAAGGCCTGGCTGTGATGTGACACTGTGTGTGTTGATGGGAATTTCCTGCAGTACCTAGGAGCCTGTCCTGTGACAGTTTCTAAGGTTATCATCATTAGCCATGTCTGTGTTCATGGTCCCAGATCTCTGGGTGCTCAGAGTGCTCAGCAGCATTAGGATGCTTGTGAGTATCCAAAAGGAAACACATGAAGAGTAGGAGCAGTATGGAAAGCACACGAAAGGTTTTTCTAGTGAGCATTTTTGTTCCATTTGCCAGATTCTTAGCTTTCTTTGATCCACTCTTAAATAAGTACAAGTTACCAGCAGACAGTTTCCATTCTATGCCTGCTTGTAAAAATGCATGCTGGTACCCTGTAAAACTGTTAAATAGCTCTTTAGGTTCCTTCAGCCCTGTGTTTCTGTTACATGTGCCCATTTCCCTGAGGTAGGATTCAGTTGCTGAGATTTTTTTCAAGTGTTAATACCTTTTGCTGCAGTTACAATGGAGGAAATATGTCAACTTCTTTTCTAAGAAAGGAGATTTTGATGATCCATTTTTCAGTGGGAAAAATCTGTTATCTTAAGTTTATGCCCTTACTTACCCAAAACTCTTTTAATTTATGTGGTGGCCTATATTTTCACCACATGATGCAGCAACATGTTTCTGCACCGTTATGCTATGCTTCTGAACATCTGGACAAATGTAAAACCAGCAAAGAATGTAGCATTCCTGGGACAAACATCTGCACCAAGTAAGTTGGTCCAAATAATTTCCCAAATTCATGCAGTGTGTGGATGCATCATAATCTTTATTTAAGGCGCTCCTATAACTGGG
>NW_005054334.1:1331854-1338220 GCF_000277835.1 Geospiza fortis | reverse complement strand
AAGAGCTTGTATGGTTTTCTGACATCCTAGTAGGCTTAGCAGTGAAATCCAAGCAGTAATGGATAAAGCTTTTCTTATCAGGAGGTATTTTGTGGGTTTTGGGTAGGTAGAATAGAGTGCCATAGCTTTTGTGGCAGTATAAATACTCAGTGGAGTGACCCATTGTTTGTTGAAGTCTAGGCAGAATTCAGGCTGTGTCCTGTTCTTTCCTCATCCAGTCCGCTCCCTGGGCAACAAATACCATGGTTTCAGAGAACTCCCTGTTCCTGTGGAGCTGTGTTGCTGACACCAAGGGAGCTGCATTCATCTTCTCCAGGCTGCTCCTGCTCTGTGTGCAGGGCTTCAGCTGGGTGTGTCCCTCCCTGAGCTGTGATGTTCAGAACAAAGCTGACCATGGTGCTGTAGCTCTGTGCTGTGTGTGAGTGACATGGTGTCTTCACACAATTAACTTAATGGATTAAGAGAACTTCCAGAACTTCAAGCTTGGAAACGTTCCCAAGGGGGACTCTTGTTTTTAACCTCTTTAGAAGTCACAGGAATAAAACTGAATACAAAGCATTTGGTGATTTCTTTCTTATGTCTAAAATATAGCCTCTGTAAAATGAAATCATTCCTGCAAGCCACTATCAACTCCCTCTTGGTTTTTCCTTAGGGTCTCATTCCCGTTCACACTGGCAGCAGTGCAAAGTTGCCTCAATGCAAATGAGGATCAAGCCCTTTATGCCAGCAGTCGAGTTTAAGTCTAGGCCACAGTCATCTCCCATTAGCAGAGGATAAATATCTGCTAGAAAGTGGAACTCAGAGGGTGAGAAGTTGTACTGCATTGCTGTGTTGTGTTAATCCAACAGAGATCAGTCTTGTTTAAATTAAGCAAAGGCAAAAAGGAAGTTAGATTAAATTCAGTCCTTTTTGAGCTATTTAAATTGGTATGGGAATTAATTTCAAGCTGCTTCTTCTCAAAATCTAGCCTGGAAAGAGGCTTCCTGGCCTGAAACAGGGAATCAGTTTCATTAGCAGAAACAGTCATGTGGAAATCTGAGATTGATGTTTAATACCTACATCACTGTGTCCCTTGTCCTTCCATCTTCTTCAGCAGAGTCCATAAATGATCAGCTCCATGATTAGAGTTGTGGAAGCACTTACAAGGTGCTGTTCTCAACATAAAGTATGTTGAGAATGTGCAGGTGATACCATGGAAGAGTTTCCAAGCACACCACCTCCAGAGTGTACAGTTACTTGTGGAAGGCACAGCAAAGCCTTCCCTATAAAAAGACAGAAGATAGTCTGGGTAGTTTGGGTTTTTTTTTCTTCTGTTTTTAAGAGGGCAGCACACTGAACACGCATAAAAAGAGCAGATAAAGCAAATCTGTATTCTAACAGCAGGATGTCTTTTCTCTTTTTTCCCTCTGAGGTGATTCACTGGAACTCACCGAAGAAGCTGCGAGTGAAAAACAAGCATGTGGAGTTTTTCCGCAACCTGTACCTGACA
Organism: Geospiza fortis; assembly: GCF_000277835.1. Taxonomy (NCBI): domain Eukaryota; kingdom Metazoa; phylum Chordata; class Aves; order Passeriformes; family Thraupidae; genus Geospiza; species Geospiza fortis. The sequence continues at coordinate 1,336,731 of NW_005054334.1, read as the reverse complement.
TTCCTGGAATATGATGGGAATTTGCTGAGACGGGAACTCTTTGGCTGCCCCAGTGAAGCAGATGTTAACAGTGAGAATGTAAGTGGGATGTCTAAGGCTTGGTGATACAAAGGGTGGTTCAGACAAGGCACCGGATTTCTGCAGACTCAGAGTTGGTTGTGGAGGTAGTGCAGGGCAGTGGAACTCAGGAGAATTAAAGGCAATGCTCAGATTCCCAGAGAGACACTGTGCAAATCATTAATCTCTCTGTGCCTGAGTTCCTCACCTGTAAAACCATTGTATTAATCCCATCTTTACCCTGGGGTTTGCTACTTTTTTTGTCTCCTTTGCCCTTTTAAAATCCCCAACATCACAAGCTGAAAATGAGGATTTGGGCTCTTATTCCATTAGGCAATCTCACCCTTAAATCTTGTCGTGATTTCATCTGGGATAGAGTTAATTTTTTCCTTAGTAGCCAGGGCTCTGTTTTGGATTCAGTATGGCAGTCCTATAACTTTCCAGGAGGTCTTGTTTCTTGCTGTGTATTCGTTCAATATACAGTGATGTCAGTTTTGTCTGGTAGATACTAATGCACAAATAATGAAGAAAAAGGAAAATACCAAAACTACTGGTATTTAGGTCTGTGAATTTTTGCTGTGCTGCAGGCTGCAGAATGAGCAAAGACTTCAAGGTACACAAGGCTGTGAGACTGCAGGTTTTTTATATCCCTTAACCAATCAAAGCAGTATTTATGTGTGTCTGCATAAAATCTGCAATCAGAACCTTTCAGACTAAGCAAATCTTTTGAAAATGATTGAAATCAAGGATGTTTACCCACAGATGTATGTGTATGTGTATGCCTGTGCATTAGTACATATAATTCCAAAGTAAAAAACTATTAACTGAAATGTTTATACCTGGATGTATATGAACTCCTTGTGTATAATATGGTTTCTGGAGATTTGTAGACCAAGTACCAATTTTGCCTACATAATCTGAAAGGAAATAAAAAGGAATCTGTAACAGTTTATTCAGGAAAAAATATTTCCAAAATATGCAACGTTGTCTCCATAAAAATCAATTACGCAAAGCCAGTATCATGTACACATTAGCAATTAAGAAGTAATTGACAGTCAATATCATCATTGACAGTCAATATCATCATCAATATCATTAAGTGTTTCCATTTAGCCTGTGAATAAAATGACCACAGGAGATGCCATTCCTATATTTTTAGATACAGCACTAAGAGATTGGATAGATGTATTTTAACCCAAGGCACAGCTTCCCAGACACTTTATTTTACCATCTCATTGTCTTCTGAAAGGAGTGGGGCTTAACTGGGAGAGACGAGGAGGTGAGGAAGAGCAAGAGAGAATGAGAGAGAGGGAGGACAGGTGCACCAGCAGAGCAGAAGCACATGGAGGAAGAAAATCCTCTGCAGGAGCCTTTTAGACAATCAAGTGGACTCAATGTGATAAAAGACCACTAAGAGCCTCGCCCTTGGAGACATCAAGATACACGAGACAGAGTAGAAGGTAGAATAGGAAGAGAAAAGCTGACTGAGACATTAAAAGAAAGACAACAATACACACCTTTATAACACTGTGAGAATGCAGCTTAAAATTGTACTGAATACACAATGTTGTGTGGGTTCAAAGAGCATGAATGCAGTCACAGACTTCTTGCTGTATTTTCCAGAGCTCTGTAAATCCTTTATAAACAGATTTATTCAGACAGCAAGTTCCTTGGGAGTAGTGCAGAGCAAATGCAAGTTCTTGCTGTAAATGGCAGTCCCTAAAGTTTAAAACAGCACATTTTACTGAGCTTGTATCTGGTTGACAGACACTGGAAATGACTAACTGTTCAAGCCTGTTTCTTATTCAAGACAAGTAGAATGCAATATGGTATATGGTATGGCTTGTGTCTGAAAAAGAAGTGTAACTCATTCCTCCATTTATAAATCATATATATATATATTAAAAAAAAAGATACTGGAAAAGAACAAGCTAGGCATACAAAAATATGTGATTCCTAATTCGCCAAGAGGCACCAAAAAGTTAACAGCCTTCTATCAAAGCAGTATGAAGTAGGAAAAAATCCAACTTCAGAAGACTTCAGAGTAGTCACTTAGAAGACATTTGTATTAGTTGCCCTTAATATAAACTCCCCTCTAGATTTGACTATGTTATTTTATTGTAGAACATAGCAAGCAAGTTTCAGCTTTGAAGTTATGAGACCCTAAGAACAGGATTATCTTGGAAACAACTCTTGCTCTATCTGCTGTAGCATATACAGTGTCACAGGTGTGCTGTTAAATACAGCACATTCCTGTGATCTATTGCAGGATTATCTTCAGAAGCACAGCATCTTGTGAGGTGAGGAGGAAAGCACTGTCATTTCTCCCTGTATAAGAATTAGGGGGCATGAAGTGGAAACAGCAAGTAGCAGGTTCAGAACAAAAACATTTCAGTCACAATGTGATGAAGCTTTGAGCAGGAAGTAATGTTTCTAAAAGTATACATGTCCTCAAAAGTTACTCTTCTCGGAAAGCAAATCAATCAGGAGCTTTTAAGCTTTGGTGCTGGAAGTCCTTGAGCCACAAGTTGAGGTCTAGGTTAGAGTTTGGAGAAATCCTCACTTCTACACTCCCTAGACAGCCAGCTCACAGCTGGAGAGAGGATGCTGACCCAGGTGAGCCTTCAGTCTAAGATGCATTCATAGACTTCCATTAGGATTCATAAGCTTGTATGTCACATGAAAGGCTATAATTTTTGTTAAGTCAGGTATGTATGAGGTAGGAATTGCTGATTAAGTTATCTTTTCCTATTATTTTTCCTTTTTTTTTCCTGAATTGAGACTGGCACCCCCAAACACAACAGGGCTTTCTTACGTTAGGCAGTGTACATGGGTAGAAGGTGCTCCCTCAGCTGCCTGTGCTTCTGTGCACTGTGGAGCAGTGGAAAAAATGTCAGAACATCTCTGCTGTTCATAATTGGAGAGAATTACTTGAGCACTAATGCACTGAGCCCTGCTGTGGAAGAAGTAGTGGCTTGGTGTGAGTCTCACTCACAGTCTGGCTGTGTCAAAAGATACCCTTAAGGTCTTGTTCCAATATACCAGCCACTGTTTTTCTACAGCTTAATATTTGTAGTGACGTTTTATTTACAATTCAACCTGTAATTAAGGCATTCCATTTGTAATGCAAATATCTGTAGAACAGGAAAAGGAAGTGTGGCAGTGGGGACTGCTGGGCTGATTCTGTTTCTCTAAGGCCCTTTTGCACTTCTCATCAGTACAGAGATGGCCTTAAAATGAATTTAAATTACATATCTTCCCTTTTTAAGGACTCTTTAACAGTGCCAGAGAGATGTAAAGGGGCATTAGTTTAAAAGGTAATTGGATCTCACTTCAATCTCTCTCACCCTTCCTGTGTGTATGCATGCGAATACATGTATGCTTAAATATATATTATGTCTATATACATGTGGAAGTACCAGTACTTTTCTTTTTCTAATGTTTGCTATGAAAGTATAATGCCACAGAGTGAATTTTAAGAGGTCTGAAGGCCATCTTCAGATAATGTACTGCATAGTTCTGATTTAATCAGATGCTGATGTTCAGTTTCTCCAGACTGGACTGTTACTAGGTTCCAAAGCACTGCAAAGGAGTGGATAGAACAGATAGGGCTCAGAAACTGAAATACTGGAGGCAAAAAAAAACCTCACTGAACAGAATAATTGATCTGTTTATGTAAAAATGCATATATGTATGTCTATGTGTACATGAGTGCTTCGTCTGTTCTTGAAAATAGTCAACCTACAAGACCTCTATGTGGCAGGGGCAGGCTGGGAGGAGGAGCCTGCCATGTGCTTAGAGTGCCCTGTGTCCCCCTTGTTCAATACGTGCTTGAGTGAGGTCATGCAAAGCAGACTCTTCTCTGCAAGTTGGTATTACAGTCATCCCTTTGTCTTCTGTGCAGATTCTGGGTGGAAAATCCAGAATATGAACCAAACCCTCCTGTAAGCACAGTCATTGACTTGAGTGGGCCTTAGAGCATGTCCTTAGTCACTCTATCCTACTCATTCCATGCCATTTCCCCATTTCCACACCCTCTTTCTTATTTGGATGCAATGTGGAAATCCAAAAAGGCAATCTCAAATAATAATATAATAATCTCAAATTTGAATATTTTAAATTGGCTTTTAATGCTTATATCCAGTATTTTATTCTAAAGGACCTACTGTAAAGCCCAGAATATTTCAACAGGATCTTCCAGCCAATCTCTATAGTTACTCTGTGAGATAGTTACTGTAAGCCTGATTTTAGACCAAGGCACACACTCAACCTTTCAGCATTCTTATAAAACTTCTTTCCTGCAGACAGCTTCTCACCATGTACTTCTGCAAAAGCATTAAATCTGAAGGTTGAATGGAGGATCCCTGTTAGTGAAGCTTGTATCCTGATCCAAAACCCCAGGGCAAGATCAGTGGGAAGTGTATCACTGAGTCCACTCAATTTAAGGAAAGGACAGTAGAATCCCATTAGAGAAGACTTTCAGGAAACACAGGAGAAAAAAAAGTATGTTTTTCTTCTCAGATTTTCAAATCAGCAATACAAAGAAACGGTGTAAAAAAACTCCAGCTGTCCCTTAACACACTTGCTTAGATGTGTACTTACATACTAAGTATGTTTTTACTTAGTTACTTCTTTTGTGCAAAACCAAAGATTCCTAATATGAGCAAAAGGCTGTGCATGCCAACTTATAGTATCCACCAGAAAAGAGGGAGATTCTAGCAAGGTACCACACAGTATAAACAGAACTAACAAATTTAGCAATTTCTGAGTGACTATAATAGCATGTAAATGAAGCTTCCAAGTCAGTATCACAGCCCTGA
>NW_005054334.1:1302941-1331797 GCF_000277835.1 Geospiza fortis | reverse complement strand
CACATTTGTAGAACTGCAATTTAAAGTTCCTATTTTGTGATGTCATAGTCTTTCTCTAGTAATAACAGATGGTATATGGCAGTTTTGAGGTGAAATCCTGACTCTCCCAGCTGTGTTGTTTCTATTATTGTAACTGTTATTGTTATTAAATGCTGAGCTGGCATCCTGTTACTTGCCTGAAAGTTGCCATTATACTGCTTTCAACTGTTTATAATATTATTAAGTGGAGGAGCACATGGACTGGGATTTTTTTTTGTCATGTTGTTATGCCCTTTTTTTCTTTTCTCACATTTTTTAACATGAAACATGGGGGAAAGCTTTGAGGTTTACCCACACCAAAAGGTCTGATGACCTCTTCATGAAAGTACTCCATACCTCAGAGAAGGAGCTGTCTTTTGCAAGCCTGGTGACAAACTAGGCAAATTATAATGCAGAAAAATTATGGCTTACACATTGCCAGTAGCATTTGCTTTGACTTTCAGGAGGCTCAGGTCTCTGGAGACTCTTTATTAGGAGTGTGCATGGATACATCTGAGCAGATTTTATATATCCCAGTGACACAGCAGGGTTGGGCATGCTGCAGGCAGGGGACCTGGACAAAGAGTGGTGTTTTCTGTGATTATTTCCTCTGAATCCTCCATGCCAGGTTCTGACTGGACAGTAGAGCTGAGAGCAGGAACCTGTATTTGGTCTCTGCTCTGAGGGACATCCATTGCCCTCAGCAATGACCGGACAGTAGGGAGGAGAAAAAAATCCAGATTCACGTACAAAAGAGATGAAATCCAGGTCAAAAGCAGAAAGGAAAGAGAGAGTGTACCAAGAAGAGGAGAGGACAGTTGGGTGCCTGTAGGTATAAGGAGCTGGCAGACTGCTTGAATAAGGAGCATGGGATGAGACACAGGACTGGGACTTACTTAGACCCATAAAACTTCCACACAAGAAGGAATGGGTCAAAGACTAATCTGGGCCAACAAAAGCAAGGTGACCTACCTGTCAAGACAGTGTGCTGTAAGAGGATCTGGGAACAGCTCAGCCAAAAAGGTTTGTCAAGGGTCTGGGGAAAGGAGATGAAGAGTACTAGCAAATCTGACATCTGAAGATCAAGGGGAGCTGTACATGGTATATACAGAACTGTCTGAGATACTCCACATGCCTAAAAATTGCATTTTCAGTTGTGTGGAATATTTGCAGTCAGGATAAGCCATCACTTCCATTTAGCAGGAGTATTAGTGGTTTTCACACACTGCAGCAAAATTCCTCTCGCCAGGTGGGTGTGCTCAGGCACGATCCTCTTTGTCCTTAGCACAGCTTTGTTTCACAGAAGGCTCAATTTGACCCATAGCAAATGTACAAAATTTTATGGTGTGGGAGGAATAAATGTTCAATTGACGTGGAATTAGTCTGGCTTTTATTACTGATCATTGGAGAGGCCAGAAGGACTTTATGTAGGTCATCCAAAACAAGACTCAGTGAATGCTTTTTCCTCTCTACATCATCATCTGTTTTGTTTATGCCATGCTAAAGGCAACTGTTAATTCACACACTTCAAAATGCTAAATGTTGCAATCTAAATTGCCTACTGGTGGGAACTGGACAGCTACACAGGAGAAAATGAAACTGCTGCAGTTTATAACCAGATTTTTGTTACATCCTGGGCTGGTGTCAGTTTTCATTTCAGTGGCTGAGTTGATTTTGTGCTATGAAACTTAACTGCACACACCTGGGAAAAGGAAAGATGATCTGAAAGTTCTGAGTTTCGTCTAAGCTGCTCAGTTCTTGTTGTGTTAGTGTGATATTGAGCGGGTGACTTAAGCCTGGTGTCATCTCGCCTCAACTTAAACACTTGATGAGAGAGCCTACATTAGGGATCTTATCCCTTTCCCCAAGATCTAACTGGCCTGTAGACACATGACATTGTTTGTTGCTGGGCTTTGATCTTTTTTTAATGAGTAATCCCTCAGAAAATACTTCTGATCTTGGATTTTTAATCTGTCTCATCTAATATGAAGTCCTGGGTTTTTTGGTGGGAAGTGAATTGTTTCAGTGACACAGCAGTTTAGGAAAAAAACTAAGCCAATGACAGATTTGCTGACATTAGGAACAGCCTTAGGAAGGAAGATTCATGAGCAGAGTCGCCAGTTTGCCAGTGAAAGGTGCATGTTGTGTTGCCATTATCATACAGGTCTGCCATCTGTCATAGGGATACAAAACACCTCATCTTATAGAAATGTGTTAGACAAGTAGACCTGGAAAATCAAGGCTAAGTTATTTCTCTGACTAGCCTAGCTTCAAAGACTACTTTTCCTGAGATGGAGCCTGATCCCCTGCCACATCTGGTGTCCCAGAGAAATAATATAGCCCATATTGCTTTAATGTATTTGTCTCTTTGTTTGGGCCTTATGCATATCGTAATTCATTTTTATTTTTTGAACCAAATTCTGAATCAAGTTCTGAACCGTAGTTCATTTTCATTTCTGAACCAAGTAGCACCATGATGCTAATGAAGGCAGGTGTTGTTTCCCACAACAGTATTTGCTAGAACAGTATCTACCCTGCACAGTCTGAAAGCATTTTTCAACTGTGAGAATGTTTCCTAGGGGTGATATTTCCCACATGCTAAGTGGCAAGTAGCCTTAGCATTGAAACTCTTCTAGAAGCACAGTCTTGCTAAGCAGGGTACTTGTTTATGAGAATACGTGCTGTTTCTCTACAGCTGAGAAACTTTTGCTGGGTTGGGCATATCATTATCAATGTAATGGAGGCATCCATAATGGGAAAAAATCCACAATGGATTTTATCAAATCCAGTTGATATTTAAGTCCTTATTTTGATTGAGCACTGTATTTAAGCATCTGTTTGCATAGATCTGTCAGCATTCCCATTATAAACACATCTTTTCAAGAAGACAGTGTGGGAGCAAACTTTAAACCAAGCTAAGAGTTCTTTGTCTTTAAATAAGGGATCCACATAATATGTGTGCAGTAGAAAAGATTATATTAGAGAAATTTTATGTTCTCTCCTTCACCTCCATCACCAACTTTGGTGAGTTTCACCATTAAAAAGGTGGGACTTCTCAGAAGCTATGTCTCCTCCTCCCACCCAGGGTTCAATAGTGAACGAAGCTGTAATTCAGTTCCAAATGTTATTCTTGAACTCATAATTAAATATTTTAGCCTCTTAGCTTTCAACCCAAATGCAATCTGATAATTATTTAGTGACTGCCTGATTAATAACTGCTGTGCAATTAAAATCTTCTGGCCTGGTCATTTGTACATTCAGAAGGGATAGTAAGATACCCCTAAAATGTGCATTGCTGTTGTTTTAACTATTTAAATTTCAATAATCTTTTTAATAATTCTTTTAAGGGAACACTAATGTCCCTTCTCAAGGAAGAAACAGAAAGATATAAGATGCTTTCTAGTAATTGTTGTAAATATTGAGTTAAATTCAAATATTATTTGAATGTGATTTTGAAAATAGAGTGCAGGCTCAGCTGAATGATGGTTTGTAAAGCAGAAAGAATGAAACTCCAAGGATACGTAAAAGAACTCCTGATTTCTGTTCCACCTAAAAGAGATCTTGATATCAATAGAAGTTTTGCCTGAGTAAAGATTTGTGAAGATTCACACTCTCATCTTTCTAATAGCAGTCCCTCTTGAGGGATGTTTTAAGATCTGTGCAGAACAATAGCAGAGAAGAATGACAGCCTGATCCAAAACTCATTGAAATCAAAGTAGGTATTTCCATTATTCAGAAGAAGATTATAGAGTGATGTACAGGAAAATATCAGGAATTATTCCATCAGCCTTCACAGGAAAACAGTCAGTTGTAAGTATTGCCGTGCATGGCAACCATTATGCTTATAGTTCCAAGAACAATAGCTCTTCTTAACACAGAACAGAAAATACCTATATTTTCCTTTTTCTTTTTTCTTGAAGATGGTGAAACTACTACTTTATTCATTCTGAGCAGGATAAAAATATGTCTATAATTCAGTAACCTTTTTAACGAAATAGTTTTGAGGCACACTGTGATTTTTATCAAAATTTGTAAAATTCCTATATAATGGGTATTTTTCTCATTTGCTGATGAATGTTTTACTAATTGGCTATTGTTCTTACGGGATGCTTTTAAGAAATCAGATACAAAAATGATACTTTATTTGTAACCTACATTTTAGAGCAGTAGATACTGAACTCAATTTCCCATGTTAAAACCATAAAAAATTTTCATCTTCATCACTTTCATTCAACATTTTATTGCAGGCGTGACTGTTTTTTTCCTTTAAAATTAATATCCTAGCTGGATGTTTCAATATCCTAGCTAGATGTTTGGCTTTAAAATCACAGAATCATATAATCATAGAATAGTTTGATTTGGAAGAGACCTTTCAATGATCATCTAGTCCAACCCCAAAAATAATTAGTTTAGGAATGGAATTGGTCATGTGCATAGACAATTGGTCAGTTTTTCACTTCTAACTTTCCCTAGAGCTAAAGTTTATTCTCTTAAAACTACCTGTCTAAGAGAATTTGGGATTAGATTGCTTTGAGATGCCCGTTTTGTCTTTGAAGAGGCTTGGTTTCCAAGGGAGCCAGGAAGTTATCTACCATCCTCCACATTTCTCAAACTAGGTATCCGGAAGCATAAATCCCATTTAAAGGCTTACTTCTGGCACCTCTGCAGTGGAAAGAACATAAATCTCAAGAGAAGGAGTAATGATCAGTTAAAGATGTTACATTCCCAGCTCTCTGTCCGTGCTGGTAGCAGCAGTTACTGTTCTCCAGCAGAGGCAGCAGACTGGGAATCTCTCAGTGCTGAATCTGCTGCTGAGTATTGGCTAGTGGAGAATGTCTGTGACTAGTGTAAAACCCTACTTCTAGTAAGGATGATATTATGCAACACATTGGAACATTAACTCTTAGACTTGATGATTATTCAACCTGGAATTGGTCACTGGATCTTGAAAGTACATAATACAGGTAATATAGAGAATATATAGACCATAATAGAGTGTCCTGTCTGCGTTATGAATTTACCTGCATGCCCTTCCTTCTAATTTCTTGTGCAGTAACAAGGGAAACGTCAGGGAAACCCTGTTACTCTGTATATTCCATTCCTCTTCGCATCATTCTGCAATTTCCCAGCCTCCTGGTTCTCTCTGATGTGCTAAAATAATTACAAGGAAACGAAGTTTACTTCCATTCTTTGCTTGCAGCTCCAGAAGCAGCTGTCTGAGCTGGATGAGGACGACCTGTGCTATGAATTCCGTCGGGAGCGCTTCACCGTCCATCGCACTCATCTCTATTTTCTGCATTACGAGTACGAGCCTGCTGCCGACAACACCGATGTGACACTGGTGGCACAGCTGTCCATGGACAGGTAGGGAACACCTCTTGTTCATCTGGGAGCGTGAGACAGCTTTTTATTACAGGGAAATCTGACTATGGACAAATGCGTGTCCGTGGAAACCTAGATATTGTCTGTGCAGTGCACACACTGTGCTACACTCTACATGAGTTCATGAGAGGGTGACTCCTGGAGCGGAGCAAGTTGTTGCTTGTTGGGATTGTCAGGCATTATTAGTCCATGGAGTTTTGCAGCAACTTAGAAAAACCAGATGTTTGTAATAGAATTAGGCAAGCAGTTGTAGCTGACCCAAGTTTTTGCATGTGTTTTTCTGCACTGGAGGATGTTAGTTTTGGCATTTTCCTTGCAGAAAATTTCAATTAGTGATTTTTCATACAGTAAGAATCAGAACTAAATATTCTTGTTTCAAATTAGGAAGTTGAAAATTATACTTTTTTTTTTTTACTGTGCTAGTGTGAAATAAAAAATCTCCATCTGAGCAGAGTCATTGCATCTTTGTCCAAATGTTGATTCTCAGAAAAACATTTGAGCTTTTAGTTCTTAGGTGAAGTGGAATTTACTGGTATTTAATTTGGGGGGAAAAAAACCCATTTTGTGACAAGTTCTACATACACCTTTCTGATTCCTAGCATTGCAATTAGCTGAAATTTTTCAGAAGCTTGAAAGTGCAGTCTGGATCAGCCAGCTTTGTGAAATTTTGCAATTGTCGGCTCTCTTTTTTTTTCTCCAGCTTCTCAGTTCATATCTGGTCCAAACTTTGTAGTTACTGCCATCATAGTGAGTTACAAAACAAATCAGAACTCGTTGAGTATTATCCAGAAACTGATCATTTCCTTCAGTATAGCACGTACAGAATATAACATGGCATGTGAATAACACCACTGCTACACTAGTAGAAGGTCAGCAGTTTTCCAGGAGGGTTACAGGAATTGAGACAAACAAAACACTTACAGCCTGTTTTTAAAATAAACAAAAATGAATAAGGGGTATTCTGTTCCACTGGTGCCTTGGCACTGCACATTGTGTTATGATGTGCTGTGCGCATCAGTGTCTGTTCTATTGATTTTTAATTGAGGAAACATTTCTTAAGTGTTCACAAACCTTTGAGTAAAAAAATAAAGAAATAAATTGAGCCAGACCCCTGAGTGAGTGCCACAGTAAATTAGTAAACCTGGTGGGTGCGCATGGTATATTTTTCCCCCCAGAATTTAAGTAAAAAGAATGAGCTGGGGCTCAGTGCTGATTCACTGGCACTGATGCAAAGTCTGAGCATCTGTTTCCCTTTCTGGATCCTCACTGGGGCACATGTTTTTATTGATAGACAGAACCACACATTTTTATTCAGGAAGAACAGCCGTCCTGGTTCTGTGCAGGAAAAATGTTCCCTACTTCACTGGTGTGTTGCTATAAATTATTGATTTGAGTTGGAAATACTTTCTTTCAGCTAAAATCAATAAATAATAACCTACCAAAGAACTGCTTAGCTGCTTTGTTTCCTTTCACATCTTTCAGTTACTGCCTTATCTTTTTCCATCTCTTTAACCCACTTTTATTAAATTCCTCTTGCACAACTGTGGGCATTTAAGAAGAGTGTCTCAGATGTAAGGTGACATGGACATAAACAACATGCTGTACACTACATTGCTGAATTATTCTTTGAAATTATTATTGGAGATGAGGAAAAGCAAAAAAACAACTCCCAGCACTTCCCCTTGTCCTGTTGGAGGTGAGATTGACGTGACTGTCATGACAGATTTAGGTTTACCTGTCCTGTAGGCGTGAGGAATGGAAGAGAGGGATGCATTCTGCAAGCTAACATTATTGTTTTAGGTGGAAGCTTTGAGACAGACTTCATTCAGGGTTGTTCATTATTGGGTAGTTGTCATTTTTTGCAGTGATGTGACATTTCCTTGAATAATGGCTTGGTTGCTTCGGTGTGATTTTCATGCACGTGTTTTGGCTAAGCAGGCTTTTTAAAGACTCAGTATGTACCTGAGGTTCAGAAATCAGAGTGGGACTTAAAAAAATGTGAGGTCAGAATGGGGAAAAGGAAAGACATGATTAGCAATACACTGCTTGAAATCTGAGAATCTGAGAATGAGCTGGAAATCAGTTGAGTATTTGTAAGAAGAAAAATAAAAATAAAGAACCTCACAAAATAATTGAATTCCAGCAAAATTCACTTAGCTGAACATAATTTACCAACTAAATTATGGTCTCATTATTATGCAGTACAGCAGTACATTTGTTTTCTCTAGAGTCCTTAAGAGAACACATTCCTCAAGTCCACTAAAAAAAACCCAAAATAAATTGGTCATGTTGTGCTTAGAAACTCATAATTCTAAGTTTTGTGGTCAAAAGAGACATAACAACTTATAGAGAGCAGATTATGGAGGATCACCTAGCAGTCCCTGTATCATATTTATGGAAGTAGAGCCTGTCAGTGAGAACAGCACAGTAAAATGGAGTATTCTGAAGGGTACTAAGGGTGTCCAGCTGGGAACTTGTACCACCAGAGGCCAGTTTCCACTTCAGTATCATGAAAAGGTTTGCATTAGCAGGTGTGCTGTTTTAATAAGTTATATATGCCATTAGTCCACTGCATGGAGTCCTTAGAAGGCATTTTGCTGCATTTTTTACTAGGCAAGTTTTCCATTTTTAAACTGATGCCCTAAATTTGAGTGCTGACAGATTGGAGTCTCCTGATTAGCAGATTTGTATTATGTTGGAAAGAGGCAAAAAATTGTATTTTCCCCCTATTTATTATTTGTGTAATCAAAATTCTAGACCCCTTACATACCTTTTAGATATTTTTATATTGATTTGTGTTTCAAATTCAGCTGTATGTTTCAGGCTGATAATAGCCTTTGTTTCAATAACAGATAAAAAGAAAATTATGTACCAAGTGTAGACTAGTAAGGTAATCTCTCATATCTAAAAAAAAATTACTATATCATCTTGGAATCATCACAATCATTCAGAAGGCAGACTGTGTTTACTGGTATGAGTGTATAATTCTTTTTTTTTTTTTTTTTGCAAATCTTCAGGAGATAGTAAGAGGGAGAAAATATTTTCTCAGATTATGATAATGCAGAAATGCATTATTAATGCTGAAATCTTGCATTTTGTATAATATTAATAGGAAAAATTCAGTAATGTGGATTTCAAACTGAGTGAAGATACTAATTTTGCATCATCTACTCTTCCCAGATTTTAATAGAATATCTGGCTAGCTGCATAGGTCATTTCCCTTCATATTAAATCAAGAGGCTTTGTAATCAGTCCTTGCTGTACTTTTGGGTGACACATCTCAATCTCTAGGCAATAAATTACCCAAAGCGTTTAAATGATTTTGACCAAGTTGGGTTTGATTTATGTTTGCATATGAAATCTTTCCTTGTCATTTTCATCAATAGTATTGTAACTGCTGAGATTTTTTTAAAAATATACATCTATACAATCTGTTTAAGAAATGATTTAATGAAATTTGCTATAGTGTGAACATATGCAAGTTAGTGCATTTAATGATGGTTTTCTCTGAAATGTTCTTTTGATATTCCACAGCAATGCCACATCTGTCCTTCCTCCTCTCCTTACTCCCTACTAATAGTAAATCCCATTTCTATCAATGTGTCACCACTTTTGTCCTTTTCCCTGACAGCAAGCCTTCTTCTAGTTATTGCACATTTTCACCTAAGGCAGTATCCCATTGACCTGTCTCTTTTAACAGCCTTTAAGATCTGACTAACTGCCTTGCAAAAATTTGGGGAAGGTTTTCCTGACAGGAGGTAAAATGATCTGTGGGTCCATACACCTCTGTCCTCCACAAGCTTGTTGAAGAGCACTGTAGTGTGTTACTGTGTGGGAATAGCTTGACCTGAAATGCGAATTGGGTGCTAGACAGAGTTGAAGTTTATGAGCGCCCTATCCTCTGAGTAGATCCACATGAACAGATCCTTGCAATTGCTCAAAGCTCCCACTAGGTAAGTCCTGTTATCCCTGTGGGTTTTCCTGTGGCATCAAAGCTTTAGAGAGAAAATGATGATGCTTTAGGTATCTGATCTAGGGCTACATCTTAGGCTACATTGGATTTAGTGAGATTGGTGTATCCAGGGTGCAGTCCATCTGTCCAGGAGGTGACCTCGACTTATCATCTTAAATAATGAATTAGGCTGTAGAAATATTTACTGCTTTCCACAGCATATAAAGCATCCCCAATCTGTCTCACTTAGAGAAAGATATCTGCATTTGGTCAAGTGAACACAGACACAGAGTCCTGGACAGGGAAACAGCTTTTTCTTACTCTCACTCTTCCTCTTCCAGGCTCCAGATGCTTGAAGCCATCTGCAAGCACTGGGAAGGTCCCATCAGCCTGGCACTCTACCTTTCTGATGCAGAAGCCCAGCAGTTCCTGCGCTATGCTCAGGGCTCGGAAGTCCTGATGAGCCGCCACAATGTTGGCTACCACATCGTGTACAAGGAGGGGCAGTTCTACCCTGTGAACCTGCTCAGGAACGTGGCCATGAAGCACATCAGCACACCATACATGTTTCTGTCTGACATCGACTTCCTGCCCATGTATGGACTCTACGAGTATCTCAGGTAATGGACAGTGAGGGAATTCCCACTGCCACCCACCATTTCAGCCTCTCCACTCCCCCTCTCCACTACCTTTCTCACATATTCCTGAAACAAAGTAGTTTGAGCAGATCTGAAAATGGCAGCGTATAAATATCTAAGGTGTGACAATGCCCAGCAAGGAGCAAGAATTTTTAGAGTAGAAGAAGGGACTGACTGTAAGTGGAAAGTAAAGCAAAATGGTTATGAAAGAAAAAACCCAGGTCTGAATGTGAGCCTCATTAGCCGTTAGAATAATCACCTCGGGGCTGCAGAGGAACCAATATGAAAATTGAACTGGGTTAAGTATTATTAAATGTCCAAGAGCATCGTTTATTAGCAGAGATGTGAAACAGGCAGTTTCTCTAAACATCTCTGGTTCTTAATGTCAGTGACAGAAAAACATGCAGAGCAGTACTGAACTTGTTGTCCGTGTGACACACTCTTAATTCAGTTCCTTATCTTGAAAAGAGTCTAACCAGCTCAAAACTATGACTGCAATGCCAGCACCTGTCAAGGCAAAGTAATTGTCATAAGGAAACTGGGAGGAGTAACATCAGTGTATATTGTATCATACTGCATGTGAGCAGGTTGGGCTGAGCAAACTACAGACTTCTGATCCATTAACTGAGCTTTTTTTAATTAAGACCTTTTTGCCCTGCAGAGGCTGGTCATCTGAGGCCAAAGCATAGAGCAAGGAGGACACCCTGTGGCCAGACAGGAGGATGTCAGTTCCTTTATCCTGATCAGTTTAGCTTTTCATCTCTATTCGAATTTGGTACAAGTTGATCAAAGTGTTCCAGTGAGAGCCTGCCTGTACGTGTTCCCTGTCAGTTCATAAGCCCAGGGCTTTGGAGTGTAAAGGAAAATATGCCTTCTGGTATCATGAACTCATGGAGGAGTTTCTTTCTTTCAAGCTTAACTCTGTAAGACATTTACAGGGCCAAACTCACTATTCAGAGGGGTGAAGTACCTCTTCTATGAGGAGGGGATCAGAGAGTTAAGGTGTTCAGCCTGGAGAAGTGAAGGCTCCAGGGAAGCCTTACTATGGCCTTCCAGTATATCAAGGGAACTTAATAAGAATGATGGGGACAAACTTTTTAGAACCTGTTGAGGTAGGACAAGGATAAGTGGTTTTAAACTAACAGAGAGGAGATTTAGAGATGCAAGGAGTAAGTTTTTTGCAATGAGGATGTCAAAACGCTGGTACAGGTTGCCCAGACAGGTGGTGGGTATCCCATCCCTGCAAATTTTCAAGGTCAGGCTGGATGGGGCTCTGAGCAACCTGATCTCGTTGAAGATGTCCCTGCTCACTGCAGGGAGGTTGGTCTAGATTATCTCTAAAGGTACCTTCCAACCCAAAAAATTCTATGATTTTACAAAAAGATTACGTAGATCTTTCAAAAAACCAAGAAAAAGCTACTTGGAAAAAAAAAGGGCTAGATGACCTTTAGAGGTGCCTTCCAGCCCAAACTATTCTGTGGTGTTCAAGATGCTGAATTTCAGTTGTATCAGTGAAGTATTAGCACACTGTGTAAGCTTGTTTTCCTCTTACTTTGTTGAAGTCTTTTCAAGTTGTGCTAGGAGCACTCCAAAATTATTCTGTTCCTTGCACACATTAGCTATCTCCAGATATGTGGATGAAGAGTTACTCTTCATTTCTCTATTCTTCTGTTAGTGTTGCATAGTGGTACATTTTTTCAGATCAGTGCTGGACACAGTAAGAATGGCAGCTGTTGATACTGGCATTAAGTGCTAAGAAAAGGAACTTGTTCTCTCATGCTGCTTCACAGTGCACGGATGGGAGCCAGCAATTAAAGGAAGAAGAGAGGAGAGAAGGCAGAATGAAGTACCACCATTTCCTTGAGATATTACAACCACAGAAATAATTCTCATAAGGTGATATTGTATTACAGAACTAAGTGCACCATGATGGTGCATTGGTGATGTTTCAGAAAAAAGCAGAGATGCTCTCTGAGAGCTGTTGCCTCTGAGACTTTGTGTTACCCTGCCAGCCTTTTTTAAGGCCTATACCACCTCAACTCTGACTGAGAGTCTCTCTTGCCTGGGAATATTGAAGTTGCTAATCTGCTACTACCAGCTCTTTAAAAAGTGATTGGATTTTTTTGTTGTTGTTTTGTTGGTTGGTTTTTTTTTTTTTTTTTGCATGTGGACTAGATGCTTTTGTAGCTTTTTCAGTAATGATTTTTCTAAGCAAAGTAGCAGGAAGTTACATTGAGATTATTTTAAATATGGATACCCTGTGTCTTTCTGCATTGACTGTTCCACTGCCTCTGCAAATAGCTGATTAGTGCTATCTGTCTGAATGGCAGCAATTGTTTGTTAGAGAGACATAAAACATTTTTATCCTCATTTCCTCAGATAGAACAACCATAAACAAATGGAAATAGTGTGGTATTTTGGGCATCGCTTTGTACAGAATCAGCCAGGAAAGTCCTACTCACTGAAAGTTTGCTGATTTACATATATTGCATATTATGTCTCTGCAGATAATATATTCTTGCAAAGAAAGGAATTTTGAAAAATATTTTCAACTTATTTTGAAGGTGTCATGATAAAGGTTATAACCAGTTTTGAAGGAGAAGCTGATGGAGCTGATGGTTACCTATCCCTTTATTTATCTGTTGCTTTGCACTTAGATTTGTGCTAATTGAGCTTTTTCATAGCTGCTAAGTAAAACCATTTCAATGTTTTTATCTCCATCAAACACCCTTTTAGTCCTTTAGTCTTCTGTGAAGTACAGAAGGAAATGTATAATTTAAAGATTTCCTGTTTACCAGCAGTTACTGAGGTCATCTTGTCAGTGCCCCAGAGGTAAAGGCTTCTTCTGGTCGCTGCAAGTAAGGTGTTTGGGTCATCCTACAGTGACTTCTAACACAAAACAGTGAGACAGGCTGCTTTTCTACAGCTAGCATTGAAGTTCTTTCCTGACACATTTGTGTAAAATGTGCCCTTGGCTTCCAGTGACACATTTAGCATGAATTGGGACCCAGCATCCCAGCTCCATCCATGGGTTTTATATCTGTACCCTACATCATGAGTTGTGAAGTAGTTCTGCTTATTTTTCAGCATCTCAGCTAGGGAAATAGTTCAGATTGTGTCTATTGGGGTTTTCGTTTTGGTTGCCTTTGTAGTCTATGAATTTGTGTCTTCTGTAGAGAGGACAAGCATTCTAATGAATTTAACAGTGATTGGCAACTCTCCAGTTCTGACCACAAGCTCAGTGACTGCCATATTTGTAACTTGCAACCAACCACTTACCAAATCCTGATAGTGGAAGCACATTTGAGTTAATGGACTCTTTTTTTCTGAGTGTAGTGCTTTAGGATTAGGTTGCTAGCTTTTCTCTGTCTGAGCTTCTCTATCCTCCAAAAATTGGAATGATCTTACTATCTACTTATATGAGGGTGACAATTTTGTGTTAATTTTTGAAAAGAACAATGCAGATGAGAAGATTGATATCAGCATGCTGGAGTTCATTCAACCTGTGAGGAGACTCTTCTGATTTAAGATTCATTTCTTCACTGCTTTGTGAAAAATATCATTGATTAGATTTAAAATTTAACCCAACCTTCACTGTGTCAGAATGACACACATAGGTCTGAACACAAAGATAGCTGGGAAATGGTTTCCTGGACAACACTAGCACAAAGAGAGCTAGTTCTTCATAGTCATAAATCCTTATTTTGAATTTGGGGGAAAAGAATAAGAAAGGAAAGTGGATACTGAATCAATACTACTGAATCCAAAAAACAGCCCTCATCAGGATAGTGCAAGAATTACCTAGTTTACCCAGTGCTAGCTTGCAAAATAAGCAAATGTATTCCCTACATTATATTCCAGATATCATTATGGCAGCACCAACAAAATTTTCTTATTCCCAAATGGTAACAGAACCAGCCAACAAACAAATAGCACCTCAACTCAAAACAGGAGAAAAAGTCATCCCGCAGAAAAATGAAAAGGTAGATTTGCTTCCAGTAGGAAGAAGTTAGAATTTCAGCTAGTTGTCCAAGGAGCAGACCACTAGCCAAGTTGTGAGAAGAAAATGGAAGGTGCTTTTTTCTCTAACAAGTCCTCCCTGCCATTATCACAGTTTAAATGGCTTCTGTTGTCGTTTGTCTCTCAAGTTCAACATCTGGATGTCAGCAGTGATTTCTTCTTCCCTTTGCATCAGTCTTTTATGTTACAGAGTCCACCTCAAGGGCAGGTGATTCTACTCAGAGATCAGTGCTGCTGGGCTTCTTCTTGTCTGTGTGCCTCGACTCCCAGCTCCGTTTTGGAGAGCCCTCCACTTTGACCTTACCACCTGTACTGGTTGTGGCTGAGCTGGAGGTCTTTCCCTGTGTGACGGTAGCATCCATCACAGTGCTGTGCTTTGCCTTGGTAGCTGGAAAGGTGTTGATGACACACCACTGTTTTGGATACTGCTGAGCAGTGCTGGCACAGCATCAGTGAAAAATATGCCTCCATCATTCTGTCCCCCATCTGGGAGTGGGCAAGTTTCTGGGAGAGGACACAACTAATACAGCTGAGCCAAATTGAACAGGGAGAATCCATGCCAAATGATGTCAGCTCAGATAGATATAAAAGCTGAGAAAAGGAAGAGGAAGGCAGGGCATTCATCATTTAGAATGTTTGCCTTCTGGAGCAACCACTATGTGTGCTGAAGCCCTGCTTCCCAGGAAGTGGCCAGACATCACTTGATGGGAAGGAGAAAATAAAATCTTCTATTTTTCTCTTTAAAAAGTGCATACTCAGCCTTTTGGTTTTGTTTTAGTGAACCGCCTTATCTCAACATACAAGTTGTTTTCTGTCTTATTTTCTCTCCCATACCCAGCAGAGGAGGAGGGCTGAGAGCAGCTTGGTGGGCACTTGATGTCCAGCCAAGGTCAACCCACCATACCAACATGCACCTCAGATGCTCGCATATCTCTTGAAAATATTCCTGCAGAGAATGTCCTGCTATTTTTTTTCACTTTGGAAGTATGTCTCGACATCTCTGTGGTTGCCTGAATGCACCTCAAGCATCTTGTTTCCAGACCTCTGTTTCTCTTTGCTTACCTCACTCTTCATGTTGACCTCTGTCAGTGCAACTGATTTCAGGCTGTTCTGTCAGTTTGTTCCCTCTCCTTTTTGATTTCTTCATGAAGGTACTGTAATTTATTCCTTCTAATAGTTCAGGCACTGACAACTGTATGAAATTTGGAGGTGACAGGAGCAGCAGGGAATGTGCAGAAAGGATCACTGGTATCAACAGCATTTTTGTGGTTATATCCCATATATTAGAGAATAAGTCACATTCAGCACTAGATGGATTACAAGTTGCTCTGTCTGACAGTTTCTCCTGTTACTTGTGCTTGATACCTGTGCCTGCTGCAGCTTTGGTCAGCTTCAGACTGTAAACTTTGGTGGGCCAGGATTGTTTCCTACTCTTGGACAGTGCAAGCACAGCAAGGCCTTGAATTTTGCCTGGGCCTTTTGAGCTCTCCATAAAACAAAGTTATAGTAACAGCCATAAATGGAAGCTGCTGTTCCCTTGCAGAACCCAAAGGATGAGCATCACTGCAAATATTACCTGCTCCTTCCTAGAACTGAATCCCCAAAGCTGTACTGCTCAAGGCTGATAGATTGCACAGAGACCAGAAAGACTTAGATTTTGGAAAAGAAACTGTATTAGTATCCCCTGCTCTCAGAAGTGTGAAAGGGAAGAAACATTTAAAAGCACTATAAAGACTGTATACTGGCACTGCTCAACAACTTTGGAAGGTCACAAATGCTGATTGTGAAGGAGTCATCTATTGACATGAAGGTATCTTGGCCTCTAGTGATGGTGAGGGAGAAGCTACAAGAAGAAAGTACAAAACCATTTATGATAAGATGCTGTTAAAATCCTTCATTTGTGAAAAGTTAACTGGAATGTGTCAGGGGCTCTTTAAACAATGCAAACTTTGCAGCAAGGAGCTAGAACAGATTTCTTAATAAAGAACAGGCCTATAGGGTGGTATGAATTTCCTAAAATTCAGATTTTATGAAGTAGTTGTGCTCATCTTCATTTTCTGTGACGGCAGTATAAATGAATTCTATGTATTCTGGGCTTAGAAAAATTGTTTGTTTGGTTCTTCAGTTATTAGGACAGTGATCCCAATTCCTTCAACTTAAAAGGCTGTAGAGAGTTTGCTGCTTGTCAACATTCTCCTTGATTGCTTGTTGCAGTAACATAAAAGTCAGGACGGTGAATGTTGTTAAGGGGAACTGACTTTGACAGGGACAGAGAGGCATATTTCTGGTATGAAATATGGAGATAATGAAATAAAAATTGAGACAGAGTTATTTCTAATGACAGGTATAGTAAGATTCAGTTGGGGGATGGAAAAGTAACTTCTTTTTCTTTGAATTTTAATTTGTTAGAAAAGAATAGGCTGAACACCTCTGGCAGGCAGGATGAGAGATTGCTAAGCTGCTCCTCTGCTGTCATCCCAAGGCCACTGCCTGGAAAAGAGCCCTGTGTGAAATACATATGTGCACACACACTCACACACCAAAACAGTCTCTGCACTGAACAACTTGCAGCAAAAAGAAGGAAAAAGAGAGGCATCCCAGTCCATTCAAGTGTAGAGCACTTCTCTGCTGCTAACAGTTTGATCAGCATTGATCAGTCAAACACACAAGCTCATTTGGAATTCTGTTGCTCTCCCTGCTCTTAGAGCAGCAGACCAAAAGGAGAAGAAAATTTGAAGCACCTGTAGGAAAAGATATGGGCCATAGTTACATTTATAGTATCCTAACTACCCATTTTTTGCACTTTATTTTGAAAAACTCAGTGATTTGCTCATTTGAAAATTTTCCTGCTTTTATTTGTTGTTTCTCTTTTGCCAGGAAGTCTGTCATCCAGCTAGACCTAGCTAACACCAAGAAAGCTCTGATTGTACCTGCCTTTGAGACGCTGCGCTACCGCCTCTCCTTCCCCAAGTCAAAAGCAGAGCTGTTATCTATGTTGGACATGGGAACCCTCTTTACATTCAGGTAATGCAAAGTACTCTTTAACCTGTGGTAATTACCTCTGGTTTTTATGTTCTTCTGAATATTTGGTTCTTCTCTTTCACTGTCAGCTACATTAAGAAACTTATTGGAATTTTTTTCCCTTTTCGAAGAGAGGCAGCGAACAGAATCATGCGGATATATTCTGTCTTTAAGCTCAGCATTTTATCTCGTATTACAGTCCTCTACTGAAGGACTTCCGTTGTAAAATCAAATTTGTTTTATTTTCATCATTTTTTATTGCGCTACAAAATCAAGCGTGACCATTACACTCAAGTGCGTGTAATTTACTTTTTGGCTGCCAAATGCTATCTATGTAGCTGTGTCTTCTCATGTGACCAAAAGTAATGTATCTCTGCCCATTGGTTCTCTTCCTTACTGGGAAAACAAACACAGGCTTGTTGTATGCTCTTTTAAAGTGTGAAACAACTGCTTAAATACCTAGAGTTCCTCCGTGCAGAGGTAAGAGAGTACTCTGACTAGAGGCTAAGAAGCAAAGAACACCTAAATTTGGAACTCCTCTCTGAAGCAGACTTCTTTTGTGGCTGTGAACAAGTCACTTCTATTACCTGCCAGACTCTTCAGTTTTAAAATGCAGCTAGCAGGGGTTAACCATCTCTTGGGTGTGTGTGGTAAGGTCTGATTAGCAGACATTTGTAAAGCATCTCAGCAATGGGAAGAGTACAATATGGCCTTATGATGTTGCACAGAGAGGGGGCTTAGGAGACTTGCGTTCTCTTCTCAGCTCCACTTCTCCCCTGCTGAGAGGTGCTACACGAATCACTTTGCTTTCTTACATCTCTGTTCCCCTTCTCTGAAATACAGGTAACAATGTTCACCTCTCCTTTTTGCAGTATTTTGAGATCTAGAGATAAAAGCTATGAAAGAGCTAGGCATTATCCATGGCTGGAGGAGCTCCATATCATACCTCTCTCATCCTTCTCTTACTTTAGAGCTTTCCTCACACTTTTCCCATTTCCTGTATTACACACCTCTCTCATTGCAGCAGCCACCCTTCCCTCATGTGGTTGCATGCACATATCATAGCAGACAGCCTGTGTGAGTCTGAAAAACATAATTCTGATCAGTGTCAGAATTCTACCAGTGACTGCCTTGAAACAGAAACTTGAGGTGACTGAGAGAGGCATGCCTCTGGAAAGTTACTTAAGGATACTGATAAAGCAAGTATTTTCCCTCTGCCATCATTCTTTAGCATACAAAAGACATAAAAATTAACAAGAGATCTGATAAAAAATAGTTTCCTCTCCCGTAGTTGAGAGAAAAAGTCTTTCCAGTGGAAAATAACACCCTCAGGATTTTCAGATGTTGCATTCCACCAGCAGTCAGCTGCACAGTGGTGGCCTTCCACTACAGATTTCATCTTCAAGCTAAACAGCATGTTGGTGTGTTACGTACACAGCTGGATTTGCAAATCCTTTCTCAAGTCTCACTCAGGCAAAAATGTCTTTAACACCAGTGGGAGTTCTTCCAAAGCAAGGTTAAGTAGGACTTGAAGGACATGCAGTCTGTAGCTGGTGTACATATTAATGTAGGATACATTTTACAAATGCTTCCTCAGTTTGTTTTGGCTCATTTCATTGCTCAAATCTGTAGACAGCCACAAAGCATCTGGGCTCTCAGCTCTGGGCTGAGAATTTCCACCTCCAACCTTCAAGGTGCTTTAATAATGCTGCAATTTGCTGCTGAGCAGGTGGGAGTGAGCTGGGGAGGACTGGTGTGACAGTGATTGCTGAGAGTGCCTGCAGCATCCCAGTCCCTCACACCACACGGTAGATTACAATCTTTTCCTCACTGAAATTGCTTTTGTCACCTCTTTCTGAAATGGTGACCTTTTCTACCTCTGGGCAGCTAAGAAGTACACAACGGCTCTCAATTACATCCCTCAGTCACCAGCAGAAGAAAAGAGAAGACAAGTGAGCATCTGTGGCTGGCAAGGTGTGCTGTGTGAAACCCTCTGCCACAGCGGGGGCTCTGTGCCAGCTCGCTGGCTCCCTTGGCAGCTGCTGGCTGGGAGTGTTCTCCCAAGGATGTGCCTGCTCAGGGCCTGGGTAAGAGCTGATGGGCAAAAATGTAATCCCCACACACATCCAGGCAAGGGGAAACCACAGATGGCAGGAGACACATCATCGTAGTGAGAAAACATAAAAAGCAGCAACTGATTAACTAATTAACTGATTGCATCCACAATCCAGCAAAATGTGGATTTTGCATCTGGGAACAGAAGTGGGAAAGTTCTTCTTTCACTCATCTTTCTCACTGAAACGGGAAACTTAGAGGAGGCAGGGAGGAAGACCACTCTGAGAAGAATAACTACTTCATTTTGCTAACTTTAGCAAAGTTTGCTATAGTTTTGAAATTTTATTTTAAATAAAAGCAATCAGGAACACAAGCAAAATGAAGCATTGGATCCAAAATGGAGGACGAGGGGATGCAGTGTGTTCCAGTTGTTTTCCATGAACTGTGGGAAAGAAACTCAATGTGATTTTAGGGAGATTGAATTACTTGGTTTGGATTTGTCAAAAATGAGAGCATAGTAAAAAATATGTTGTTCCCAATTTTCATAAAGCTCTCCAGGGATTGTCAGATTGAGTGTGGCCTTAAAATTCAATGTGTATTTAAATCTTGAGTGAGAAGGGCCTGAGCAGAAAATTACATTTATTCATTTGTCCTGTGAGATGGAATACCAGTATAGACAGTGAACCTCTTCTCACAACTGCATCAACGATAGTAAAGTCTGTTGGAATGACTCATCCTTTAATAGGAGCTTCCTCTCCATGGACCTTCACAGAATGGTATCTGCTTCTCTTTCTTTGCAGTACAGTTCATGTAATCAGCCATTGACCAAGACCTAGTTTCAGCAGATTATCTGTGTATGAACCCATATATATTGTATGTACAGATGTAATCCAGTAATGCTCTCACAATTCTCTTAATGTTCTCACAATTAGTCTGTTTTCAGTCTAATTACTCCTTCATCACTATTGTGTGTACACCTCATTTGAGCATCCAATATTCATTTACCTCTTTGTCAGGACCTTAGCTGTCCTTTTGCCTTTCTCTTTCATTCTACTCACATCAATCACTCTGAAGAGGTAAGTAAAAAACTTCTGTTGTTATTTGGTTTTGTACTATGAAATCTACTCCTTCCTTTCTGTTTTGTTTTGTTTTGTTTTGTCTCTGCAACCCCAGTTCCATATTTTCCCTTTATTGTCTCTTCCCAATTATTTATTTTGCCCTGCTAGTTTGCTGTCTTGACTCACAGAGGTTATACTTGAGCTGCTGTAGATGCTTAAACTGATACTTCCAAAAAGGGTGGAAAGAAATTGAATTTTTTTTATGGTTAGTATCTTGTTACCCCCTGTTTAAATCAGTGGGAGAGTGTTACTAGAATAACAGCAGCATTTGGCTGCTTCTCTGCAGGAATCTCTCAATTAACTAAAGTTTGTATGGGGCTTTGAAGATACAAATCACTTCATAAGTGTTTAGCAGTCATTATTATTATTATTATCATAATTAATTTCAAAATGCCGGAGGTAGGATTTTAGAAGATACAGCACCCTCCACAATCTTATATCATTTTAAACCCCACATAGTGACTGTTGGGTTGGGTTTTTTTCCCAGCATAGATAGCTGCACATTAATGACTGGCTAGGTTAGCCATGCATCTCCAAAAGAGGCCAAGAAAAGGGATAGGCTTTTTGGCAATGATTCCAAAGGGCATGAAGGGTTATAAGCATCTTTGTGAATCTGGCACTGCTTGCTAATAATCTCTGGAGAATTACTTCACTGTCACTGTCATTATTTCACAGTTTTTTAATAGAAAAAGGTTTTGTTTTTCCTGGTCCCTAAGTGAGATACCCGAAAGAGGTAAAACCTGTTTACAGTTTAGAAATGCAGCATACAAAGGACCATACAGTACTTGTGACCCCAATGCCATGATAATAATTCAGTCTTCCTGCACTGCCCTAGAGAGTCAGCAAAGCTGAACACCTCTGATTCTCCTGTTACAAGCCATAAAATATGTCCAAATGAAAACTCCTAGGCAGTGATTTTATATTCCTGACTTTAGCAATGGCTTACAATGTTATGAGAATTTCTGGGATTTAAACATTACATCATGCTGTAATTTTGCAATATTTAATGCTCAAATCCCTTCACTTTTAGTATGTGAATCATCCCTGTGAATTGAATGCACCTTACTTTACAAATTGGCAGGATATTTGTTTTGCCCCTCCTGTTGCCTGTCTATCTCAGTGTTGTAATACAGATACCTTCTATGCCATTGTTTTATTAATTAATCTGTGAATCTGCAGAAAGAGCTTGTCTCATTGATTTTTGGAAAGTGTTAGAATAAGTGGGCGAGAGAGTCATTGACCCTGGCACTAATGGGGTGCATTCAAGCTGTGCAAGGAAGAGACCTTGTGTGACCTAAACTAGATTAGCAAAATACAAAAGGATCTTTTCCTGTAAATCAAATTGATTACCTTACTGAAGATCACAGGAGTACTCCCCACAATGTAGAACTTAGAGCAGAAAGCCTTTATGCAATATTTTACTTACTAATGTAATTATGCAGCTTGGTTCCTGCCATAGTAATAACTGTAATTAATAAAATAGAACATCTATCCAGAGCTGCAGGTGTCTCTCATGCAAATTATAAAATTGCCTGTAAAACAGATCGTGAATGTCACCATGGTGGGGAAATAGCTAATTTTAGGGACTTTATCTGTGCTGCAGATTTCCACACCGATTTTAGAGCACCAACCGATGCAGCTGCTTGGTTGCTAGGAATAAGACACAGCCCTTGTAGTGCAGATGAACTGACAGGGTACTGTGTAATGGTTTCTCACATTAGCATGAGGTACTGTTTTCACACTATCCTTCACCAACTAGATGTGTTTAAGCATTGAGGTCTGGGAGGCGTGCTGGAAATAGTCCTAGAAATTGCCTCCGACATGTCCTAAAAATGATGATGTGAACTGTAAGCTAATGTCCTTACCTTTGAGCATTTCATCTAACAGGTAATACTTTGTTTCCTCGCCAAGTTGCTTTCTATCTAATTGCCTCCCCACGTCCCTCCATTTATGTCTGTTTCAGGTACCACGTCTGGACGAAAGGGCATGCGCCAACAAATTTTGCCAAGTGGCGAACAGCCACCACCCCCTACCGCGTGGAGTGGGAAGCAGACTTTGAGCCATACGTCGTCGTCAGGAAGGACTGCCCGGAGTATGACAGGCGCTTTGTGGGATTTGGCTGGAACAAAGTAGCTCACATCATGGAACTGGATGCACAGGTGAGGAGATGACACACGAGTATCTCATCCAGGGCTCTGCGGTAGGCTTGTTCCAACCAAGGCTGTGTCCTGTAGGATGGCGTCACGCTTTGCATCACCAAATGTTCATCTGGCCTTACTGAGCTCCTTAATGAGTGCTTCTTGAGTTGGGAACACTCCATTTAATGCTTGTCGAGTATTAAATGAAGAGCTGAGTCTGAGTTCATTTATTTGTCAGTTTTGAGAAATTCATTGTTTTGCAGAGGCACAACGCCTGTAGTGCTCTCCTCCTGATTGAAGCATTGAAGCAGTTGTTGCCAATCCCATCACTTATTAAGGAACATGTAGACCTAGCTGCATTTTTTCCACTAAATTGAGGTTTGTGAGTCCCAAATACTAATTTACAATTCAAAAACTAATCTTCAGTTGAATTCAAGGCAAGCATCTTTAATTTCTGGCTGAGATTTACAGCACATTTCTGCAAAGATGGCCTTTACATTTCCAGAGTCTGGGGCTGTGGTGCTGACTCTAAAGGATCCAGGTACTTGAGCCTTGGGCTACCTGCTTCTTGGATCTGTGACTTGGGATGAAGCTGCTGGGCAGAATTTATAATAATAAGGATGCAGAGAAAGCTCAGGAGTCCCAAACTGGCACCAGAGCTCTCAGAGTTGCCAAGGTCCCTGCTGCCAACCTAAATCTTAGAGGCTGGCAGTGACTATGGCTCCATGGGAGCCCAGTGCTGCTGCTCACTGAAATGGCAGGATTTGCATCACCCTGCTGTTCTTGGATGAGGAGCTACCCACTGTGCTCATCAGTAAGGTCTGGGTCATGGCATTTCTTTTTAGTTTGGGTTTGTGGAAGTTTTTTTTCAGTTTGGTTTCAATCCCAGTGATTGAACTAGTAGCATTTCATGCTAACCAAAAAAATGGGTTTTGGTGATCTTTATCCTCTTGTGATAGCTTCTGCTATCAATCTGGAATAGAGCAGATCCTTCTTTGCTCAAGTCTTACCAGTTTATGTGAAGCACAGCAGCTCAAGGCTTGGAGCAAGTTAGTGGGAGATTGTGTCTCTGGGGTGTGAGCTACAGTGTATTTGTGTGCAGGCATGTGTGGGAAGGCTATTTTCTACTTCTGCTTACAAAACCACATGGTCACCTTGGGCTGGCAGCCACTTGCCCTCTGTTTGCCAAGGTCATTCCCAACAAATTTGTACCTACTTACATGACAAAAAATTATTACATACTAGAAAAAATATTTTCCCTTATATTAATGTTAATAATACTTTACTATAGCACTGTAATTTTCCAGTGCATTTTCTAAGCACTAATTAATTAACCATCAGTTGTGGAGAGTGCCAGGGTAATGGTTTATTATTTGTTAATATGGGTAACAAGGTTTATGTTCCCAGTGGCAGCTCTTATGTAGCATTCAGGATTTAACTCTTCTGTTCAGAGGTGTCTGCTCAGCGCAGATTCACACATGGGAAATGGAAACAGTTTTAAAGTTGACCATAGTGCAATTATTTTAAATGACCATTGGGTTGGAATTAACTCTGGGAAATTGTTCTTCTCACTCTTCCAGCCTTGAGCACAGTATCACATTTAAAAGAAGTTTCCTTTTCCTCTGTAGCAATTTGGATATTGGCAGGTTCTCCCACAAATGAGCCTAGAGGAGACATGGGATGGCACAGCTACTTCCCCTGTGGCATTCCTCTGCTTTGGGGTGTGCATAGATCAGGCTGCTGCCAGCTGCTAGGCTGGCTTCATTACCAGCAGGCAGAGCAGCTTCTCAGTTATTTCACTGCTCCTCATGACTGCAGTGTCTGTCAAGAGGTCTGTTCCAGATCCCTTTCCAAGAGCCTGTGCCACTGCCATCCCTCAGAGCGGGACATGGCATGGAGATAATCATCATTGTTATTCTGGGAGCATGCAGGTGTCCACTGAGCTGGATGCTGTACAAATGCACAGATAATGCTAGTCTCCATCTAATCTAGGACCTAGGGACAGAGGTTCCTGCACAAGTGCATTGCCTTTTCAACAGAGGCTTCCATGTAGTAGGGCGAGGTCATTAGGAAACCATTCCCTACCTTCCCAGTAACTGTGCTAGACTGTAAGTGTCCCATTTTCCAGGACCCTAGCCCAGCATATTTCAAAGGGGATTATTAGCAGTAGACTCATAGTTTTTTGTAAGGCTTTATGTGTCTGAGGGCCGTTCACAGGGATGGGAACGCTGCTGTGCTGAACAGTTAGCACTGCAGAGTGTAGACAGTCCCTGACATGCAATATTACAGACTTGAGATGCAAACAGAGAACAAAGAAAAGGTTGTATGAGGGGAATGCATCTTCCTCTGCAGCTCCAGCCCGTAGTTTTAAGGTTCTTTAGAGTCATTTTCTGTAGTTTGTAGTTTATCAGCTCTCCTTGCTCCTTGGTGCCAGCCTTTGGTTTCACAATTGGTTCCCCATTAGTCCTGAGCATCTTCCAGGTGCATAAATTCTGCATGTGAGCATCAGATAATTTTGCTTTTGCTATACATTTTTCACCCCAAACAGAGGCTCGGAGGACCTCATTCCTGTATACGACAACATTGTAAATTGGCACAAGGATTTACCGCTTTAGCACTGTATGGCAGGGAACAGGCATTCTTATAGGGAAAAAGGAGCTGCATCTGCACTTAGCTGCACATACAGGTGAAACACTCAGGTTTATCAGCACAGGTGTGTTTTTTCCCCATAAATCTCTTTCTGTACTAAAATATTTTGGAGTATTCTGCCTTTCTGCAGCACATATTCTTTGTCTCTGTACAGACTCCTAGATCTACAAGTGACTGGGAATTGCAAACCACTTCCTTTAAAGCCAGTATGCTCTGTGTCTCTTCCTTCTCTGGCTAGTTTCTTTTGTTAATGGGTTAATGAGTCCATCCAGCAACAGCTGCAGGTGGAAACCGTGTGAGAAAATAGGAAATTTGCCTGTGGAGCCTTCAAAGTTTCTTTATAATTTGCGTCCAATACAAATCTGACTTCTTGAAATTCCATATGAAAAAAGTGGTTAGGGCACTTCATTTGGCTACAGAATAATGAGGTTCACATCCCTTACCCAGTTCCTTGCAGAAGATACCTGCCTGTTGCATATTCTATACTAGTGAACTTTCAGCTTGTCTAAGAATCAGGCTTTTTTGAGCTTTGCTCTAATCCTCACATATTTACCTGTAAAAGATGAAAGAATCTTACAGGAATAATGGAGACTTAAATCAACCATCATTTTTTTAACAACAAAAATTGTCAAAGAACTTGGTCAGATAGAATAAGTGAAGTAGTTTTACTGGAGAAGGAGAGTTAGCACAGTATCTCAAACTTTGTGAGGAATAACTTAATTTGAGTAAAAATGTCTCAAAGCATATGGAATTAGCAAGTTCATTTTCACACATTGCCTATAAATTATACCATATTCTCCCCTTATTTCAGGTTTATAAATAATTTTGGACAGTTTTGTCTCTGTAAGTATCTTAAGCATATAGGCAAAGCAACATATGTCATGTGCAGTTTTGCCTTTGTAAATGTAGCTTATTCCAGTATCCCAAGCAAAATAAATTTTAGGGGCAAAGCCATGTTTTTGCATGAACACTTAAGACTCATGCTGTGTAGTCACAGCTGTGTTGTTGCAATCACATTGCTGAAAAATCTGTGTGGCAGACATGGCTTCAGGTGTGCCTTTTGTACTATTTCCCCATTATTTGGCTTATATGGGGTAAAATGTTTTAAAATAGCTGGTTTTTTTTTTACCATGAGGGTGGTAAAACACTGGGGGGGACTATCCAGAGGGGAGATGGAAACATGCAAGGACAGGTTGGATGGGGCTCTGGCAACCTAATCTAGTTGAAGATGTCCCTGCTCATTGCAGGGAGGTTGGTCTAGATTGTCTTTAAAGGTGCCTTCCAACCCAAAAAATTCTATGATTTTATAAAGAGATGAAGTAGATCTTTCAAAAAACCAAGAAAAAGCTACTTGAAAAAACAAAGGCACCTTGTTTGAGATCCCTGACAGGTTTGTTGTTCCTGAGACACAAACCAGGCCATTCGGCACTGGAGCACATTTGGCTGAGGAGGAGCCTTGTGGGAGGCCAGAATCCCCCTCACAGCCGTGTCTTTGTCCCACAGGAATACGAGTTCACGGTGCTGCCCAACGCCTACATGATCCACATGCCGCACGCGCCCAGCTTCGACATCACAAAGTTCCGCTCCAACAAGCAATACCGCATCTGTCTCAAGACGCTCAAGGAGGAGTTCCAGCAGGACATGTCGCGCCACTACGGCTTCGCGGCCCTCAAATACCTGACGGCGGAGAACAACAGTTAGCACTGTGGAGCCCGTGCTTGGCCAACAGGGAAACTGAGACAAGAGCCACTCAGCATTTGGGGCCTGGCCTTTGAACTCCAAACTGAGAAATACTTTCTGTTTTTATATCATACTTGGCAGTTCTAACAGTAGAAATTTGAAGTGACATATCTTCAGACGATGCTCATTCATCCCTTCCCTGACTGCCCCGGCTCTGTCGGCTTCAGAGTTCATGAGGCACCTGTGAGCAGGGCCGGCCGGGCGCCCTCTGAGCCACCTGAGGTGGGGACTGGGCAGGGGTGGGATTGCACTCCGCTCTCTTGACTGCAGAGCACAGACAGACCTTCAGAATATAGGATTTCATGTTGCTATTTAATAATTTGACATGCTTTTTATCTGTAAAGGAAGATCTTCGGGTCGCTGTCCTGTGAATTTCAAATCTGCACTACTTTAAAAGGGAACTTTCACCTGTGAACTTTCACAGGGGCCCTGTTAACATGGATGACCTTGTTAATGCAGGATGAGCCAAAGGTCTGAATTAGCCTTGAAAACACAGGGGACACTTATACAATACTGCACTCCTGAGAAGGTGTGTTACTGGTTCAGTTGTATACATGATATTGGTTGGTCTTTTTTTCTCAAATTAATTGTTTTATCAGGAAAATCCCCTATATCCCACCCCACCTTGGCCCCAGTCCTAAGTGCTGCTCCTTTCCTTGCCAAGGAAATATCTCCCTTGTGTTTCTTTGCCATCTTCTGTTTTGGTGGTCCAGTAAAGAAGATCAGTAGCTCTGCCAGAACGTGAACAGAACTTGTCAGTTTAAAGTCTGTTTTCATCAGAGCAACTTGTTCACATGTGTCTCATAAGATAAAGGGCCTGGCTCTAACCCTTTATCTCTTTTAGGCAGGAATTGGATTTTACCTATAAGGCACATTGTACCAGGGGAATACTGATTTGTGGGCTCATTTCAGTGCTGCCCATCCGTGAAGGTACTGGGCCTTAGGCCTTAAGTGGACTTCCTTGCTGAACAGTGAATAGAAACAAGTAAAAAGGCAACTAGTAGCCTTGGTGCTCTCCTGCTGCCTGCTGCAAGGTCTCAGAACTACTTCGTTAAAGGAGTTTATAATTAAAAGGAGCAGAACTGTTAGGAATAAACTCCCCATTGGACGGGGAGAAAAGAATGTGTTGGGAATCTGAGTGAGTGTTTGCTTGAACGTGGACTGGTCAAGTTCACAACATCGGTACACACAGGAATTTGCTGGAGGGCAAAGAGGAACCTAACAAGCAAAATGCAGAAAACAAGACACTGGACTTTTTGCCACTTTCTTTATCTTCAGTATTAATGTTGTGTTTACATGGGAGGAAGAGATGAGGTGCACTACCCCTTTCAGGGCTATTTGTAATTTCTGTTGCAATGTTAATAGAGAAAGCAGAAACAACTCAGTGAGAAATGTGTCTGTCTCCCTGCCCCAAACCCCAAACAACCACATGTACCAATACCACTGCCTGAGCTGGAAAATGGATCCATATTGTGTTCTGCTCACGTTTTTCCATTTTGTTTTTCAGCCACTGGACCTTCTACTTTCCTCCCACCTCATCTAGAGCTTGGTTTTATTTCTAACCTGACATTTTGTGAGAGATTTCTGATACGGTGGAAACCACGCAGTTAAACCAGACATTTAAACTACAAATATCAGTTCATCATTCTGTGTATATATAAGAAAAGCCAAAAAAGGCAATGTCTTTGACAAGAAATAAAAAGGGGCGGGAGGCTGTGTGTAGTTTTCACTTTTTCCCCTGGGAGTGTTGGCTGCATAAGAATATATCACTGCATAATTTTCCAAAGAGCTTTTTTCTCTGTTCTTAATGGCTTTATGTAAAGATTTACATAAAAAGCTGGAGAGAGCTGGGAAGAAGTGATATTAGTGCTCAGTTCTGGCCAAGATACATTCTTTTAAAAACATCAAAGTCTTAACTCCCCAAGTCCTGTATTAGCATTAAATGCAGAGGTCATTGTGCTGATTGAGAATAAGAAGACTCCTGCAGCACAGGGACTGTTGATTAGCCAGTGTGCAGAAAGATCCCAAAAGCTGATCTAAGAGAGGCTACCATTCATTGTACCTACATGAAATCTCCAGTCAGAGCTTCAGTGTGGCCCCCATTATGTTCCATATGTATTCTAGA
>NW_005054334.1:1263092-1302884 GCF_000277835.1 Geospiza fortis | reverse complement strand
ATTATTTGGCTGTTCCATCATAAGCATTCTTCTCATTATTCTCTTCTCAGTGGTGAAGGATGGGGGAGCAGGGAGGTAATGATTAGCACCTTGCCTGTAGGTTGAGTCTTGGGACCTCCTGGGTAGGCTTAGGTGTGCTGGCTGGTGTAACCAGCTCAGAGATTGGTAGTAGGTACAAAGAGTCCCTTTTTTTGTCCTTATAGACACTGTACTGACTTGTATCTGTCATGTCATATTTGTTTCTGTGCTTCATAATTTGAGAGGTGTGGGTCTTGGGGGTTTTTAGCACATTTCAAACAATCTACCTGATGGCAAGTTAGGATTACATATCTGTCTGTAACTGCCAGGGCTCCTCCAACACGATGAAAAAATCCACCACCGACAACAAAAAAAATTCCCAACTCAGTTATAACACTGGCTGTCTTCCAGTCCTCTGCTGTAGTAAGTATTTGGTAGGAACTTTGTTACTTAATTCTCAGTTTTCTCCTGAAATCTTCCAGAAGTAGCAGATAAACCTGGTAACTTAATGCCTTTGATTTATTGATTTGTTCCAGCAACTTCTCTCTTGAGTCTTCAATCTATGACCTCTCCTTATCTTTGATATTTGGAAAGTGTGAGTCTCTCGTTTAGATACCACTCCAGCACCCTCTAAGTGAAGACTGATGCAAATAAATCATTTAGATTCTTGGCAATGTCTTTATTGTCTTTAATTGTTTCTTCTACTTGTTTTGGGTTACCTGCCCATTATCTCCACTTTCTGCTTTTGGTGTACTGAGCAAATGTTCATTTTCAGTTTTAACTTCCTACTGTTTGCTCTTCAGATTCCCTCTTAGCTTTCTCAAAGTCCATCTTAACTGTTACATACCTTCCTTTCAGCTTTACAGAGTTTTATTTGCATTCTCTGATAGTTTCCTGTTATTTGGCCTGAATAACTTCTAAAATTTCCTATTTAGTCATATCAACATTTCCTTGTCATTGTCTTCCATTCATCCAAGGGATACCATACTCCATAGCTGTCTTATCAGCCCTTTCTATTTTAATCTGAGGATTTCAGGTTTTTTAGTCCTTTTTTTAGAGCTATTGATTCTTTAAAAAGAAAATTATGTTTTTGTTTTTAAATTTACCTTGAATGTCACCCTACTAGGTTTTGAGGTATTTTCCTCTTTCACCTTCCTAAATGTGAAATTTTTCTAATTTCCTAATTAGGGGATCAGAAATAAAGTATTACAGAAATTGGGCTCTGTATCTCCCTTCTGTATCTCCCTTTTCCCTCTCCACTACAAAACATTGACATTTAGGAGTCATTGCAAACTTTTCAAGTCCCAAAGCCAAAACTGTATATTTTCCAGCACCTTTTGACATCCGACCACTATCAGACATAATTATTATTCCAAATAATAACCTGCTACCTGGTACCTAGTCCTCCTATTTTTGTTTTCATGCTTCATCCTGTGATGTAACAGGCTCTGCAAGTCCAAGTTTTGGATGAAACACTTATTTGATACCTTATCATACCCTTCTGATATGTTTCCATGATTTTTCTCTGTTGTCACAGTAGATATATCTATATATAGAGATATATACACACATCTTCAAAAGTTTGGCTGTAGTTTCCATCATATCTCTTTCTCTCGAAGATCATCTACCATTTGCCTACACAGAAAATGTCTTTGTTTATCTGGGATAGTTCTTAGTATCTATCAGGTTTTTTCCCAAGTCCTAGCTGTAGTAATTCCTTCCAGCCTTGCTAGTTT
This sequence comes from Geospiza fortis, assembly GCF_000277835.1. Classification (NCBI taxonomy): domain Eukaryota; kingdom Metazoa; phylum Chordata; class Aves; order Passeriformes; family Thraupidae; genus Geospiza; species Geospiza fortis. The sequence goes on along the minus strand of NW_005054334.1, from coordinate 1,301,130 downwards.
TCCTATGCAAACAATCTGGTCCCACTTCATAATCTGCTATTTTTTTTTTCTGTTTGTAATCATTATCCTGGATGCCATGGCATAAAGGAATCAGCAGCTGTACCTGCAGTTCCATCGCCCTAGTTAGACTGAATCTGACATATGCTGCCATTACTCCTACTGATTTTTTACCTGGTTGGCTTCATGTGGTTTGTTGGTAAATCATAAGCTGCATTTTCCTTTTACTGCAACAAGCAGAGGCACTTTGTAGTGTTATTTGCAGTAACTGTTGCAGCATTGTAAGCCCTGTGTTAGAGGGAAAAGCACAAAAACCTCGTCAAAACCATAGCTGCTATTTCTTTCCACAGGGGAAAATAAGGCCCTAGCACAGCTGAACAGTTTTATAAATGCCCTGCACAAAGCACATTGCACATCATTTTCTGGTAGGTATAATCATACATCGTCCAATTAAATATGAAAAATACATTTCTAATGTTCTCATTTTTATGTGCAGTTCTACCCAGAAGATAATGCATTTCCTTCTCTGTCTTGCCAGTTTCCCCCATTACTCCAGCCTGCCTAATAGCCCCATCTGTTTTCAGCTGAGAAAGATTAATGGCCAGAAGCACTGGGAGTCCTGGCAAATCAGCAGAGATATTACTCTTAGGCATTGCTCAGAACATTCCTTCCTGCTCTGCCATATACTGTATGGGTGTTCCTCAGGTTTCAGGGCAGCAGCAGCAGAACACAGCAAGCTCAGCAAGTGGGGTGAGTGTCATTATTTATGAACTTCAACCGGTCTAACACTTTCAGTGGTGGGAGTGCTAGAAAGAGAATGTATCATTGTTAGCTCAAAACATATTTCAATATTAGGGAAAAAAAAGCAGCTAAGTTTCTGCAACTCCACTAGGTGAAACTAGAACAAATAAGTCGCTAGTCGAAAATGCCAGCCAATAATCTGGTATTTCCACTGCAGCATTGAAAATGCAGAAGCATTGATAGCTCAGTGAAGTAATTTTTACAGTAGTAATTAATAATGTATATTTAGATGGTGTGTTTACATCCAAACACTTAGGTGTATTGTGGATTATATGAAGATTGTATATTGTTTCACGATATGAAATTGCTTGGAAAAGCTGCTGGCTGTGCACAGCAAATAATTGCTCAGGAAATGCTTACAAACCTGGATTTAGAAAAATCTTGTTTTTATAAGACTTTGGTTTTATGAGTAGTTAGACACTCCCAAAACAGAACATAAAGTCCTTGAGAATTTCAAAAGGAGCTGTGTATGGGTCAGTTGGCTGGAACGTTTTCCTCTTACCCTTACTTGGGATTTGGGGTTTGTTTACAGAGAAGAATTATGATGTTGAGTTGAAAAAAATAATCTGGGAATTAGAAAGCCAGCCAGATATTTATTTATGTGGTCATTCATATGAACATATTTGTTCAGACCTGTTAGTGGCTACTCCAGTGGAAGTGTTAGGTCACTGAAAGTGTCAGGATGCAAACAATCTGAAGCCCAGGCTTAGAATTTATTATCTGTTCAGTCATTGTGTGTGGCTTCTCCTCATATGGTAAGAGCAGCTTGCTCGCTTCCAGCACATTACTATTTCTGTTGGGTTAAAATGTTTTAAATCTCTGCAGCATGAATTTGTGGAAGTCACTGCACAGTTAGGAAAGGCTGCATTTGAGAGCTCCATGGTCCACTGCCACAAGACACAAAATTACATTCCCAAAGAAACAGTTCTGACCTGAGGGTAATTGTCTGACCAGGGATTTAGACACCCTTACCAGATATGTTCAAGAAGAGGTCCCCAAACATATTAGGCCAGGTAATTCAAACCAAGCTTAGCCTATTTCTGAGTATTATGGCGACATAATTGAGACTCAGTGGAAGTGTGAATTTTCAGCATTAACAATTACATCACAAGTCTTGTGATAAGGCTGCAAATTCAATCACATGAAAGTTAGAAGATCTGAAATTTCAAGTTGGTGGTGGTGTTGGTGATTTGCTCATAAAACTTCTATCTGTTCCCTCACACATATATAGTAGGATGTAGTCTGTGCACAATTCTTCATTCAGGTTTTTTTGAGGGAGTTCTCTTTCTTTCTCTGCAGAGAATGCATAATATTTGGGTGAATGAAGCAGCTGGGTGTATGATACTTCTTTGTACTACTTCTTTCATTGAGGTTTTCATAATATGATAGCAGTCTTAATTTTGAGCAAAGACAGACTTTTTTTCTTTCCCCAAAGTATAGGTATAAACTGATTTAGGAAAATCAATTATCCCTATGCTCTCAGGCTTTCAGAGCAGAACACCTGCAGTTCTGTTCTGCAGGCTTTTCTCATGTGGAAGGGATCCTGTGAAGCTGATGGAAATCACACATTCAGAGGCCTTGTAGCACTCACCCCCAGGCTACAAATGCTAACAGCTGAACTTGCAAGAGTGATGAATCCCAGCTCTGTCCAAGCATGTCTGCTCCATCACTGGGACCACTCTAAGGACTATGAGCAGTCTGTCAGGTAAGCAAAGAAATATGAAGTAAATAATTGCAGGTGGGGTATGATGGGTTTGTTTTAAGTAGCCAGATTTTCAGAGGACTGAGGAAGACATAAGCATTTTGAAGTCCTTCAGAAGATCTGTTCATAGGATGTGTGGGCTGGACTAACCCCATTCTGGATTTGTGGCATTTCTTAACGAACACTGGCCAATGCGTCCTGCCTGCAGTAAATTGTATGGATTGTAAAATTCTTGAAAGCACTGACAGTAAACTATTCACAGCTCAAAGATATTTAATTTGTTTCAATTCTTTGGATTCCCACACTGATCCTTTGGTGCCCTTAAGAAAAAGGAAAAAAAGAAAAAATATAGTAGAAGCTTGATAACAGTAGGAGTCTTGACTATCCAGCCATTCCTGAATTGTCAGCACTGAGGTCAATGGTTGGGACAAAGCTAGAGTTAGTGATGTTCATAGAATTTCTTCTTTTGATCTGCCTGTGGAACTCTGGTTCCAGCAGTGCTTTCCAGTGATGCTATAAGAGAAGGAAGAGCTGTCCAATGCAGATTGATCCATGAATTCTTCATCCAGTCAGACCTCACCATCAGCAGCAGGAAGGAAGGGGCACCACCACGTGGGACTGTTTGTAGATGGCAATAGTGAGTTCAGTATGAAATCTCTTATTCTGATGATAGATTTCACCAAGCTCTTCTGCATTTTTCATGTACACTTGCTGTGACAGAGGCGCCTTGGGGTGAGGAAAAGATGGGACTCAGCAGTTTGCTGGTCCAGAATGAGAACAAGAGATGTGTGTATTTTCCCTTGACACCTTGCTTAGTGTTTATTAATTATATTAGCACCAGTTAATCCAGCTGACCTGAGACTCAGTGTTCAGGCCAGGCAGTAAGCTTCTGCTGTGTTGACAAGAGAATAGACAGATAAGCAAAATTATGTTTTCCATCCATAACATCAATGAATATTTCCATACAGGTTCAAATGGCTCACAGAGAGTTTACATCTTGTATTTTTCACTGTTAAGTCTTCTTCAAAGAACAGCAAAGGCAATTTAAAAAAATAAAAAGCTATTGAGTACTGTAAGGACCCACAAGGATTAACATTCACAGAGAGTCATCAATATGAAATATCCACCAAGTTAACCTTCCAGCTTCTGTCATAAATGCAGAGAATACAGGCACTATCATCATCTTTCTCTTTACGCTTCATAGAGCAAAAAAAAAATACATGTACTAAAAAACAACTCTGAATCACATCACCCAAGACACAAATATTTTCTAAATTTTAGTGCTTTCATTTCCATTTTCATAAGTGAAATTAAAAGTTTGCAAAATATTTTTTATTAATCTTATTCAATTTAGGTATTTATATTCAAAGTTGAACATGAGCCAGCAGTGCCCTGGCAGCCAGGAGGGCCAACCCTGTCCTGGGGGGCATTGGGCACAGCGCGGCCAGCCAGGCAAGGGAGGGATTGTCCTGCTCTGCTCTGCACTGGGGCAGCCTCACCTCCAGTGCTGGGGGCAGGTTCGGGTGCCACAGTGTAATAAAGATCCAGAAAGATGCTGAAGGGTTTAGAGGGGAAGCCATAGGAGGTGTCTGAGATAATTTGGCTTTTTCAACCTGGAAAAGATGGAACTTGGGGGCAGACCTCACTGCAATTAAAACTTCCTAAGGAGGGAAAGCGGAGGAGCAGACACTGATCTCTTCTCTCTGGTGACCAGTGACAGAACCCAGGGAATGGCCTGAAGTTGTGTCAGGGGAGGTTTAGGTTTGATATCAGGAGAAGTTCTTCACCCAGAGGGTGTTTGGGCACTGGAACAGGCTCCCCAGGGAAGTGGTCACAGCACCAACCCTGACAAAGATCAAAAAGCATTTTGACAATATTCTAAGGCACATGGTGTGACTCTTGGGGATGGTCCTGTCCAGTGCCAGGAGTTGGACCTGGTGGTCCTTGTGGATCTTTTCCAACTTATAACATTCTGTGATTCTATTCTATTTATTTTAATATGTTGCCGCTTTCTTCTGCATCTGTCAGACTTGAAAACATTACAGCATTGTCTGTGGAGAAGAACAGAACTGATGGGCCATTGAGTTGTCCTCCATGTTAGTGCAGGGAAAGTCTTTTCTGTAGCCTGGGGGATTTTTTTATTAGTTTGTGCTATCACAGGTTTTATTTCTACCTTAGCTGTGTCTCCTCCAATAAGTATGAAAGTCTACTGGCTCATACCAGACCACTGCATGATTTCAGTACTGAGCAGTGTTTCTCACATGTCACCTAAACCTCCGCACAAATTTATTCTGCAGGGTTTTTTTTTTCAATTTTAATCTTCAAGCTACACCTGATAAAAAATTCATCATTTTAAAGCTGTAAAAACGGGTTCACTATGTTTTGGTTTATTTTTAACATACTCATTTTGTTCAAAGTCTTCTGTCTACTACATCCATAGACCTTCCAGGAAAATACTGTTTTGAGAGAAAGAGCGTAATTGTAAATAGTCCTGTGTGGCTGGAATCAGCAGCACTATGAGGGTTAGTAATCTACTCAAGTCAGGAATTTTAGCACAGGTTTCCAGTATTTACAAATTTCCCTATTTCTGTAGGGTTCCATTTCAGGATCCTTCTTCAGCCAGCCCATTCTTGCGTTTTCCACTTTTTCTCCTTGTTCCCATCTGCTGCAGCCCCAAATCCTACCTTAGGTTGGTGTTGACTGGCATTTTAAAGACAATGTATACAACATCCACAGTGCTGAGATCTGATTATTATACAGAGAAAAGACACCTCCCCATTACTGGCTACCTTAAACTATCAATAACATGTTAAATTAAAAAAAAAAGAAAAAAGTGGGAGGGGAGGAGAGGAGAGGAGAGGAGAGGAGAGGAGAGGAGAGGAGAGAGAATGCTTAGGCTTCAAATGCCATTAATGCAAAAACAAAACTTAATCCACTTCTCCTCTCCAGGGTACCCAAAACCTGATGAAAAGTAGCACCAAAGTGATCTGAATACCAAATGAATCTCACAATGCCAGAATCCTTAGTTCTTAGGTGCCCAGCTACAACCATTCAGGCCCTGATTCAGCCCATACAACTTGGCAGCTGTCTTGAGACCCATGGTGTAGGAGTTGGTCACAGAGTCATGGAATCATTTAGGTAGGAAGAGACATCTATGATCAAGTCCAACCATTAACCTAACACTGCCAAGTCCACCACTAAGCCATGTCCCTAAGTGCTACACCTACTCATCTTTTAAATACTTCCAGGGATGGTGACACTTCCTGGGCAGCCTTTTCTGGTGATTGACATCCCTTTCAGTCCCCTTTGTTTCCTTTGAGAGTCAAGGGAATGAACAGGACTTCAGAAGAGGGCATTTCAGTTCACTTCAGCAGCACATCACCCCTTGCTCTGTGAGTAGCAGAAAGGGTTACCGTGCTGGTGGTGAGCACCAGTTTTAGAGTTGCCACATACTCATTTAAGATTGCAGGTGTCAAAATCCCCTGGAAACTAAGCAGTAAGTGCTACAAGGCCTTCTACTCAGTATTAGCTGACAAACTTGAGAACAACAATCCATGTGACAGAAAAGGTGTGGGTGGATCAGCCACAGGAGGGGGGTGATTTGTGGACTCCAGAGACTGTGCTGCATGTTGTGACAGACAGTTTGTGTTAAGAGCAGAAAAGCACTCATTTTCAGCCCAAAACCGTGGGCTTCATAATGGTGGGTAAAATATTACCCCTAGCATTGGTGGTCGGGTTGTGCCAGGTCTGTGGCAGTGTGCCAGCCAGCACATTTCCAACAGTGCAGGTAAGAAGCTGTGGGAAAGGGGTAAAATCCCCCAACAGTGGCTTTTCACGTGTTTCTTCTTAAGACTCAAACTTCATTCTTTTTCTCTCATGGCCAAGGTGATTGTACATTCTCCAGGGGAAAACTGGAGTTCCATGACCTTTAGGGTGAGCTGTGCATGAAACAAGGCTTGTGGCATTGAAGATTCTGACTTTCCAACTCAGCACCTTGAATTTCCCAATATATTACCTGACTGGCTGTCTTTCTGCTTCAACTCTTCTGTTTCTCTCCCCAGCTTGGGGAAAGACTTTTAAGTAATGTTTCAGGAAAGAGAAAAGGAACATGTGTCTTCTTTCCTTATGCTGCCTCATCTCCCAAGCACCTCGCCCTCCAGACTGAGGCAATTTGCATTTAACACAAACCACTTAATTTACACATAAACTTCAGTCCGTGTGTAAGTTTTCTAGGTGACAATTTTATTGGGGAAAATGCTGTTTAGATTGTGTGTGCAAAGTAAATGGCTTGTAAATATTTAAAAAAAGGTTAATTTTCAATTGTGCAATAAAATTGTGAAATAATCCTCTCAATTCCTTTCCAGCGTCTGTCTTGACACGTGCTGATTTTAAGAGCATACCATTGTTTCTTCAGATGGGAACAAAAGGAAAGAGGTCATGAGCTGTTTTGCTTTCCACTTTAAGCTTTTTATTACTTTTTAATTTTTGCATTGTCATTCCCTTTAAGTTGGTTTATCCCTCCAACCCTGGTTCAATCAGACACATTAGTACCAGGCTGTTGCCACTGAAGACAGGTGAGTCATCATCTGCTCCGAGTTAATCATGTTTATCTGCTTTACTTGACCTTGACCTTCCTCCTGCTGTTGTCTCTCTGTAATGAAAGCCAAAACTTTGGCAGATGGGGGCAGCTTATTCAGTTCCTGTGTAAGGATGACAACAAGCAGATGGATCCTCTGCAATGGATGGCAGCTCACCACCAGCATGGCAGCAAATCTAACACGTTAGTATTGCAAAGGCTTCATGTGCTGTGTGGCAGCATGGATTTTACATTATATAGGAGTCCTTCTGCTGATAATGGGAAAAAAAAAACTAATCAAAAACCAGAAGCCTTCACTTTTCTTACTTAACCCTTGCTGATGGGTTTTTCAGGTGCTCAGAGCTGCAACTGCCCCTCCCCTAATGTAACTTACAGCTGGTGTATCCTTGAGCACTAATAGGCAGAACCATGGGGCTACAGCTCTCTCCCTTCCTGCTTCCTTTCTACTTGGTGGCCTACAGCCTCTGCAGACATTCATTGTCAAGAAAGGAGATCGGGGCAAGAATGGGAAGAAAGGTCAGCTGCATAATTCTTTGTGGTTTGTTTTGGTCTTCTTTTAAACCAGAATTCAAAGTAGATTCAACTATAAAAGTGTGTTTGCTGGGGATGACAACACAGAATTTACTTTCATAGGGACATCATAAAAAATTGGATGTCCCTGGATGTAGGACATGGAGCATCTCTCAAAGATTGGATAGAATATAAAGAAAAACTAGTGTAAGTGGGGAAGCTTGCTGAATTTTTATGGTGTTTTTGGACAACTGCAGAATGAAATAGGTTTTTTTGGAGTACATTAATGGGCTGCAAGTCCAACAGGAGTTAGAAAAAGAGGGCTTTGGATTCATTATCAGAAACATAAATACTTGGAAAAGCATATATACGTATATATATAAATGGGTGGGAAAATAATTGGCAAAAAAGGAAGATGAAGGACTGAAAATGTACAAATGGGAGTTTTATAAGCTCAACTCTGCAGTCATTGTAGAGAAAAAGAAAACCTGCAGGTGTAACTCCCTTAAATTCCCTGACTTTGCAGCAAGGCAAAGCTGGCTTGCACTGGGAAATGAATGATTGAGCAGGTGCAGGAAGTGAATGGCATTAACTGTGTAAATAGCAGCCGCTTTTCAATAATCAGGCTCCCAGAAGGGATCCTCTGCTTTTGCCATTTCCATATTACCCACAACCCTTCCAATCCCTCCACCTCTGACAAATCAGAAATAAAGAACAGTGCTTCCTTTAGGATTTATGTTGGTTATTAATACTCCAGGACTGGTGCAGTAGGGCAGATCACAGTGTGTTCCGCCTGGGCTCAAAAGTTACATTTCATCAGAAGGGGGAAGTTGAGTTCCCAAGATAGAAGTAGTGATGGGGCTTTCATTCCATGCCGACTCTCCTCCGGGCTCTCTCTCTCTGTCTGTGTGATTTCTGGTGGTCTTTGTGTAACTACATTCATCTTCAAGCTGTTTTAAAAGAGGACAGACAGATGTGGGATGTGTGTGTGCTTGCTACCTCAGGGTATGTTATGCTGCTCAAGAGCCAGGTGTTAGCCTGGAGATGTTGATGAGAATTCTAGCCATTCAAGTGGCGTGAAAGAGGGCTATATATCTCCCTAATTTGCCACTTGAGTTTCCATCCCAGGTTTCCACAGACCAAATTTGATTACAGTTCCTTTATTTTCCTGCCACACAGCAGCACAGTCTACGATTTCCCTCCTTTTTCCCCCTGCCCAAATTATACCTAAAGAATAATGTTGCATGATGGTAGTATGAGTCACATGCTCTACCTTGACTTGTATGGCAAGGTACCCAGAGCCTGCATGGAAAACGAAAATAAAAACCTCATTCACCTACCAAAGTGTGGATTTCATAACCCAGATGCTGGGATGTCCTAAAACCTTGAGCCTCAGTAATTTTGTGTTGCAGCATAAATAAAAGCATAGCTTATTCACAGCAAAGCTGAAAAGGGGGTGTCAGTTGTACAAACACAAGTACTGCCTGTGGTGAAACCACAGGTATCAGCTGGTCACTGAATACCAGACTTTGTATACCAGGAAAAAAAATAGTATTTTGCTGACATTTACCCCCCAGTCTGGCTCCAGAGCTGACAATTTCAGGTGGTAAATGGCAACAACCCCTCAGAGTTCTTGTTCCAAGCTTTTGCTGATACAGCTCCTTCAGTTATGCCGGTTTCTGATTTTGAAGGTTAATTTTGCAATTATAACTGCTGTACACATTTTGCTAAACAAAAGCCACTGTTTTGAAGTGGCCACCAGAGAGAAGATTGAACAACTCTAATGGGTTCAATTCATTCTCTGCTTCAGGGCATAACAACATTTCTTAGAAGCAGTTGTTCCTCTTTCCTGAACCGCACAGGCAAGTGTGAGAATCCATATACAGTTGCCTTTCCTTTATCATGCCCTTGGATTTGTCTTGCACAGGAGAACTCTCATGTATTTCTTGCTGAGAAGAGCTCTTTCATGTTGTTTTCAGGGAGCAGCCCACCTGTTATGGCCCTGTTAGTCTCATCACTGCTCCTAGAGAGACCCAAGTCCTTGTCCTTTCTCACCTGGTTACTCTCTCGTTTCTGGGGGAGCACATGTGCATACCCACACATCTGCTCATTACCTTCTCAGGTTGGGCAATGTTTGCAACAAGTGTGAAACCTTAGGTTTGTGGTGAAGAAATTGGGAGATCTGTACTACTGCTGTATATTTTACTGATGTGCTAGTTTGTAGTAATCTGGAGGAAGTTTGTGAAATTGGGTTTGTCCATCAGGACTGCCTGGGCAAACCATAAGGGAATCTTAAAGCAACAAAGCAACATTGAGGCACTCACAGGCAAACCACTTTCTGAGACTGCAGGCTCATCACAGGTGTGTGTCTGTCAGTCCTCAGAGGGTCAGCAAAAGGAAACACAGATGAGATGCTCCCTGAACACAAATCAGTCAGCTCAGTTCCAAAATAACAGTTATAGTAGTGTATAAGCATCACACTCAGAGGGCTGCCACAGTGCTCCATCAAACAGCAGAGACAGCTTTCAAGGACCAGAAATGTCACTTTGTACTGACAGCATTTATTTATTTATTCCTCTATTAAAATTTTTTTGAACCTAACACTGCCTATTCTCAAGCCTTAAGCAGCATTCTTCCTTGGAGCTCATTTCTTGTTTCAGTGACAATGTCTTCAGCCTGTCTTCACTTCTCTTTGTGTTTTCCCATTATGCAGTGGCTGCCCAGGTGATGAGGCTGTGTATTCTCATTTGGGTAAGCTGAAAACCTACAAACCACAGGACATTTCAAGCTGGGGACAACTCATGGTAAATTCCTCCTTGCTCCGTGTGCTACTGCACTCACAGAGGTGGTTTTTGCACAATGTCCCTCTGAGGTGCTGCTGGCTGGCAGAGAGTGTGGGAAACCTTGTGTTATTTCAGTGAGGCTCCATGGTTTCCCTGGGATTTCTAGGAAGGGAGAGAGCAGTGGCACAAACCTGTGTCACTGTGTTCCCATCCAGTGAACCCATCAACACAGCAGCATGATGCTTTTTTTCTCCAGCACAGATGGGGGGTTTGGCACCATACATTGAGGCAGTTCATGGATCAGAACTTCTCTGTCTGGGAATTGCCTTGCTGTAGGAACATCTGCCTATGTGTAGTCTGGCTTAATTTCATTGTATTCCCCCTGCAGTGAGGAAGTTTTTTAGAAACAGTCCACCTGTTCTGTTCATTGCAGCTGAGTGTGAGGCATAGGACTTTAACTTCAAACATCCTTTAAAATAACAAGATGCTTAATTTTCAGCTGGAGCCTTTAAAAGTCCTTCTGCTGCTGTGCTACAGCTACTCCTCTCAGCTACAACACAACACAGCAGAGACCCAACAGTTTATCTGCCCTTTCCCAGCACACTGAGGAGCTGTCACAGCCCTGACCCTGAGCTGGATGACTGCTTTCTTCACATCTCTGGCTGTCAGGAAAGGCAGGAACTGGGAGCTGGATGCCCCTTTCAGCTCAGTGTCTCAAGTTTTGTGGTTATTTATCACACCTGAATCTTTGTAAAATGTCTGTTTCATGAGAAACAGATTTTAAATTGGATGGTTCATAGGTTTGATTAAGAAAAGTGATTAGTATGGCAGGGAAAGCATGTTAGTCAAAGATTTTTAACCCAGCTGTTGTGTGGAAAAAAATTGAATGGGATTCTACTGCAGATTCCAGCACTCAATGCAGTTTGCTTTACAAGCTGTTGCAAAGCTGAAGGCACAGGAACTGGAGCATTTGGTTATTGACAGGGAAAATATTTCAGCCTGTCACATCTCTGCTTGACTTTGACTAGAAGAGAGAGGTGCAGGGCCGTGTATGTTCATGTGTTGTGACAAGATGAGACATGCTTGACTGGGTCTCTCCGTTTGGGGAAGAGACGCCATGCCAAATTTTCCAAGAAGCAGTGGTCTGCTGACTGCCAAGATGGAGGTGTTGTGGAGAGGGATTTTGTAGGTACTTTCATTGCTGTACCTATCCCAACTGCAGAGTTCAGATGGGATCAAGACGAGAAGCAAATGCTGAAACCCTGTGCTAAAGGCTGTAATATTTTGTGTCCTCTGAACATTCATCCTTTGTACAGAGTCCTTGATGTAGGAAAGAGGGCTTAGCCCATTATAGAGCTGAGTTATCTGAAGCAAGTTGAGGTTGTTGTTGCAAACTGTGAGGGTGGTGAGACACTGGAACAGGCTGCGCAGAGAAGCCTTGGATGCTTCATCACTGGAAGTGTTCAGAGCCAGTATGGATGGGGCTTTGAGCAACCTAATCTAGTGGAAGATGTCCCAAACCATGGCAGGGGGGTTTGAACTAGATATAAACACCTTTTAAGCTCCTTTCCAACCCAAACAATTATTTGATTCATTTAAACTCATCCAACTCATAGAGAAATTCTTGCAGTTCTCGCCCATCACTGCCCTACTCTGCCCAAGCACCTGCTTGAATTTCTCCTCTGTTGGCACGTCAGTCCCAACTTCTTCTGGGAGTTCAGCAAGCCCAGGCACTCCCCTGCTCTTTCAAGTGCTCTCTCTGCACACCAGGTCTCCTGCCCTTGTCTCTCTTAGCTGTGCTCTGTTCCTGTCACTACATAAAGCAGTCCATATTGCCATGACCTGAAGCTTCAGGTCATACACAAGCAATATTTTATTATGTAATGCCTGAAAACTCTTGCAACAATACAAAACTTGACTGCTTTGCTTTAGGGGACAGCTGACAGGAGAGGCAATAAATAGCCTGAAAGAATGACCATGGCTGTAGCTCCTAGGTGAGTGAGTTCACATCCACCTCTGTTCTGTGCTGTGTTAGCTGGGACTGCAGTTCTGCTTGGCACCATTAAGGATGTCAAGCTGCACAGTCAGGGGCTCAACAGGCACAGTCAGGGGCTCAACCAGGCATACTTTAAAGTACAGAGAAATCATGCAGCACAAAACTGCTTATCATTTACCTGCCTCACAGCTGAAAGGCGGTGGATAACAGCTCAGACCATTGTACATAGCAAGTGGTTCAGGAAAGCCAATTGCATGGCTGTGGGGCTGATGAAAAATAAAAAGGTTTTGTATTGAATGGGCCAGACGTGCACTTTCAGGTCCCTGTTTCCCCATGCCATGGCACACAGAGCTGCTCAGGGCTGCATCAGTAAAAGGGCAAGCACAATCACTGCTATAGTGCCACAGGCCTGCAAAGGGGAAATATCCTATTTAATTCACACTTTTCAGATAGTGTTGGGACACTGGCTGGCAGACAGGGCCACCCTGTTTGGTTTTGGAGTGGTGTGTACGTGGGCTGGCATTGCCCTCTGCTGGCTGCTGCCCCGGGTGGGTAATGATGGGCATACATCAAAGGGAGACTTGGCCAGCTTTCTTGTCCTGCTCTTCAGTCTCTCCTTCCCTCTTTATGATACATAGCCTAAGAGCAGTTGTGCTTTCCTGCTCCTCTGGTGGCAGCTGGGCAGGGTACAACTTCACCCCTTTGTAAATGACACCTTTTCCCACTTACTTTTCTCCTGTGGGGGTAGTTGTGGCTGTGTCTTCCTCGTCTCTCTCTCAATACAAAAGTTATTGTCCCTCTGTATAAGGAACATCGTTGGTACTGTGGTAGAAACTGTGTGGAAATGCTAGCAAGTGTTTTTATTAAGTCATCTAGCAAATTTTAAGCATTGCATTGTAAAATGCTGGATGAACAGGGCAGGAGCCCTTTGGAGGCAAAGAATCAGGAAGCTGAAAGATTTTCCTGTTTCACTTACTTACAGTGTACTGATTAATGACTTCTTCTGCTCTTGCCTAAGTTCCTGGGACACTCTTCCCTGATGGGCACAGGCCCATTGCCTTTAGAGGCATCACATTAAATAAGAACAAAGCTCACATCCCCAACAACCCTAAGAAGAGTCTTTAGTGCTTTTTTCCGTATTACATTTCAGGCATTGCATTTTGCTGTTTCTGCACTGCTCTCAGCTTAGCTTCCCTTCCATGGCTGCCTGTGTGACAGGGATGCCTGGAGATGGGAGATCCCTCTCCTGCTGAGCAAGAATGAGCAGTGTTATTTTGCACTTGCAAAGATGCTTGGCAGCAACAAAAATATAGATGGTAAATTGTGTAGGACTTGAGAAACTGCTGTCCTGAAACTTTATTCTGAAGGGTCATCAATAGAGTGATGCTAATCTAGTCTGAAAACAGCCGTTCCTTGGGGAGCAGAAAATAATGCTGTTGGGGAAACATGGGTCTGATGAGGTTTTGTTTTTTTTGTTTTATCTGAAACTTTATTTGCGTGTTTTACATTTAGGGCTGGTTTTTGTTTTCAGCAGAGAATCATCTGGAGTCACACTTCAGTGCACACTTATGTGTTCCTGTGTGCACTCTGAGAGCAAGAGGCAGAAGGAGGGAAAACAAGTTATGGTTAATTATAGACACTGTTCTGCCACTAGAGACTCCTGGAAAGTATCAGTCACCTTCCTGACTACCTCATAGCAGTCACAACTGGTTTAACAACTCAAACAAGGTGAAAGTCTGTATCAGGTAGCAAAATCTCTGAGGACTCCTTGGAAACACTTGGAAGAGGCTCAGTAATATGTCAGACTGACATTATTGTTGGAGATAAGGTTAACCAAGAGACATCCTTAGCAAAGGACCCAAGGACTGAACATCTGTTCCTCTGGGAGCCTGGGTCTGCTTTCTCTCACATAACTGGTAGCTTGTGAAGCCCAGCCTGGAGCATGGGGGTGGTGAAATGAGTTCTGAGCTTTTGTGCTTGTGCAGGACAGTTCACAGGGCACAATGCTTTCTTCACTTCCCATTCAGTCAGGCCAGAGGACAGAAGGTCTGACGTTGTCCCCACCATGGGGTGGCAATCCCATACCTCACCTTTGGAAAGTTCTGTGCCAGGATAAGGAGGATGTTTCTGGGATAAGGTAACCAGGGGAGTTTGTGCTGCTGCTTCTTGTGGTGGAGCAAAGGGAGAAGACTAAGTTTTGTCAGCCAAGTCCTTTGAGAACCAGTAGCCTGGAGCCTTCTTTTGTGGGAATAAGGAAGTACTTGGAAATGGGGTTCAGGATGTGCTGACCAGGGAAGACTTTGCAGAGCCAGTTTCTTCTCTCTGAAAAAGTAAAGGAGATCAGGTGTGGTCTCTCTGCCTGTCAGTCTGTTTCACGTACATGGTGGCACAGGAACAGCACACCTCTCCAGATCAGGATGTCCCAAGCTGTTTATACAATTTATATCTTGGATGGTTGGGCTATCTGCAGACCCCATAAAGCCACAGGTACTTGAAGCAGTGATTGCCACATGTTTTACAGGTTATTGTGGAAATGCTCTCGGGGAGACTGAGCTAATCAGGATTTTTCAACCAGCCAAATGAACTAATTCCTATTTCCACAGCCAGACCAAGTAAAACTATATATAGCACAGCTGGGTTAGCTTGTACAATTGACAGAAACTTTACTCGTGATTGAAAGACAAGAGTTCTGCAGTGGGCTTGGCTGAAGGGCGTATAAGACTGGGAATGTAAATATGCTTTGTACTGCTCTCCAGTGACTTGCATGCCTGGAGTAAGTAAGCTAAGACAGGCTGTGCATCTAAATTGCATTTGTTGTTCCTGGATAATTCTGCAGGTGGCCCAGTGTAATAAATGTTTTATCTCAGACCCAGTTTGATTTCTATGCCTGCACAAAAGTCAGTAGTCTTTTCAAAACAGGAATGTTTAATTCTGTGTGAAACTACCTGATGTTTTTAACTGAAGTTTATCACAGTGGGCTCTCTATCCCTCTGTCCTGGGCATGCACATCATTTTAGGATGACAAAGAAAAAGTTGTCTTCAGAAGGCATGTCCTTTTGCTCCAAATGCTATAGTGAAATGTCACTTCTGGAAACATTGTAATTCAAGTAAGTGGCCTATATGGGAATAGTTGTGAGAATTTGATTTGCTTAAATCTGTCTTTGTGCCCATAATCTCAGATCCTAGCATTGCCCTTTCAAAATGCCAAATGCAACAGCTTGGATCATTAGCACACTTTGAATCCTCTTACTTGGGTCGTGCAAATGTGACTCTTGTCCTTTAGACAGACACTTTCATGCTGTAGGGAGAACAGGGCAGGGAAGAGGGGATAATATTTAAAATACCATAGGACAATTCAGATCTCATGTACAGTGTGGTAACTACTATGAAACCTAATAGACCTATCCCAAGCTTAATTGACATAAAAAATTTGCTCAGGTGTGAGAGGTTTATCACTAATCCATTTCTCTCTTTGAAATTTCATTTCCCCTGCAATATTTCTTATCAAGTTTGCTCACTGCATGCCCAATTTTGAGAAGTATTTCTTCTCTAGGAGACTAATTTTCCTCTGGGTAATTCCATACAGAAATCTTATTGAGGAGGAAGAGGAGGCAGAGCTCTGAGCAGCCTCCTTGTAGTTTGCACAGGCTGCCACAGAGTCATTTAGGCTGCAGAAAGATGCTTCACTGAGCACTGTGGTAATCACAAACCCTCTTGGCCTCTGCTATCTGTTAGTTCTTCCTCTCTTAGTTTGGATTTTCTCTCAGTTTCATGGAGCAGTTTGTAATCAAAGTTATGCTAATCTGTTGCCTCAATTCTTGCCAGTAAATTGGTTTTTAGCTGAAAGTATTGGGCTGTGGAAGTGGAAGGGCATTCATGGGGCTCTTGCAGTGATGACAATAAGATAACACAGTAATGATTAAATGCGTTTGAGGAAAACAGAGGAGAAAGTTTTTTTGAGGAAAAACTGGAAGTGTGTGTGAGGAAAAATCAGAGAGAAAAAGAAAGAAGGACAACCAGAAGGGATGAAAGGAGTAGAAGCAGAAATACAGAAATCAAGAAGCAGGCAAAAGAAGTGATCCAATAGAAGGAAAAGCAACATCAGGATGAGGTAGTAAAAAACAAATTCTAACAAAGTTGAATGCCAAAGTTGCTACCAGTCATTGCACATAACACTGAATTAATGTTGTGCTGTTTTCCATAGGTGTAACATACACTCTCCAGGGTGGATACTTCTAGCATTGTTTTTTATCACACACCTGTAAATACTTCATTCTTTGTCTATAGAAAGCTTTGGAGGTTGTGGCTATTTACGCTTTTGTCAGTTTCTCTGGGTCTGGATTGAAGGCACTTGACACAGTAGTTCATGTTTGGACTCAGGTGTTTATTATTTCTTATCAGTAAAACAGTTTCACCACTGTGAGTTCAGCAGCTTTTCATTAGAAGGCACAAAATGGCCAACAATCTCTTGTTACAAGGTCTTTTAAGACTAAACTATCCAATTAAGAACTGACACCTAGATTGTTTTCCCTTTTAACTCAATAACTGATCCCAAAGAGCCCGCAATGTGGACTTTTCTGCCCAATTACAAAATGCCACCCAAACCCATGGAGAAGAAGGAAGAAGAAGCATGAAGAAGAAAGCCAGGACAACACCCTGTGCCCTCCATCTTGCTTCCATCCACAACATACTAAAAATCCCAAAACCTAAATTTCTCCCCAAATGATACACCTACACTACTCTCTATAACCTATTTCTAATCACTTTTGTGATTCTAGTTTATCTTGAAGTCTAGGAAACTTTCTCCATGAATGAGGGTCAAAGTCAGTGTTCCCTTGGGGGTCAGGGCACCCCAGAGCAGACAGAGAAATATTCCTGGTGCCCTGGGTTTCCCCAGGCTTTTGGCCATCTCTGCTCACATCCCCACGAGTGAGTCTGTCCCCTTGGTATGTACATGATGGTTCCTATGTGTGTGTATGTGCGAGAGCATTTGCTCTGCTGCTTGCCAGGTACTGCCCTGAAATTACTGATGTTTGCAAAGTACCTTGTAATGCACTGCTCTGGGCTCGAGCAGTGCATTACAGAGTTGTGGTGAAGGGACTTAAATCCAGATGGCAGCCAGTTATGAGGAGTGCTCCCCCAGGCTGCTTTGGGGCCAGTCTAGTTGAATATCTTCACTGATAATCCAGACAGGGGATCAAGCATACCCTCAGTCAGTTTGAAGAAGACATTAGGTTGGGTGAGACTGTTGACCTGCTGGAGGGTAGGAAGGTGTTGCAGAAGCATCTGGACAGATTGGATTGATGGGACAAGGCCACTTGTATGAGGTTCATCGAGGTGAAGTGCCACATCCTGCACTTGGGTCACAACAACCCCATGCAGTGCTACAAGCCAGGGGAAGAGCAGCTGGAAAGTTGCCCAGCAGGAAAGGACCTGGGGTTGCTGGTTGACAGCAACAGAACATGAGCCAGGTGTGCCCAGGTGGCCAAGAAGGCCAAGGACATTGTGGCAGTATCAGCATTAATGTGGCCAGCAGGACCAGGGCAGTGAGTGCCCCGCTGTACTCAGCACTGGTGGGGCTGCACCTCCACCCTGTGTCCAGCGCTGGGCCCCTCGCTGCAGGGACACTGGGGCGCTGGAGGGTGTCCAGAGAAGGGCAGTGGAGATAGTAAAGGTCTAAAGCACAGGTTCTGGGAGGAGTAGCTGAGGGAGCTGGGGATGTTTAGTCTGGAAAAAGGAGACTCAAGGGGAGCCTGATCACTCTCCACAACTCCCCGAAAGGAGGCTGTTGTAGCCAGGTGGCAGCCGGCTTCTTCTCCCAGGCAAGCAGTGACAGGACAAGGGGAAGTGGCCTCAAGTTGTACTGGGGAGGTTCAAACTTAGAAAAATTAGGAAAGGTTCTGCACTGAAAGAGTGGTTAAACATTGCAACATGCTCTCCAGGGAAGTGGTAATGTCTCCATCCCTGGAAGTGCCCAAAAAACGAGCAGATGTGGCACTTCACAATATGGTTTAGCTGGCGTGATGATATTCAGTCAAAGGTTGAACTTCATGATTTTGGAGGTTTTTTCTGGCTTTAATGATGCTATGATTATACATGCAAATAGAGAAGTCAAACTAAGATTTTATCTAGACCCTTAGTTTTGAAAATCTCCAGCTTTCTAATGCTTGAATTTGCAACCTTGATATTTTTAACATAGTCTTTTCTCTGTGATTATAAACAATACTTCGCATTTCTGTGATGTGCTATGCCCAAGAATTTGATGGTGTTCAATAAACATTTTTTTTGTGATTAGTCATGACAGTGGCCTTTTGAATTAAGTAACTATTACCATTATTTCAGCTTTTGAAATGAATACATGTGGAGATAATACTTGACTGAGCATCAAACAGAATGTTGGTAGATCAGAACAGAGAGTCTCTGAACTTCTACATCCTGACCTGTGTTTTGACCTTCATCCACACTTCTTTTTCAGCTGAAAAAATCCTTTTTAAGATCACAGTGTTGCTTTTGTGACTCTGCCTAAGGCCCTCTCTCATCCACAGTAAGTCTGAACAGGATGTTCATTAACCAGTAGCATCTCCAGTCAGCCTGAGGTTCACTGCAAAGGGACAGATGAATAGTTTATGAAGAGTAAAATGGTTTGGAAAAGTTTGGATAATGGAAGTGATGTCTTTTGTAAGAGCTATCTGAATTACTAATGACAGCATCATTAAATTCCTGTTAGCTGAGTTTAAATTTGATCTCCTTCTTCTGTGTCCATCAGTAAAGGTCTTCTGTGCATCATGTTGCCTTTTGATTGAGCAGTCCCTGCCTGTTGGTAAGCTAATTACTTATATTTTCATCCTGCCTGGTAAACAGATCTCCCCTTGTTCTTATCGCAGTTCACGCCTCGCTTGTTTTCTGGTAGACTGCTTTATTTCTGCTGTCAAGCTATAAAGGCCTCTTGCTATAAAGGCAAGAAATAATAAGCGTTAAAAACAAGTGCAGACTGAAACTTTATAGTCCTTTGGCTCTGTGCAGACAAAATACTTCATTAATTCAGAGCAAACAAATCTTCATTCTGCCTGTACTCACTCACCTTTTCACTCTGTTCCTCTCACTATGGCCTCATATCTCACTTTTACTGGTTCCAATTTCCGAAGAGGTATCTATAGTTTTTCCATCTCTAAATGCCTTCACAAAGCTTTTTCAGACCACTTTCTTTGGCTGTCTCCCAGCACAGATCTTTCTCCTCTCTGGACCCAGCCAGCTTGGTTGGGTGCCATCCCTGGGCAGTGTTTGAAGCCCCTTTGAGGAGCCAGTGGTGGTAGCAGCAGCAGCAAAAGGAACAGTGCTTCATGTCCTGTGCTTTAGGCTAGCATGAGTAACTGGGGTATGTGTCACCTCAGCCCCCAGCCAACAGCAGTCCTGCAGCACAGTTACAAACTGCTTTACCCAAATTACTCCTCCTTCACACCTCCTCAGAAACAGACCTTTCTTGACATCCTGTCTCTTCCCTCCTCTTTGCATCCTCTATCATGTGAACTGGACTGATGGAGAGGCTGATGGTGTAAAGCAGCCTTTGCTGAAATAAGGGGTTCATTGAGGTGTAAAACCTGGTGTGAGGATCGTATTTCTACCTACGAGCTTTGGAGTTCTGTCTTTTCCCTGCTCAGTGATGAATGGCAGGAGGAGGCAATAGGAGGAGTGGGAAGCCCTGCTGCTTTCATTAGGGGGAGAATGCTTACTGTGCAGTAAATTTCTCATATTTCCAGATCATTCTGGAGCACGTTTGCCAAGATTTAAGAGTTATAGGCCTATAAGTCAAATACCTTGCGAAATAGGTGTTATTATTCTCCCATTTTTCACCTGAGCTTGTAAGTAGGCCTCCATATATCTTTGGGTCACTGCACAGCACAGATTTCTTCCATGCTCTGTTCCTTATGTCAATTAAATTCCAGCAAGGAGGTGATGTATGAATGTTATTCATCAAAATAATCACATCCAGAACCCGGTGACGGTGCTTCAACAGAAGTTGTGTCACAGATGAAACCTGCCAGGAGGTCTCATCAGAATTTACTCTGGCTGTACCAACAGTTTTCTACAGGCAGCCCTATGACTGCTTCATCACAGCAGGGATCAGCATCTGTCAGGTGAGACACATGGCCCACATCTTGCCACTGGACTAGATGAGCATTGTAGTTACTTTCCAAACTCTACTGACACGGGCAGTCGCATGGTGATCCTCCGGCTAGCCCTCGCCTCCTGGCCCGTGCCAAGAGCAGCTGCCACCCCTCGGGCCAGCCTGGGGGCAGTAGAGCAGAGCTGTCTAACTCCCAGAGTTAGGCTCTGGGCTGCTGCTGATAGGAATCCTGAGTCGAAGAAGCCAGAACAAAGGAGACAAGAGGTTGCATAAGTTCTCAAGAGGGTTTAATCTCCGAGGAAGTCCAAGACAAGCAACAAACTCCAACAGGGTAAAAGCAATTTAAGAACAGGGGAGGGTACTAGAGAAGGATAACCAATAGTAGAACAGCAGACGAGGAACGTAGGTGGGGATCAGATTCTAGGTAACCAATAGGGGATAACATGGGAGGGGATCAGGCTTGGCACACCAATGGAACTTTGAGAGAAAAGTGATAAGGTAGGTTCTAGAGAAAGGGGTGGGGTTACACTTGATGAACAAGGGAAGAGGGCAGTACTTCAAGGATTGGCAGGGAAGGGTCTGGAGATCAGGGAGGTGCAAGGGAGATTGACATAGTAGTAAACAACTTCGGGGCAAAACCATTGGGGAAACCAAATAGGGTACATGGAACAAACCACTATAACTTAACAATAAGGAACACCTTAAGATTACAACAGAAAAACAATCTGGTACATGGAACAAACTGCTATAACTTCACAATAAGGAACACCTTAAGATTACAACAGAAAAACAATCTACCGCACCCTACCCTACCCAACCCTACCCTACCCCACTCCACCCTACCCTACTCTTTTGTTGTGAGGGTGGTTGGCCGCTGGAACAGATTGCCCAGACAGGTTGTGGAGGCTCTACCCTTTGAGATGTTCAAAATCCCATCAAGCTTGGCCCTGAGAACTTTTCTGCTCAGGTCTGGGCAGGAAGGCTGAAGAAAACTGTTGCAGAGGCAACTTCCAAACTTTGCCCCTCTGCCATTCTGTGCCTCTGAGGGTCATACAGAGCTCTTGGGCCAGGGTCTGGCTGCAGATTTCTTCCATGAAGTGTGAAGCAACCTTAAAACTGATTTTATTTTCTTAGAACTGGGAGAGAGCAGTGTTGTCCTTCGACACAGACTTCACTTGCTTTAGGTAGTTCTGGGTTTTTAGTGTTAGATGAAAGCTTATGGCCCAGCGTAGGCACAGATCCACTGATTTTTAGTGAAGGCACTGAGGGGTTTTTCTGTACTGTTAAGACTCGTCTGGAAATATCCATCTTCACTGCCGTGGTATGCTTCTCTGAACTTTGTAGCTGACGCTAGGTCACATAAAGAAGGAAAATGCTCAGTCAGATCTTCTATATGCTCACTGGCTTTTTAGCAGGCTGTGAGCTGAATATCGAGTTAGATCTTGCTGTACTCTCTGCTACTACCCCAAAACAGCACCACAGTTTTTTCTAGGTGCAGTGACTTTTTCAGATGCCTTTTAGTATTTTTCTACTGTACCAACTCTCTGAGAGACCCAAGACAGGTAAAATGGTTTCATGACTCAGACACTTGGAAAATAAGTGCTTGCATTACCATAGGACTGTATTATCTTGTCTCATCTGATAGCCTTCAGCCAATAAGAAGTACCACTTGATCAGCTGGTTAAATTCTCCCTTTCAAGCGTACACTACACAAAGTGAGTTGTTAAAAGAAAAAGAAATGAGAGACAGCCTGATGGCTGCTGTTTTGGAGGGAATATAGAGTGGGTTTCCTCCCAGCCTGTACACCACCTGCTTTCCCAAGCAGTGGCCTGTGAGTGTTGATGCCATTTTGCTGTCATTAACCTGGCAATATGATGTTGTGTGGACTCCCCAAGGCACTTTCAGCCCAGCATCCCAGCTGGGGATAGGCAGGTACAAGAATGTTGCAGCCAGATTCTCCCTTTACCCTCATCTGCAAATGCCAAGGGCGCTCTGGGCTGTGCACAGGAGCAGCCCTTGCCCACAGTCAACTTCTGGGGCTTCCCTACTGCAGAGTTAGAGAGCAGGACTGAAAATGTGTCCTGAAACAGGAGCTGTGTTTCTTGACATCCAAGAAGAGCCATAGTTATCCCTTGGACACAAAAGTCTGAACAGCAGTTTTCTGGGGGATGGTATTCAAAAATGGCTGTCTGAAGTCGAACTTCTCAGGGTGTGCTTAGGCATCAAAAAAAAGGTGGGGTTTTTTTAAAGCAAATGTAGAATTCTCAGTTTGATGTCTTCCCAAGCCAGGCATCAGAATGAAAAATAAGTGTTGAAATAACACCATGGTTTGTAAAGCTCTCTTACAGGCTGAGGTGAAAAAATAAATTGAGGTTAATAAGAGAAGTCAGCAAAGGGGGGAGGCAGGAAATTAAACCTTACTGTTCTCAGCACTTACTTAGAGAAAAAAATTAATAGCATTTTGGTTTTGAAGCAAACACATTTCACAATGGTTCCTATCCGCTATCAGCCACAGATATATTGCTTTGTCAGAAAGCTGGCAGGCATCAACACAAGGAGCCCAGATGGGAATGCAGAGATGAAAAATAAGCAAAATGTATTCTGGCTTGGATCTCAAGTATGTATAAGGTACTGCCCTAGTATCTAATTGTAGGCTGTGCGGGAAATAACAGCTATTGTTAAGTTTTCTTGATATTCCCATCTGCGTGTCTTCTGTTGCTTTCGGCATCAATAGGTTGTTTAAGCTGCTGTTTTCTATTGTGGGTACCTGCCTCTGGCTGAATATACTCCACACAGAATCAGCCCAACTATTTCAACTCCTTTGCAGAAGAGGGCGGGAGGGCAAACCTGGACCTGCACTTTGCCATCTTAAAGAAAACATCTGCAAGATTTGGGGTTTTTTTCAGATTTGGGGTTTGGGTTATTTTCACTCTGAATTTAAAGATAAAGCCCTGTAAAGCTGTTTATTATTTTTGACACCCACAGTTACTGAAGTAGTCCTGCTTTTGACCACAGCTTAATACCAAAAAAGGGCTCCCAGTGGAGCTAGAGTGGAGATGAAAGCATGTTAATACCTGTCAACAAGCCACAGATGGAGTTGTAAGCTCCCATTCCATAGTCTGTCCCCGTCCTGTCTTGAATTTGGAGCCAGTCACTGGGCTCAGCTCTCACACTGGCACCATCCAGAATCTCTGTGCTCCTCCCAGTCTGACTGTGCTCTGATCCTGCCCTTGCTGATCCCAGTGGCTGACACTGAAGGGCTCTTTGCAGGCTCTGGTAAGGAGGCCAGTCTGACTCAAGACAGGTCAAAGTGTGGCTGTAGTGGCACCATAATAGTTCAATAATATTGGAAGGTTTCTTGACAAAAGCATGATGAACCTGGGAGAGTGCTTGTAGTGCAGAATCTGCAGAGAACACTGAAAATAAATGACGAATTTATATTCATTGTTACAGGTGAGGAGATGTTGTTTATTTTCTATTGTTTAAATAAATATGTCTACAGGATGAAAATGTCTTTGGAGAGACAGTATAAAGACTAAAGGAGCTGCTTTCTTCTTTTTATGTGGAGTAAGGGCCAGACTACAGTGCTGGTAGCTGAATGTACAAAATGTCAGTGCCAGAAAAAGTTAAACCACTGAGAGGGGAAAAGTGGTGGAGAACTCAGAGATGTAAATACACAAAACCTGCTCAACTCTGCAATGAGACACAAAGTGAGGCAAATGCCTGCAAGAAAATTCTTCATCCTTTTCTTGGCTCAAGCATTACTGAAAGAAGCTGGGCATTATTGTCCCTGGATGATATGAGAACACCATATATAAACAAATATGTGTGAAAACTTTGTTTCCAGTATTGTGCAGGGTCATGTGGTTATAGACCCTGTATTGTGCAGGGTCATGTGGTTATAGAGTTGTATGTTTCCTTCAGCTCAAAAAGGCTTGTATGTGAAATAGTCATGGCTATAAAAAGCAAATGCAACGGGGACTAAAAAGCCTGCTGTCTAGAGTGCTTTGAATGCAAGAAAAAGGTAACTTTTTTGACTGTCTATAACTAAATATAAATTGCAAATACTCAGATTTAGGTGAGGTGCAGTTTCTTACTTTCTATCAGCATCTGGTTTTCTTTGGCTTTCCTGAAGATAGATAGGATGAGGAATACAAGTAGCTGTTAAAGGGGAAAACTGTAGGAATCATATGGTCCTCATACTGAATTCTGCATTAAATGGCCACATTATCAAATGGAGTTTCTCCTTCTGACAAAACCACCTGGGTTTTGATGTCAGGATCTGGTATGAAAATGTCACTTTATTTGAAAGCCCAATGGAGATCTTGTGTCTAGGAGGACCATTTGTGGCTATGGAGCCAGGTCAGGGTCCAGGAGCAACACCCCTGTGCTGTGCTTCCTCAAGTGAACACCCAGCTGTCTTTTTATTCATCTTTTTATGAAGCTTAGTTTAGTCTAGAGCCTGTCTGTGACTCTGGTGAGTAATTGCTTGTCAAACCTCTTTCTGCAGGGCTTCCTGTCTATCCTGTGTTAGGTTTCCTTCCCTGTCTGGAAGGAGGTGGAGGGTGCACACTTCACAGATGACGGGAGTTGTTTCTGTAACTCTCAGAACCTGCAACTAAATGAGAGACTGCGTTTTGTAGACACCACTAGATGGTGCCTCCGGATCGCTAATCCTGGGAAAACAGTGATGCTAATCCAGGAAAACAAGCAGCTTCGTGGCCAGCAGGTTTAGGGAGGGGATTCTGCCCCTCTGTTCTGCTCAGGTGAGGCCCCACCTGTGGTGCTGCATCCAGCTCTGGGGCTGCCAGCACAAGGAGGACATGGTCCTGTGGGAGCTGGTCCAGAGGAGAGCAGTGAGGGTAATCAGAGGGCTGGAGCACTTCTCCTATGAGGGTAGGCTGAGAGCTGGGATTGTTAAAATTGCAGAAGAGGAGGATCTGGGGGATATTATAGCAGCATTTCAGTACTGACAGGGCACAGGTAAAAAAGATGCAGACAAGTGTTTTAGGAGGACCTGTTGCAGCAGGACAAGAGACAATAGTTTTAAACTAAAAGAGGGTAAATTTGTAAAAGGAGTACTTTTTTACAGTGAAGGTGGTAAAACATTGAAATAGGTTGCTCAGAGAGGTGGATGGATGTCCCATCTCTGAAAACGTTCAAGACCAGGTTGGATGGGGCTCTGAGTGTTTGAGCTTGTTGAAGATGTCCCTGTTCATTGCAGGGCATGGCTGGACTAGGTTACTTTTGAAGGTCCCTCCCAACCCAGACTCTTCTCTGACTCCATGGAGGTGAATGGGGTGGATTTCACAGCTGATGGCAGCACCACAGGGCTTGGCCCTGCCTGGGCTGCACAGCAGGCAGTGAGTGTGCATCTGCATATGCAGAGCTGTCCCTTGCAAAGGCCAGTGAAAATTGCTTTGTTTTCCTCTTTAAAAGATGCTGAAGCATTAAACCTCTGTTATGTGAGCTCCCCCGAAGAAGAAAAGATGCTTTAGAGAGAACTTTTGATTCTATGTAAATTGTGGGGTTTTTTTCCTTTCAGCATAGAAGGAAATTCAGTAACTCATACTTGCAAGAGGACCATGCAAATAGGTGAATCACAGGTGCAGAGGTGATCCCTGGATCCTGTGGCCTGTTAGTGATCTGAAGGACTTAAATTATTCCACTAACAAGCCAGGTGTAGGGAGAAGCATATCCAAAAGAGCTGGGATACAGTTATGTTTGTAGTAACAATATCAGCTAAAAGAAAGAAAGTGAAAAAAATAGGAGCATCAACTCCATCAGGAAAAAAATTACTTCTGAGCAGCTTAAACATTACCCTACATATGTTTAATTTTAAAATAATATTTTCATTTCCTGGGCCCATAATCTTCCATCATAATATCAGTTTGGTCCGTAAAAAATTCAAGGCCTAGAATCTTTCTTGGTTAAAATAAATAATAAAATTGAGATCAGAGCAGCCCAGGCTTGTGTCTTGGATGCCTATCACAAGTCTGAGTCTGACCTTCTGACTGTGGGGCCACAATGAGTTTACTTTTCTACAGTCACTGTCCCCTTCTCCTCTGTGGCAGCATTGCCAGCTCGCGTTGCCTTTGGTAGTGGAGGAAGCAGGGATGTGGAAGAGTGTGGGAGTGGATGGCGGCCCAGGAGGGGAAGAGCTGCACTGCCCTCTGCTTTGCTGTTCATATCAGGTCTGTGCCTGCCTGAGGACTGGTGTATTGTCAGAAATACCTCTTAAATGCTCAAGGACTGATTCTGGCTCATGTAAGTCTGGGGTTACCTGCATCAATGAGTATGTTCAAAGATTGGGAATAAAGCCAGAATGGGGCCTGCCACTTGTCTGGCAAATACATCTGCAGAACAGGTGTGTATTTGACCATGTTCTCACTGCAACAGGGCTCAGCTGAGCAGCTCACCCTGTTCTTGATCTTGACCTATTTTCCTTCTCCTTTTCCTGTTTCTCTGGTGCTTACTGTCCTGCTATTGTAGTCATGCTGCTAAAACAAGTGTGTGTTCTGCTGAGGGATGAAAGCCTCTGTTCAAGACACGTCATGCCCTGCCACTGTGTTTCAGTGCTGTGGTTTATGCCAAGGCTGGTGGGGAGGAGAAGCCAGGTCTAGAAGCCCTTGAGGGAAGGGTGTGCTCTTTCCTGCAGTACACAAGCAAAGACAGGATGTTGCTATGTTTAGCTTGGGTTCCTCTTGGCAATAAAACACTTTCCGTAAAATATCTTGCACAAACTTTGGGTGGAATGTTGAAAACCCATCCACAATACTGTGATTCCAATAAAGAACATAGTTAAAGATCAATCTACAGTGTAGTATGGTGGGAACATAGGATGTGAAAATGCATAAAGCTCTGAAAGTCAATTGGTTTGGGTAGTGAGCAGCAATCCAGCAATTAACAAGTCAGTAAAATGATAACCTGTGAAGCAGCAATGCTGTCACCTCTTATTAAGTCCCTGAATGCTTTTATTTCATCAGTCTATGTTGCCTACATTTCCAAAAGGATAATTGGTGGTGGAGGAGGTCGAAAGGTCGGGAAAGTTCAGAAAATGTTTGAGGTTAATTCAGGAAAATGTATGTAGCAAAATCCATGCTTAGTAATCTTGTAGAAAAAGGATTAATGTGCTGTTGGAATCTGCAAGGTGATGAGTCCACTGCTAGATGGCTCTCTAACCCAAGAGAAAATTATCATGCACAGTGGTTGGCACCTGAAGTGAGACAAAATCTGGCTAAAAATCGAGTTCCAGCTCCCAGCAGTGAGGATAATTGGTTAATGTGGTGACTAATTGCAGGGAGGGCATGAGGTCTGTGACTTAAATCTTGATTAAAATCCTGGCTCTCACTCTCAAAAGTGCTTTTCGCCCCAAAGACTGGGCTTGGGCTGGATGCAGAGATTTCCACACACATTTTAGTTCTGCTCTGCAGAGGGCGAACTTCAGCCTCTGAAATAAAGCGATTCTAGAAGAGCAACTTCAGAGTTGGTACAAGTGTGGTTGTGTAGGAACTGAGTAGGAGTAAGGGATTGTGTGACATGGATGAGGCTGAGATAAATGAGTTTTGCATGGTGACACCAGTCACTAAAACATGTGCACAGCGGAGTTCCCTGGAGCTGAGTATTGCAGAGGAGGCAGTGCAAGGTTTCTGCTGTGCCTTGTTGGCTGTGCACTTGCTGTTATCCACTGGCTGCAGGAGGTCAGCTTAAAATTTCCACTCTGGATTACAGGCCTATGCTGTCTCTGGCTCTGGTCTTTCATAGAACATGAAGTACCAAAGGGAGCTGCTCTCATCTGTGCTCTGATATGTCATTTACAGGTTGTCACTATTCTCTTTCCATGGCAGTGGCAAGTAAGATTTTGTGAGCTGACTGGTTTGGATACCTATTAATGGTAGGACACATTTCTCCATGCACCTTGAGGGCAGTGTTGATGCTCAGTCCCACATGACTGTAGTCAGTGGTCTGTTTTCATCCACATTTCTTTCCTTTCTGGAGTTCAGAGCTCCTTGCTTGCCTCAGATCCATATCTGTAGTTTGCACGCCTGTGGTTATAAATAAATGGAATGGTATATCCCAGAGAGGCTGTATTGGCTTGAAAAGAGTGGTGGGATTTACTGATAAGGTTTTGTTATACTGTTGTTTTCATCAGACTAGAAATGGAGGGTCTCTCATGCAGAGTTATAGTGGTGTTTGGAAAAATCAGCTGGAATGAAAGGAAGCCATCTCAGTCTACACCACGTGGAGGGATATCATCTGGGGTTCCCTGAAAACTGTCTTCTCAATTCTGCTGACAGGACTGAGCATTTGCCTGCAGAGCAGAGCTCAATCTGGCTTGCTCAGAGTCCTCCTGTGTTTCTCCAGCCCATTCTCTGTTACACTCTGTGGCTAAACCAGACAGCTTCTGTCAGGAACTTTGAGGTCTAATGAGTGCATCCATGTAGGACTTTACTCTGAAGAACAGCAAGTTTGGAGAGGAATGGAAGGGATGACTGTGATAGATGCAGGTCCTACTTTGAGTGATGAAGCCCTCAGGATTGCATGGTGCTCCCATCAAATAGCACCCTGTAATTGTTGCAGGACAGCTCTACTGTCATGAGCAAGTGATGTGATACTTCCAGACTTCTTTAAAATTCCTACTCACAAAATAACCTCTGAGAATTTCCTTTGCCAGTGTACCACCTTGACAACCCCCTTATATCATTTTCAGAGACCTGAGCAATTTCTTCAGCTGCTGACAGCTAGAAGAGCTCAGCTGTTGGAATTCCTTGAGACATAGCAAAGATATGCAGCTGTCTGCTGAAGCTGCTCTGAAGGGTAGCTGGAGTCTTTGGAAAAACTGAGAACTCCTGGCCCTTCAGTTAAGTGACCACTGAAGACTGTTGGGACGCAGTAACCACTACATTAAATAGATTTTTCTCTGGTGCATCCTGCAGAATAAGAGATACAATGACCTGAGATGTGAACTTCATTGCTTCCTCCTGGTGATGCTTGCTGATACTATCCTGGGCTGCATCTGAAGAAGTGCAGCTGACAGGTGGAGGGAGGGGATTCTGCCCCTCTGCTTTGCTCTGGTGACACCCCAGAGTGCTGCATCCAACTTTAGAAGGACATGGACCTGCTCAAATGAGCCCAAAGGCCATGAAGATGGTCAGGGGGAAGGAACACCCCTCCTCTGAGGAAAGGCTGAGAGAATTGTAGTTGTTAGCCTGGAGAAGAGAAGGCTCCAGGGAGAATTTACAGCACTTTCCAGTACCTAAAGGGAACTGCAAGAGAGCTGAAGGAGGAACTTTTTAGAATGGCAGGACAAGGAGATAGGACGAGGAATGGCTTTAAAGTGAAAGAAGGTTGTTTTAGATTAGATATTAGGAAGAAATTCTTTACTATGAGGGTGCAGCGGCACTGGAACAGGTTGTCCAGAGAAGTTGTCAATGCCACATCCCTGGAAGTGTTGGACTGGATTTTGAGCAATCTGGTCTAGTGTAAGGTGTGCTCATGGAAAGGGGATTGGAGCTAGATCAGCTTTAAGATCCCTTCCAACCTAAACCATTCTGTAATGGTTTCAAATTTGCCTCAATAATGTTTCTAAGCCTCTCTAGCTTCCAGATGATGTAAGCTTTATCTATTTGCTCCCAGGGGTATTCAGTGGAATTTTTTTTTTGTTATATTTAAATAACACAAACATACTCTCTCTCCACTGAGTTTATGAACAAGCCCAGCTTCTGAACCGTTTGTAGGCTTATCCATTTGCAAAAACACCTCTTTGCAGAGACCCTGCCCTCTCCATGGTATGAATAATGCAGAAGAATTTCTCTGTTGAAGCTGGCTTCATTGTTAGTTTAAGCTGAACATGAATAATTGAACACATTTTCTTTTCAGGGACAAGAACAGCTGCCATCTAAGCTGTTTAACCCAATTTGCCTTCTCACATTTCTCCTTAAACTTGCTAAAGCCCCTCTGCTCAGCCATGCCATATAGGAATGCATCAAATTCATTTGGGGGTTTTTACTTGCTTGAGGTTGTGTCACAAATGATCTGCTGTGCCCGTTAAGCAGGCCTAAACGAGGGCTAGTTACAATTAGTGTGTGTACTGTCCTCATCCCCAGCTTTAACTCCTTGGTTGCTGGCTTCCCACAGGATTCCACTTGGACTTCTGCAGCAGGGTGCTGGGCAGCAGTAAGTGCTTCAGAAAGCTAAACCTTCAGCAGTCAGCAATATCATTAAGAAGTGTTAACAGATTAAATATTTAAGCAGCTGATGTAGAAAATATAGAATAAGTAGCCTGTTAGTTAAGCCTTCAAAGCTATTACAGACTTCCCTGTGGAGCGTAGGCACCATGGTCCCATTAGATGAAGGAAGGAAGCCTCTGATGTCTCTTCCTGTGTATTTTTTTTTAAATGGTACTTGTCCATTTGAAATCATGAGAGGTGGCCTGTCAAACTGAACTGGTCTGTTCCTTGAGAAATTCGGTGTTTGTAGTTATCTGTTCTTGACCAATATTGGCTATGCAGGAAGAGCATGATATTCTAATTAGATGGGGAAACCTGGAGGGAGGAGGGATTTTTTCTGAAGCCTCATAAAGCATTAGAAAGTCAAAAAAGACCTGTAAAATGTTCATTCCAAGAACAGCACAAGAGCATTCAAAGGAACAGTGTCATAATAGTTCGGTCTTTCAAAATGCTTCATAATTGCCCAATTATATTTCTTTTGATATAGTAATTTCTTCTGGATACTTGCAAATGCTATATATTACAAGTGTCTATAACCCTGGAAGTGTACTATGCATTATAATGAGCATATATTAAGACATGCTCATATTTCTTAACTTTTTCCTCAGAAATTTTTTTGTATAGCAAATCTCTCTTAATGCGTGTTTATGAAGCATTTATTTCAGTGCAGATTTCCTCTTTATTTTTTTAAAAAGACAGCACAGAGGTTTTTTTCTGCTTCCAGCATATTTCACTCCATCATAGAGGCTTTGTCCAGCAAGAAATGTACTATGGTATGAATGGGTAATTAAATTTATAAAACTATGATTTGCATAATAAGTTCTACCTAATGTTAGTGAGGGAGTTGTTCTGCATGTTACATGTGCTGACTAAATTATACCCTATTTTTCACATGCTTATAGCAATGGAGTTTGATAAGAAAGTAGTTAATTACAGGTATTTAATGTGGCTCTGAAATACATTTCCTGAAGGAAACCAGGGAAAGTGGGTGTGAAGGGTCTTCATCCTTAGAGAAATATACTTCTAGCAATGAAATGCTTTCTATTTTAAGTACCATAGGTTGTATGGATTCTGTGGAACAGCTGGCATATATCATGGCAGAAGGCAGACTGCTGTTTAGTGTTACAGGAAGGAGAAAGAGTTCTGTGCCGCTGGCTGTGCAGTGGCTGCAGGAGGAAAGCTGTGTTGTCTCTCAACCTGCCTGCTCCTTGTGTCCTATAGTCCTCTTCAAAACTGCAGAGTCTCTTGGCAAATGTTCCTTTCTCTGCAGCTGTGGAGTTGGCTCTCACTCTCTTCCAGCTGCCAGATTCATGTGTTTTAGTGGTGTCATGGTATTGACCCTGTGAAATTATTAGTACAGCATGAGATTTCTGCTTAAAAAAAAAATAGTGAATTGCTGAGCTAATGTGCTTCAGGATAAGAACTAGGAGATGAAAGCAGGGGACCTGGGATGATCTGGGGCCCAGTACCTGTTGCTGCACCAAAATCACTGGGGATTCAACCTTCTGCATTAGACCTGTGCCTTGCCAGGGGCCTGGCCATGGTGCATGGGGGTACTGCTGACATACCCTGAGTTAGCAGGGCTGACTACAACAATGCAGGAAAGATCCTGTGTGTGATGATCATTTCATACTGAACAGGGCTCTGGTGAGAAGAGCCAAGCTCACAACTTGCTTTCCAGCAGACTCCAAAGAGCTGTGGCTTCTATCAGCGACATTTTTGAAAGGAGTCTAGAAAAGGCTCCTCCCACTGAAAGATTTTTCTTTTCCACCAGTGAGGAAGCATCACAGAAGCCTTGAAAACTGATTGAACCATTAATTTAACACAGTGGTTTAAAGCTTCTGAAAAAACAAGTCTGCCCAAAGCCTTTTCTGTGCAGATGCCTTAGCCTTATCCTGACTTAAGTTTCAGCTAATTTCAAGTAGCCATTTACTGAAAGCAGTGAGCTGGCTGAGCAAAGGCACTTAGGAATTTAGTGAGAAAGATAAAACTTATTTATGAGTCCTTTAGTCCTAACTTCTGGATAGTAAACAGCCCCAGTGAGACCAGGGCAATTTCCCTCTTCAGCATTTTGCCAGTGAGGCAGAGAGATACATGTAATTCAGCTGGGTTTGTTGCAGGTCCAAAAGTGATTTGCAGCCCACACTGGCTGAGCTGTCTCTCTAACTTTTGCTGAAAGGTGCCTCTTATTTATTTTCTTTTTATTTTTTAAGCAGTAGGAGGCAATGCAAAAATGTGTTTTTGCTGATCTTCAGCAAGTGCTCAAGTTGCTACTTGCTAGTCAGTAAATTGGTGAGAAGTGAATGAAACAGCAGAAGTCATCTCAAGTAATATAAAAAGATGGGCTCCCAAAGCACTAGGGAGGCAGTAATTGCCACAAGTCAGGATATGAGTTAAGGTCTTCCCATGGCTAGTTCTTTGCTCTCTCTTTAAATGTGAAGCTCGGCTTTTTTGATGGATAGTATCTGTTTCTACTCCTCAGTTCCCATTTGTGTTTAACAGGCTCAGTTCAGTTCAGCTGGGGGGAAGACACCTCAAGGCATTGCTATTGCTGTGGGTTGGATAAGGCAGGGTGCCCTTCACAGTGCATCTCCTTCCCAATAGATGGGAAAAATGTCACAATGACTGCTCTGATAAAAGGATGAGAGGTAACAGCTTGGCTGTTCAGCAAGAGAAGGGTTTGAGTTGTGGCTGTGGTCTTTCAGACAAAGTAGAAGTAAAAATGGCACGTTCATTTTCCACAGCCTGCATGTGGCTCAGTGTTTGGTTGTCTGTCCTTGGCTGCACAGCAGGATCTGGTGTGAGCAGCGCTGATACATGGCAGCTTAATTGCAAGAAGGAGATGTCACAGCTTGAAAGGATAAATCTCCGGATATTCTGAAGGTGTTCAAGACCTCTCTAATCTTTCTGATTGGATGAGGACAATGTTTAACAGCAAGAAAACTCCAGCATTTCTTGTGACAAACCTTCTAGGTTGAGTTGTACTCTAGCAGGGAGGCAGCAATATGCAGTGAGACATGCTAATGCTATGTGTGTAGGCCAAGTGAAATCATCTGTTTGCAGCTGACTTGATTCCTTCAGAAGAAAGTCCTGCTGAGCCTCAGGAGTGCAGTGCCAGAGTATCTCACTTCACTGGCCTCTCAGGTATGTAGGGGGCTCCAAGTGTCAAAGCAGAAAGCAAACTGGGCACTAACATGGAATATGACATGAACAGGCTTTCTGTCTCCAGAATTGCCTTTTAAACCTCCCAGTGGTGTACTCTGGTGTGCTTGGAAGGGGACACAAAGTGAGCAGCATGGCCTACAGATGTGCTGCACTGAGAGCTGCACTGAACTGCTTGGTTCCAGCTGCAGAGCTCTGACAGACTCATCTGACTCTCCCATGGCAGGCTCCATCTCAGGAGTGAATGATGATGATAATCAGAACCTCACCCTCATGCTTGCACCACCATTTGAAGTGTGGGTGTTTGTCCAGGAAGAGTTTGATAAGAGCTCAGCTTAAACTCCCAAGGCCAGCAGTAATCTTTGCATCACTTATTCTGAAATCCTCTGCCTTACAGGCTGTCCAGCTTCACCTCTCTAAGCTCAGACAACACATTGAATAGCAATTGGTAAAAACGGTTTTTATCTGCTACTTTCAGCTACTCAACCTCATAAACAATGGGTTTTACACTTGAATTTGGAAACAGGATTACCAGGGAACTGCTTTGCCTTATCCTTGCTGTCACTAGCTGTTCATGATTTCCTTTTATTTGTAAAGGAAAAGCATCCAAAGATGAGCATCTTTTTAAAGGCTATGCCTTCATAATTTCATTTCTTTCCTTCCACCATGCTCTGCAAAATCAGTGGAGTGAAATCTGCAGATGTATTTAAATATGGGCCTTACTGCAAAAGTGCATGAACACTCTGGCAAGAGGTGGGCTTTGCTAATGAAGCCTTTCACACTGACCCAAGTCTGAGTCAAAATATTTTGCTTGTGCCCGATTTTTTTCCAAATTAATAGAAGTCCCCTACAACCAGCAAGAGCAAGCCAGGCTGCTGAAACCAAAATTTGAGCATTATCTCTTTCTAATTCATTGGGGAAGGGAGGCACAGAAATTATTTACCTGTGTGTCTCATAATTACAGCTAAATGTTGATGTTTTCATGACATTCAGCAGCTCATTCCTCATGGCAGCAGCAAGGTCTGACTCTCATGGTGTTAGAAAGGAAGCAGCTCTGTGAAGTCTGCTCACTGCTAATTTAATGAGGTGCAGCTCAGTGGTGCAGCACAGGCTTTCTATCATAGTGAAAGGCAAGGAGTCTCCTGAAGGCAAGCTGGAGGAGTTTGGCTCTGGCAGTGGCATACTTCCAGCTAGGAGATTAATTTTCTCTGATGGGTTCCATGAAGACAAATGAACCAAAATTAGTAAATATATATATTGCCTGTTTGGCAAGACATTTATCAATAGTTGTGATTTCCATTGCAAACCCAATGAGAGAAAGGGTAGAATCCGTCTTCCACCCTGATCCCTTTTTCCCATCAGTGGTGCCAGTGTTAAATCTGGGTGGAGGGAGAGAGGAGTTATCAATTTCCTTCTTGTCATTCATTGGAAAAGTTAGGCACAGGTAGCCCTTGATAGTGATACCTAAACAGTTACTTTGAAGTATGTAGGTTGTCCATTTTTAGCTGCTCTGGGTGCATGTGTTGCACACTGATCTCTCCCACTCTCTCAGCTCTTGAAGCATCCTTGAATGCGGGCATGCTCTTTTCTTCTCCTTCCCAGCAAGACCTAGTCCTCCACACACCCTGTTCCTCCTGGCTAGCTGAACTCTGGTGTACATGAGAGGCAGCAGCTCTGTCTATTCTGCTAATCCTGGCATGTCCCATCCTGGCTTGTCCCACCAGTGGTCAGCAAAATACACTCTAACTGCAAATAGTGTCTGAAAGTGTGGGATTGTGTGGCATGTGATACTAATCCCTGTCATCACCAGTTTATATTTGTATTCCCATAGTACTGAATTCCCACCCAGAATGGGAAACATGCGGTCAATGTAACAGGGCAGCACAAGCTGGGAAGAAGAGCTGATGCACCTCTGGCCTCCAAGGGTGAAGCTTTAGGTGGCTGCAGAAACCAACTGCCCAAAGCCAAAGTGTATCCCAGTTTGGCTGCAGCAAGCTCCTCAGGTGCTCAGCTCTGTGTCCTGCTGTCTTACTGTGCTGAGAGGGTCTCACTTCCTGGACATCTGTGCTCCAGGTGAGCCTGCTGGTGTTTGATTTCTCCTCCAGGGACTCAGTGTGGGAACCAATGGAGAGGGAGAGGGAAGGACATTGTACCCTGCAAACAAGGAGTCAGATTCCCAGAAGCATAGAGTGACTTAGAAGCATCAGCACAAAATGAGTCTAACTGAAGTTCAACATTTAATTAATGTGTCTAATTTGAGAGCCATGAAAATGTAACTTAGTGTCCAATACTTGGAGAGTGAGATTGTTAAGCAACTCTCAAAAATTTGGGAAATATATTTTCATTTTTTTCCTTTATATTTTCCTATTTTTTAACCTGTTCTGTTTATCTGTCACATCTCTTTCAAGGAACTTGATCTGAAGATTTATAAAAAGTATCTAAAGCTCAGAGCAGAGGAGGTACCTGGCATTGAAATGCTCAGTAGTTCCCTCTGAAAAGGGAGTTTCTAAACAAGCTTCTGGGGGAGTTTCAATTTAAGGAAAAGGTACAGCGTATAATTTTGATTTGTAAAAGCAGCAGTAGGAAAAAAAGGTAATGGGAGTCTCAAAACCTTCTACTGCCCTCAAAAACTTTCTACTTTGTTTTATTGCAGCATTTTCTGCACTCACATTAAAGGGGCTGCATATAGTTCACACCTAGCTGTTGTATCTTAAATCAAGTCCAACTGACCTGGATTATCTAGCTGATGTGACTGATCTAGAGTTTCAGTAACTCATGTGAAAATCTCTTTGGTTCAATATTTTTTAGTCCTTGCTCTAGATTTTTAAGCTTTTATCAGTATATAGTTTCAGGTAGAGCATACTTTAGGTAATGTTTTCTTGCCTAGCTATGGAAGTGGAGTATGGAGATAAGTCTGTTGCACAATTTTGCATACCCTCTCTAGCAAGAGAGAGTAATTGAATTAGGCCAGGATTCAGTCTTTTAACCAAATTGGCACCCTAACCATATACACAGAGTCCATCAGAATGCACTAATGTAGTATTTTCTTCAGTTTCTTCATCATTAATGACAATATCAAACATACGCTGAAGCATTTCTTTCTTTCTTTCTTTCTCTGTCATCTTTCAGAACAATAAACAAAATTTAGAAAATATTGCATAAAAACACAGAAAATTTTCCGACCTTCAGCCTGTGAGAATAATTGTCTAGTCTGTGGAATTTATTTTTCTACTTAAAATTGAAATGCAGCCAATTTTCTTCAGGCTTTTTGCAATTTAAATTTTTGTGTTTGTGTGTGCAGCCCCACATAAGCTCTATTTTTCTGTGTTCTGGGCAGTTTCCTAATGAAGCCTCTGCAAAAATAACATTAGTCTCTCTGCATATAGCTCTGACATGGAACACCAACACATTCTGCTGCCACAGCAGCTTTGTTTCCCCTCTTGGGGAAGATGAAAAATGCACTTGCCTGTATTGAAAATTCAATGTGTATTTTATTAGATCTCCTTCTGACACAAAATTCCTCTGGGTTTTGTATGCAACTGCTGCTGATCTTCTGTAAAAGTTTTGCAAATAAACAGATAAGGAATTTTTTTTTCAAACTCCCCCTGATTGTGGCATAACACTGTTGGGAAAGTGCTACTCTAAGACAAGACCGAAAAAAAAAAAATCAGCCTGAGCTTTCCTAAAAGATATGCACATCAGCAGCATGAAGTGATTTCCTGAAGGACAAAAATGTCTTCACTGCTGATGGTCCCTGCAGTACATGTAGCTATTTTCGAGTACCACAATGTTTTTCTGGAAATGCCCTGACTGGCTGTGCTGATGGGACTCAAACCTGCACTCCAGATAGTGCCTAAGCTCCCTGTATTTCCTGCCAAGTAAGTTACAGCAAACTGCTAAACTGCCATGGCGTTGAGGGTTTTGTCAGATGTCTCCTCCCATTTGCTCAGTTACTCTTTGACCTTGTGGCTTTGCAGGTTAATAGAAAGGTACATAGTCTGAAAGCAGTTCTTCAGAAAAGCTACATCTTTTTCAAGTATTTTGGGCTGAAGTTCTCTACTTCAGTGGATGCCAGCTTATTGTGCCATGCTGTGGTGCACAATAAGGAGGCTAGACTGGTGCCTTCCGTTTAGCAG
>NW_005054334.1:1260807-1263082 GCF_000277835.1 Geospiza fortis | reverse complement strand
AGAGAATGCCTTTCTGTCCTAATAATTACCTTCATTAGTCTGCTCAAGAGCTTAAAAATTTGTGTGGTCTAATTTCAGACTGCACATCACTCATTCAATGCAATTTCTTAAGTATATGAATTGGAACTTGTGCTGGAAGGTTAATTGTTCCTCTCTAGTGAATAAGCTGAGATTTAAAAATAAGGGCAAGACTGTCAAAATAAGTGAGGTTTGTTTTTTTTTTTTTTTTACTTGAAGAATGCTAGCAAAAAAAAAAAAGAGAGAGAGGATGAGACATCTAGGAAATTCTAGAGCACTTCAGTGTACTCTTTAACTGTTGACCTGGAAATTCATTGGTTCTGAAGGCTTTTTATGACTTAGATATCACCCCTCCACTGACTGTATCACATTAGCTGCTTTCCCTTTTTTTTTTAAGTTCACTTTATCACCATGTGCTATCATGTAGCAGAAGTAGTAACTCTATGACTACACATACCTTAATTATTTTTCTTTTTTTATCTTTGAGTGGACTTAAAACTCTTGCAACTTTTTACCGCTGTGGTGGTTAAAAGTATTCTTCACCTCATTGGCCCTACATTGTAGCTATTGAAATGTCTTGCTTACCCTGGTGACTGTGTTCATATTTCATCCACTTTTTCTGTCCATACTTTTCCCCTAATATCCTTATTGCTAGTGTCAAAACTGTAGGACTTCTTGGAGTCTTCCTGTCAAAAACCCCTCACAGGTTGCTGTCTCTTAGCAAGAAGCACCACTGGATCCATGTGTATGCTCATCTGTGGGAGGGAAGCTGCTCGTGGGGCACCTTTGATTGACTCACCTTTGTTCCCTCACCCAAAGTGGGGAAGCTTCTTTATGGGGTGCTGCCTGCAGTGAAGCCACATCCTCACTTCTTCCCATCAAATTCGGGACTCTTCTGCCCTGCTCTGTTTTAACATGATCCATGAGTGTTTAAGATACAGAAAGAAGGGTATCAAAGGTCTTCATCCAAATCCAAAAATTGCAGGGTTTTTTTTAGCACGAGCTTATTTCAGGCTAAAACAGGTGAATTTGAGGTTCAGTGCCATAGGTAACTTCAGCTAATACTTTTCTGGAGCTTACTTATTGTAGGGTAACAAAGATAAGGTAGAGAGTCCCTTTAAGATAGCTGCAATTTTATGATCTTCAACATGAATGAAGCCCTGCCATGTGAAATAATCAGCATTAAGTTTCAAAGCTGGAGTTAAATATGGAGTAGAGGATTTCAAAGACAACATCACTAAAAATGATATAAAGCTCCTTTAATGCTTTTTGCTTGAAATTTCATCATATCAAATCCTCTTGTCCTTTGAAAGCTTTAGCATGAAATATTCTTATCCAACATCAAGTTGATCCAAAAGAAAATTTGGGCTATTTAAAAGGAAATCTTTTTCTTTGGGGCTTCTGAACTTTTCTGAAATCCAGACATGCCTTATGGGAGCAGAAAAAGAGGTGTTTCATGGCAACATGCCTTTTGAATGGATTGAGTATCTTGGCCAAATTTATTCAGTGAGGCACACTAAAGAGGTCCTTCCCCTTAGAAAGTGTTGAAATTGTTCCTTTTGACAGGGAATATATAGAGCCTAGATCCTGAATCAATGATCTTGGATTTTTTATTGGCCTTTCAGTCGATACAGTTGGCAGAACTCTTTGCAGTGGTTGAGGAAAACTCTTTAAAGTGATGTCTGTGAGCTGCTTCTGGTCCAGGAAAGGAAAGTATAATATATGTCATGTTAAAACTGACTTAATGAAAATTTTGTAGGTTTGTCGCTTCTTATCTCAGCCTACAGAATTAGTCAGGCATTTAGCATCAGTCAAAAGGAATTTTCTGTAGGACATATCTATATATTTTAATGACAATTTAAGAAACATAGCCAAGCTATGGCTTTCCTCTTCCCTGAATATTGTGGATAGAGGGGGAGGAGGAAATATCCTTTATTCTTCTAGCCAAACAGTTTTGATTTTACAGTTGAGACTGCATCGCATATCTTGTGCCAGCTTCATGCTGTGCTAATATAATTTACCAAGCACACAATGCTAAGGAAGAACAATACAATCCAGAAGAAAATCAGCTCTTTTCTCATTTCTGCAAAAGAAGTTGCACAGCACAGTTTATTTCAAAATAAAATTAAAAGTCATTTAGCTTTGTTCCTTCAAGCAACAAATTAATTACAGGAGAAGGAGGTAATTGCACAATAGGATTACCCTTTGCTTCTGTAGACAGAAGAGCAGCAAATCAGGATGACAGAAATGCTGTGAG
>NW_005054334.1:1228564-1260785 GCF_000277835.1 Geospiza fortis | reverse complement strand
GTAATCTCATCATTCTCTTTTGTTGGATGGAATTCTAGCACAAAGAGTGTTGGCCTGGGGTATGTTCATGCTTCTCTCTGTAAGAGAGGTGAGGAATTGCCTCAGACATGTAACAGAGCAAGAGCTAACTTCCTGCAGGAACTACTTCCCCCTTCTTTCTTGGTTAGGAGATGTGAATTCCTCGAAGATGGGCGTGCAATTTACATAATGTATTTAATGCAAGGGAAGTTATTTCAGCCTAGTTTTTTTAGGTGGTGGGTCATTTTCTTAAGTGAAGAATGAAAAATAATAGCTGCTGCAATGTTATCCTTCCTGGTATTATAAAGACTGCCTTGCCAGTGGCAGGGCTTGAACCAAGGCTGTGGGAGCCCTGCAGTCTGGTTTTGCTAGAAGACCTCTAAAGTGTAGCAAGTGACCTATTCAACCTAATGTTTTTCTCACAGCAGGGAAATACATGGGTTTATATGGATTTGGGTTTTTAATTAACTGGAAAACACTGGTCAATGAGGTCTTGTTTCAAGTGAGAACCATGTCTGTTAAATACCCACACATCCTACAGGCATGGTACAAATGGCACAGGACAGCTGTTCAGGAATACTTAATCCACCCCATCTCTGGTGCCCAGCTAACACTGAATATTTTCTTCTAGTACATTATGGAGTGCTTTTCTGTTGCAGTTCTTTGGAGCTGATATATCCAGATGGCTCAGAACAGTAGGGATCAGCCTCGTGGAGACTTTCTGAGGGTAGGAGCAGGAGAGTAATCTGTACACATGCCCAGACAACAAACAGCCAAGACATTGCTTCCTGAGGGATGTTTTTTCTCCCTGGGAGAGGGATCCAGTGACCTATTAAGGGCAGTACTGCCTTCATGAGGGAACAGGATAGTCAGGAAAGGGACGATTGCTGTTTAGGCAGGCTGCCTTCTCCTTTAGCTGCAACCTGCTCACCAAGTGTTGGAGTGTACCAGAGCACTTCATCAACAGGGTTGAAATAAGCCTTCACTTCTGCCATGGTGCTGTGGCTTTGATTTAGGATTTAGTAGTCCCTATCCAAACCTATAGACTTCTCTAAGTCTCCCTGCCCACTTTTGCCCTTTTATGAGAAACCTCCTTCCCTGTTTCCCCACCTGCAAAGGGGAAAAAGGGCAGAAAATTACTGTGCTCCTTTTTCATGAGATTGTCCTTCAATCTCCAAACCTAAATGTGTCAAATGTTTCAGACTAATTGAAGTATCCATAGCATTTGTTATTCAATGTGTGTACATGAATGCTTACCACACATCTGTGTATATGTGAGACTTAATTCTGGCTGAGCCTCAGCATTTTCAGCTAATGGCTGGGCATATTTTATGATCTTTAAAGGACTCTTAGAAAAATGGCCATGCTGTGGGAATG
Organism: Geospiza fortis; assembly: GCF_000277835.1. NCBI lineage: Eukaryota > Metazoa > Chordata > Aves > Passeriformes > Thraupidae > Geospiza > Geospiza fortis. The sequence continues at coordinate 1,259,390 of NW_005054334.1, read as the reverse complement.
CCAGCTTGTTCTATGCATGTCAGCTGCTCGTTCACCTTCCAGCTCTTTCCTGAGCTGTGGATCAGACATTTGGTGTGCAGCAACAGGGACTCTCTGAATAGTGTGTCAGAACTGATGTCTGCCTGGCAGCCTGCTGCAATCTCTCCTCTGGAAAAATTACCAACTGTTCCACTCTGTTGACATGAAAAATACATCCTTTCAGCTTTAGCAGCTATAAACTGGGGCTGTCCTTGTGTCAGGCACGTTCAGACTCAAGAACCAGTGACAGGACGGGGTTGATAGGGGTGGCAACCATCTTGCCATCTGTCATTTCTGATGTAAACCCTCTCAGTTTGGTGGCAGCTCTGTGTGATGTTAAACTCCATGACCAAAGAGCATAATTAGGCTGGCTTTTTGCTGTGTATCTGAAAGGTGATTTGAAAGCTTTTTTTTGGCACAAAGATCAAGTGGCACATAGCATATTCAGTAGAGCTAGTCCAGAAATATCTTCCATCCCTGGAAAGCTTAAGCATTTAAAAATTAGCCTCTCCCTTGGTCCACAGAAGCAGAAATGACTGAGAGAAAACACTTTCTGAAAGTCTTCAAATTAGAGATGCTGAATTCTTTTGATCAGAAATTACACCTTTCATTCTGACAAGGAAAATTAAAGGGTTGTCACTTCAAGTCTTCCTATATACAAGTTTGAAAAATTGTACTTTCAAACTTTTCTGAGAATTTTCTGTACTTTTAATGCAAGACTGTTGTTTCTATCAAGGCTTCAACCTAAATTTCAGTTGTTAAAAATCCCCAAGTTCCTAATGTTTTGACATATTGCATGTGAAAATTCAGAAACCATTTGGGATCAAGATTAAGACTGTTGCCAGGAAGAAGTAAAAAGCCTTTTAAGCTCCCTTCCAGCCAAAACTATTCTATGATTCAATGATTTTTCTGTTATAGGTGGGGTTTTCAGGTTTGTGCTCTATGAAGTGGATTGGGGGAACAAGATATTTTTAATGTGCTGTAATGATAATCATAGTGAGACAATTAGAGATTCACTGTGGATTAAATTCCAGGTTACCTGTTTTCACAATTTCATTTCTAACCACATTGCTCCAGAATTGCCCTTCCTTTAAAGCTAATAATATCAGATTGGGAGAAATTGTTAGATAATTTCAGGGGTTACCATTCTTTTTTTTTTCAGGGCTGAAATGTGATTTTAGAAATTCATAGAAGCCTCAGAGCTAGGATACCAATAACACACTGAAGATTATCTGACATTCATGAGAATGCCTGCATTGTTTACAGATAAGAACAGAGATTTCTTCTTGGACCAAGATAGAAAACTGCCAAATCCTGTGGTGTATGTCCAAGTGAGTTGTGGAAGACATCAGGAAAGGAAAAGGATACAAAGGTAAAAATTAGACCCCTGTATCCTGGAGAGCCTGAGCTGGTCAGTGTGTGGCAAGCCCTCTGTCGTGGGAACAAACCTTGCTGCCCCTGTCTCCAGTCTCTACACCAGAAAAATTGCGGACAAGAATGGCAATGACAATTGTTCTGTTGTCTGAGCTTACCTGTTGGCTTTGCTACAATACTGTACATTCATAATCCAGAATAGTACAGAAAAACCTCATTAATACAGTTTTAAAATGTTATACAGGAAATTGTGTGTTAGGGGAGAAGGGTGTGCTGAGCTTCCAGAGTGCTCTGGCTTTCTCCAGGAGGACTGTGCTGTTTCTAGTGGGTATTCACTCCTCTCTTTCAGCTAGAGGTGCATGGCATTCGCAGATATTGCTTCCTTAGTCTTGAGCTTCTGTTTGATTTATTTTTTAATAATTCTATTTTCATGCTCTCTTTTAATTGTTGTCTCTAAAACTTCTCTTACCCAAACAACAGGAACCCACACTTCCATAGTAGCCATGCAGTGTTCATTTGCTGTTGTTTTCTGGGGACTGGGTGCAGGAAAAGCTGAGGAACATCCTGCACTGCCAGTGGCTCTTCACAAGGGAGTCGTGCTCTGGGTTTAGCAGAAACACAGAGGTGGCTGGTCCCAGGCAGCCATGTGTACAGTTATTTGGCTTGTTCTTGCTTGTTCAAGTAGAGTCATGTGTCTTGCCTTGTAGTCTTGGTGCTGGAACAGTCATATTTGAGTTGCAAAAGCCTTTTGATGTCAAAGCTAGATGACAACCCAAGTTCTACCAGCGCTGTATTTCAGCTGTGTTGCTACCTGAAAATGGCTTGCAGACCAGAAGATATTTAGAGGGGTCTGTATTAAGTAAAGTGAGCATTGAAGTGTTTGGATTAAAGGAGGTGAATTAGGCAGCCAGAGGATTGAGCTGCTCACCCAATATGTTGGCAGTAATGAGTGTACTGAGTATTGAATGTTACAGGCAGCAAAGTGCAGCTGCCATGCCTGCTTGCAGGAGGGGCAGGAGGAGCAGCAGAGCTATGTTCTTGTTTGGAGCAAAGAGGAACCCTCAGGAGCTCTGCAGTCATCTGAGAGACTGTCTATACAACAACAAGGCTCTTTGCTTTCCCTGCTTTTTGTCTAGTTACTTGCATACTGCAGGACAGGGTGGTGACAGTGCAGTGCTGCTGGCCTGAGTGACAAGTCCTGCAGAGGAAGCCTTGTGTGTGCAGGTTACTGATAGCACAGAGGTGGGGAAGGATGCAAACAACACAACACATACAAAAACCTCTTTGTTACTACTCTAAAGTGAAAAAAAGCCAAAGTTAAGTGACAGTTGGTTTCCTTGTTGCTAGAACATCCTAAAATAAGCTTACACTGGGGCAAGTCCAAACAATTCCTGTGACCCTGTGCAGTCAGAAAAATGCAAAGTCTCCAGCCTTTAAAGTCGCAGGAAGAAAAATCAAATTTATTGGTTGTTACAACAAATCTTGGTGTCATGAGGAGGGGGAAAAATATCCCATGTGATGTAAGTACATTGCTCTCTAACAGGACCATCTGTAATCTAGTCAAACTGGCTTAGTGTTTCCTTTATATTAACTCAGTCAGGCCTCATTATTTCTGCTTATAAAAATCTTTCAAGCTAGAATATGGAAGTGTTTTCTGTGTTTGCACACCCCATTTGCAATTGCCTTATTGTATCCATTCATATTTTCCTTTTTTTGCTTATACTGGCTGCAGTGGGGCTTACATGGCTAGAGAATAAATGTCTAGCAAAAGCCTAGGTGCACATCAAATTACTTTTTGAACCACCACAGACCTTCAGTTTTATCAAATCACTTTCTTGTCTGCTGAGAGCACTGCAAATCAAAGGACTAATCTGTTTTCACACACAATTCTTACCCTAAATGGCAAAATGACATTACATGGCAGGACCTGTTAAAGAAAGAACTTTGTGTGATACAAAGAGAAGCAAGTGCTTGGTGTGTTCTGCTAGGCCCAGCTTGGACTGCATCCACACAACAAAGTCAGTCCAAAGACTTGAGGAATAGTAAGATTTGAAGTGCTGTCATCTTCATGCCTGGAAGCTTGGCCTGGGGAAACCTTGGCATTTGACATCAGGCAGGAGGCTGGTTGGATGAACAATGTCCGATGATTCATGACAAACAGAATATCTATTTCATCAGCCACTAATGAGGCTTCTAAAGATCCCTGGCCATTGCCATGAGCCAGGATAAACATTTGGTAGCCTTCAAGCTATCAATATTAAGGACAGAGTGAGTGAGAGCCGCTGTGGCTGTGCTCAGGGCTGTGCTAGCCAAGGAGAGCGCACAACACCTAAGGAAGAAAGTGTTCATTGTGAGAGGTGCGTGGGATGGCAGCGCAGTTCCTCAGGAAGACAACTACAGTACTTCAAACACTGCTTGGAAAAGGAGACTAACCAGCAGGCTGGGCTGCAGGATCTGGGTTCAGTCATTCACAGGATCAAACATCTGTGTTGCTGTGGGTCATATCTGTGTTTACCCTGCGCTTTCTTCTGTTAGACTCTGCTCTGCTTTGTTTGTTTTCCTGCTCATCTTAGTGCCTGGGGGAGGCAGGAACTGGGACAATTTCTTGTGGTCATTTCAAATGCTTTTTTCATGCTGGGTAAAGGGTGGTGGTATTGCTGGCACAGGAAAGATGGTGTTCAGTAAAAATAAATTGAGATTTGGCCCCTCACCTCTGTCCATCTGACTTGTCCATGCCTGCTTGCCAGCAGGCAGAAACCTGGAACCTCAGAGCTGCCCCCCACTTGCACATCCTCGACAGACCAATAGAGCCTCAACATAAAGCAATTACAGCAAATTGGAAGAAAAACTCTGACAGTGAGTCAACAACAGTTGGGAGTGGAGGAGGAGGAAATCCAAGTTATCAAAGTATAAGGAGGGGGTGGCATGGGGTTGCCTTCTGGTTTTACAAATAGCAAATGCTGATATGACTTGAAAGCTTTGTTTTGGGAATTAATGTGACTGGGCTTGAATGCTTGAATAACCCTTTGACAAGTGTTTCATAATGGTTTTCCAAGAGCCTGCTCTGTAAACATAACTTGAAACTGCTCAAAGGAGCCTCCTGGTTGACTCTGAAAGCTGTTGATAGTCTTCCATGTCTCTATTGAAGTAAATAGCCTTACATGAGGCCAGGTTTTATGTTTACAACAGTCCTACACAAAAAAAACTTCTCATTATCCCATGGCTAAATTCCCAATTCAACAAAACAGTTACACTCTGAGGTGTTTGGCCAAATCTCAACTTTAACTGGGCTGGAAAGGCATGAGTTTAAAGCAGTTAAGAAAGAAATCATGCAGCTTTGTGCTCAGGGAATTGAACTCCTCATTGATTGATTGTTTGACCATTATATGATTTATAAAAACATGGCTGAGATGAGTCCATGCTTCCCTGTAGAATTGTGAAGGATTATTCAGTTTGCCTTGCTTACGGTTCCTCTCTTTGAGTGCCCTTGATCTGCTTTCTTGTGTGACAAGGAAATTTATTGACTGGCTTCATGGCAAAAGCCACATGGCAGGGACCAGTTAGAGAGAAGTTGATTAGTAGGTTCATTTATGGATCCTGTCCAATTTGAGATATGCTACAATTGTTGCTGCAGTAGTCTAAGTTTTGTAGTGATGAAGAAGCCATCCCAGAAGGGAGGTACATGCACTGTGTATTACATAAAATGAAAGCAGAGAATGTTCTAATTCTTCCTGTTTGTCATCAAACTGCCTAAGCTTTTGTCTGTGAGACATGTAATGAAAGCACATGCCTTAAGTTGCCTTTGTCTGTGTTACCTTGACAGTCTAGCATCATTGATGACAAATGGAAGCAAGATGGCCTTTGCATTAGTGAGATTTAATTACATTTTTTCTGATGTCTGAAGATAATACCTTATAGTGCTTTGCCACATGAAGGTTTTTTTCTGCTCCTTCCTCTTTGGTGGCTTTTTTTCTGTGATACTTCTCTTGATAAACTCGTAAATTTGCTGAATGGAAGCTCACTGGCTCCTGCTGCTCATTCTCCTGATATAAAATTGAGTTTTTGCTTTAGTGTGATAAACATCAGGCAGGTCCTCTCTCACCAGCTTTCTCCCACTGCAGCTCCATTGATTTAAAACTCAGTAGTTACCTTAATTTAGAGCACGAGAGAAGCTTTTGAAACTACAGATTAAAATCTGGACTTGGTTGACTTCTCCATTCTTTCTGAATAGCTGTTTTCAGTTGCATATAGTTTTCTGCAAGGTCATTTCAGTTCAGGCTTTCTGAAAAACAGCAAAAACTCTTCAAGTCTGGCAGTACTTGTATAGCAGTCAAAGACAGCATTGTTGTTTCAGTTAAAAAAGCCCAGACCCCACTGGCCTTTACCAATGACTTCTCTGTCCTGTTCTTGGGGTACCCATGGAATGTCACTATAAATCAGAAGGTGGCTGCACTTTGTTATTGCTACAGACTCTACCAGGCAAAATTTTGGAAGACTTCATGTAAAGCATTGCTGTTCTTTATCCGTGAGGCAACAACAATTGCTTTGCTGTTAGGTCCTGGTCAGACTGCAAGAGCTGGGAAAATATATGTGTATTCTCATCAGCATTTTATTTTGGTCACGGTGGTAACTGCAACAGAAGCTTTATCAATGATAGTTGCAGCTGCATTCCAGTGGCAACAATTTGGCACACTGATAAAAAGGTCACTTGGGCCAGCACACCTGAGACAGCTGTGTAGGTATTTGAGGCACAGTTACATCCAGTTTAATAAAGTGTGCATGTCCAGGAATTTCCCTGGGTACTGAGGTCAACTGGCATGGAGTGGCCTAATTCTGTGACCGTAAATACTGCTGGACTACAAACCAGCGTGGCTTGTACAATCTGCCTGTTGGGAACACTCCCAGCAATGCCCTCATAACAGAACCAGGTGCAGGGATGGCTGGTGAGTATCCCAGCACAGTTTGCAGGCAAGCTGGATGTACAAATGTCCTCCCCTCAGGTCAGAAAGATCCTGCCCATGCCCCACTTACCCCATCACAACTGACCTGCCCAGATTATGGAACATCTGCACATGGTGACCGCTGCTTCCACTGCAGACTTGGAAACAGGGATCCCAAATGTTTGTGACTACTGAACTGCAGCTACTTCTTGAGATGAAAAAATCTTTGAGAAATGAGAAATTGAGAAATGTTGCACTGTGAATTGTTTTCTCAGCTAAATTAAAATTTTAAAACGAGAGAAGGAAAAGGCATGATGTGATGTAACTGACATAAATACACGCTGAGAACTGAATGGTGTTTCCCAAAATATATCATGCTTGAAAGAAAAACAGAGAATAGGGGGCTGCTAGGAACCAGGATCTTGGTTTCTTGTGCAGTTGGTGTTGTTCCCTCTTTGTGTGACAAAGCTTCATGTCTGTATGAGCGAGTGAGAGATCCACTCCCCCTGCCATCTGCTCTCCTGCCTGAATAATTAGAAGGAGGAAACAGGCCCAGCTCGGGAAGAGAGGGAAGCAGAGAGCAGGCTAATATGGGGAGAGAAATGTCCCATCAAAACTAGCAGCAGGCTGGGAGGAGGGGGGAGATGAGTTTCCAGCCTTAGGCAAGTGCAGCCTGCAGTGAATGAGGCTGTTCACAAAACAACCTGCAGCACTTGGAGAAGGAGAGCTGTGAGGGAAGGGAGCAGCACGCCAATTCCAGGCAATGCTGTCCTCACACGCTTGGGTGAGCACTGCTGACGATACTGGGGCTCTTTAGGCTGTCACTGCAGCTCAGGATTGCTCTGTGTGCTCTTTGAGGTATTCTGCACTGGCCAAGCAGGAGGACTGAAGATGTGGTGCCCTTCAGAGCAAACCTGCTCTCAGTATGCCCTGTTTTTACCCTCTGAGTATCTCAGTCTTGCATTTAGTTGATTCACTTCTCTTTTCAGTTAACAGTCTCATGTCATCCTTTATTTCTCAGAGTGAGAGATTTGTATTCCACCTGGTCTGGTGGGATATCCAGAAACAAGCACCAAAGCCATTCTGCACAATGTGACTGCCTAATGTTGACTGTTCACACAGAGGGCAATATTAGGAGCATTGCAGGACATCTGAGCTTCCTCCTGTAGCTCTGCTTTAGGTTCTGTGGGTTCACATCTAAATGATGAATCTTTATCACCTGCATCTCTTAATGTAAAACCGTATTTCTTTTGAGGAAACCTAGAACCACAGAAATGCAAGAAAGAACACAGATATTCTTCTGGTGCTTCCAGTGAAAAGATTTGCAGACCATCTTACAGGAAACTAAAGAAGGCAATGACTATTCCAACTGTGGATTCTGCAAAATTCCTCATTGCTAGCTAATACTGCAAGTATATAGTCAGCAATTTCATAGCCCAAACTCAGTATTATGTCTTCTCCCCAGCAGCCTTTAAATGAAAATGTGAGGAGTAGCACTGAGTGAGTTCTTCCTGGTCATCAGCCAGGACAGGGCACAGCCACCAGTGCTTGTCAGTGCCACTGTATATAGTACATCATGTATGAGGGACAGACCATGCAATGTCCTCTGGTCTCAGAGCTGTGGCAGCAGTCAGTGAATGCAGGACTGAAGATGTATGGCCGTGGGCAAGATTGTCATTATCTCTTGTCTGAGTGGAGATCTTTGGGTTTGCTTTGGGATGTTTGGATGTGCAGGATGCTGTTCCCTGCTGCTTTGCCCCTAGGAGGTATTCCACTGCAAGAGAACCTCAACTCCACCTGTGCATGCACAGGCAAACAAATGCTTGTGTTCACTTTTCATCCTGTAAAAATGACATTTTCACCACTTCCCTCAGTCATGTGCCTTCAGTATTTAAGCACACACACCTCCTGCCCATGCATGTGCACACAGTTGTACAACATACCCTTTGAGAGCCTTGCTTCAGGGGAAAATGTTTCATAGGGCTTGTTTTGTTTTGTTTTTTGGTTTTTTAAAATTCTTTAATCACCCCCTTGATGGCAAAATTTCCTCCAAGTCTGCAGCTGCCCTTTGCATGGGTGACGTACCTTTCTAGGAACCAGCTGCGCAGTTCTGTATATCTATCCACTCTTGCTAGCCATGGTTGATCTTTGTGTAAGGTTAGAGCAGGTTTTTTTTAACAAAAGACTTCTAGAAGTTGCCTCAATATTATTAATTCCTTTCTTCTGCAATAACAAACTCCAGCTGCATTTCTTATATTTTTGTTTGGTGGTAATGGGGCCCATTTTGGCTATCACCAAACAGAATGTACATATTTTATCTTCTCTCTCACCTTTACCTCACCCTTGTGGTTTCTGCTGATTATTTGAACTTTTATTTCATGCAGTAATTAATGTGCTGTAATAAATTAATTCTTGGCTTTCTTTCTTCCTTCATTAATGCAGGAAATGCTTTGTAGTTCAAAGAGGTTATGTGTCTGCCAGATTTCACACAACTCATTAAAAAGGAGCTTTAAATACTGCAAACAAATCAACCCTCAACTCACACAACATGGAAGGCATATGGAAAAGCATGGTGGTTCTACTTTCATATGAATCTCTCCCTTTTGCAGAGGTAAGATTGCATTTTTCCTGACTGACATTCTCAAGATTTAACTTTTTTCTTTAATTTTTACTTGTGATGTACATATTAGAATCAGAGATCTGCAGTACATAATCTCTATCTAGTGACCACGGTGATCTTGTATTGCAATGATTTGAAAGCCTGGAGGACATAAAGATGTGTCAGAAGTCCTTAAAATGTAGAGGCTTCATCCACCCACAGTGGTTCCTGTTGGTCTTTTTAGCTTTTGCTGCAGTAAAGGATCCTTTGGTGTTTTCCTTCTCTCTTTAATAAGAGCAGACAGAAGACTTCTCTGAGGTTCTGTGGCTGTTGAATTTCACACATTGCTTTATTTTGGTAAACAGACCCCATGGGGAAGAAGTCTCAGCACAAATAAATTGGTGCAGCTCTTTTCCGAAATATATATCTCTCTGTTTTACTGGTACTGCTTAGCATGTAGCTGCACTGGGAGGATATTGCAAGGTGTTTCTGAACTTCTGCTCCAATGCTGACTTACAGAATGGGCAGCAACTCCCCAGCAATGTACACAAAGAAAGCTCAGGTGCTACAGCTGCAACATTTGGGGTTCTCAGTGTTGTCTTTCCGTCTCTGTGGGGCTCCTTAGAATCTACTGACTGGAGAAAAGAGGCTTGTGTGGAAAACAGCATTTGACTGAAATGTCTAAAGGCATCTGGGAAAGAGTCCTGGGTCTGGAAGGTATAGAAATCTTGAGTCTGTCCAGATACATTCAATCTAAATGCATAAAGAACTGGAGAGAGAAGTATATCTAAGATATAAATTTAAAAACCATGAAAATGAGAAGACATTCATCTTTCTCTCATTGTGTCATAAAGGCAGGAGTCATTTAAGCAGCAGCAGAAGTAGATACAATTAAGAAATAGGGAAGACCCCGTGGTAGAGACCTGTGCCAAGTCTGACTGAGCTGTAGATATGAAAGTCTTCTGTTCAGGAGCCAGAATTACTGTGTGATTCTGCTTAAGTATATTTTCAGGACAGCAACCATGAAAACCAGTGAAAATTGCTGAGTTATCATTACCCCTCACTCACAGGCTTTATAGACACCACATATAACTAATTTTTTCGACAATATTAATTTGCACCACAGTCTGTAAAGCCAGAGCTGCTGCCTTATGAGAACATGGAAGTGCACTTGCATGGCACAGAGCACTGTGCTGCAAACACAGAGCTGGGGCTGCAGCAGCACCAGAACCAGCAGCACCAGAACCAGCAGCACCAGAATCTGAATTGCACCTGTGTGTCCCAGGGGACTGGCCCTGCTCCTCATACAGTAACTCAGCTGGAATGAGATACAAACTTGAAGGCCTCCTCACATGGTGCTGGGTGCTTCCCAGCTTAGGCAAACATAGCCTAAGAAACGTTATGGAAAACTGACTTAGCCAATCCCAGAAAAATTATCTTTAATGAAGAACATGTTATTTCCCAAATAACTGTGAAGTCACACTATTTATAATACCCTACAAGAGACACCAAAGGTACTGAGAGGGAATAGTGGTCAATATCTGTGCTGTTCTGCTGTGTTGTTTGGTCCTAGCCATTCTGTCTGCTGCTGTAACATACACCCAGCTCTCTCAAATTCCTTTCAGCCTGCTACCAGTGTCTCCTTCTCCTTTAACATGCTCAGAGGAAGACATTTAACCACCAGCATTAAGAAATGTGTTCCTATTTTCATTCTCATTATCAGCCAGCAAGTAATTCTAAATTATAACATGACTTTTCTGTTAACGATTTCTGTGTTTAATTTTGAAACCTGTCGAGTATTTGATTCCCAGACCCCTCTTTGGTGAGTTGTATTTAAATGCAGTTGTTTCTTGCCCACTGCAGACTGCTATTTGAAATGCTCCCTTAGGATATCTGCACTTTTGGAAGGACTTATTCCCTCACCTTTCTTCCACACTGAACAAGTCTTTAACCACTTCAAACAAGAGGAATCTGCATGGCTGCACCAGATTCCTTCCACATCACCTCCCTGCCACTCTACTTGTTCACTGTCCCCTCCCTTCACAATTCCCTCCCCTGCCCCCTTGTATTCCCCCTCCTCATTCCTCTTGCCTCAGCCTGCCCATTGTACCCCCTGGGGTTTGGGACAATGTGAATTCTGCCCCATTCCAGAGCCCAGCTGGGCCACCGGGGCTGAGGCTGCTGCACAGCACTGCATAGTTGGGAACACTGCAGAAAAATGTGTCCAGGCAATCCTACTTATCCCGTTCTTTCCAGAAAATCCTTTCAAACCCTTTTTTCTTATTCAAGACATTTCTCTCTAGAGCCAGCAAAAGGATAGACCGTTTCAAAAAACAGCAAGGTTTGCTTGCCAGTAGTCATAATCCCATCCCTACCCTTCTCTGAGTAATAGCAGGGACCTCGAGATTAAAAAGGTGAAATTAATACCTCATTAGAATAGCTGTTTTGTTTCCCACTAAATTTGAAAGATTTTTAAAAGGACAAAAAGGACAACTCAGCAAAAAGAAAATTATTCCTAAATCCTAGTTTCCTTTCCTTTGTCACTCTAAACTTAATTTTCCACTCCAAAATCTGCGAATGCACTTTTGAGATTTTTGTCATGGAATACTGCTATGTATTTCAAACCTCAGCAGAAAAGACAGCAAGCCAAAATTTGACCTTGGATATGACAGGAAAAAGCAAAAAAACAATCAGGAAAAAAGTAACTGTCAGTATTGGACTGCTAGAGGACTGAAGGAGAAACCTGCTTCTAGGCTGGATGCAGTTGTTCAAGAAAATCTCAAAGAAGAACCACAGGACTCAGAATTGGAGCTTTGCAGTTGTGAAATTATTTCATTGCTAGTGAAACTCAACCTTGGTCGAGGTGTAGGTGGGGGAGGAAGAGCAGTTCTCCTTTCCACTGAGAGCAATATTTGAGTGTGTTCAGGGACTGGCCATCTAGATCAGTAGTAATTAATGTTTGTGTGCTGTACAGAAATAGCAGGTGGGCTCAAAAGGGCTGGGAGGGAAGAAGAGTTCTGGGGGAAACTGTGGAAATTCCTGAGATATCTGGGATATGTGGTAAAGTGGCTGTGTGAACTGAGACTGTGGAGTCTGTAGGGAATGCCATTAGATTGAATGGCCTCAGGGTACGGCGTTTATCAGTTTAGGCAGCACAATAGAAAACAGAAATGGAAAAGTATGCTTAGAAAAGGTGGCTTTTCTGGCATGATATATAGAGTTTGGGTATAAACCAGATTTTGGGGTGTCTTAATAAGTCTCAAAATAATGCCTGAAATGCTGAAGAGCCTCAAGAATTCAGTAAATGAAAATGAAATGTAAAGTTTCTTCTCTTCTCTTTCTTGCTGGATTCAGTCATAGAGGATAAAACTTAGCTAAATAAACTAGTTTTGAAAGTAAAGTCATAGGTGTGTGTGTGTCTAATCTTCCAGGTATTTTTTTAACCTGACATTATACCTCTGGTTATTTCATGCCACCATTTTTTAAACTAAATTACATTTTGAAATACTGATGGTTCCAACCATCAGATCCCAAGGGGCAGTTATTCATAGACTTGAGATTTATCCCTCAATTATAAGGAAGCCAGATAAACTTGGGAGAATGAGACAGCCTCTCTCACACCAAGCTGGCCAAGGGACTTCATGGATACCAGTACAGGGCTTTCCATTTCACTTTCTAGTGGCTGATCTCAGTCCTCTTCTATAAGTCTCTGAGCTTTTATGAACAAGCACATTTCTGGTCAAAAAATGTTGTGCTTCTCTTGCATGAACCCTATGGCACACTGTTAAGTGCTGCAAGCACATGGCTCTGGCTAGCTACAGCAATGATCCTCAGCTGAATGGGATGTCTGCTATTGGGAAATCTCCTGCTGCACAGACTGGCAACTTCTGTGCCTGAGTTCCTTAAACTATTGATCTGTGGAATTGATGGGAAGCAGCTGAGCCACAGAAAAATCTCAGAAGCAAGCTTTGAGGTCTGTGAAGGCATTTGTTTAGGAAATCATGGATATACATCACTTGCCCCATGGCCAGTGTTCATGCAAAGTGAGGTCTCACAGTGAGATGTTGCCTCCAAAGCCAAGGCCACTTTGCCCTGGAGCATTTTCTAGGAAAGAAAACCCAAACCCATGCAGTGTCCCGCAAGGTGGTTTCCTCTAGCGTGCTCTCTGGTCCTTTTGTAGTTGCCTGGCAACCAGGGAAGGGAGGAGGAGGAGAAGGATGTGAGAGCATGGAGGCATCTGAAGAAGCAGATTATTTGTAGGAAACCAGTCAGCAAACTTTATTAGTAAAACATCATTATCTGCAGCAAATCAGCTCTTGGTTCTCTTGAGCTACTTAGGTCATTCCTACTGGCCCTCTTCAGATGGCTGTCTGCCAAAGGTGAGGACTGTGATTCTGCTGTAATTTTACAGGAGTTTCATCCTAGTGTGAATCCTTTGGCAATACCAGAACTCTTCTTCTGCAGTGGAAACAAATGAGAAAAGAGCTTTGATCATCGCCCGGAGCTCCCCTGTGTTGTGTTAGGTATGCTGTGTGACTGAGCAGGGCGCCTTAGCTAAAAGGAAGCCAAAGCTGAGTTCAGCTCAGTTGTCCCCTCTGAATGTGATATCTAACCTCAGATCTTGTACATTATGTTTTCCTTAATTGTCAAAAGGACTAGAAACTCTAAAAGGTGAAGTAGGTTTTTCTAATCCAAGAAAGTAAAGAAACAGGAAGGTAGAATTTTTCATCTCCAATTAAATATGTCCAGTGTAGGATTTGTTATTTGGATGAAAATACACTTAGATGAAGAAGGAATGTGGGAGAAAGAATTAAAACCTGTGCTCTGTGAGCTACAAGCCAGAGTGTCACATTCTTATGAGTGTCTTGGCCATTGGTCATCCATTCAGTATTTGGGCCAATGTTGCACAGTGTCCAGACAGTAGAATAATTTCTGTGTAACGATAGTCTCTGCTCTGAATAGCTGACAAAATCTTGGTGCAGTTACTTTCTGTGCTGGGGAGAACCCAGAGTGAGTCTCCTGTTGGCTTTGTTCAGGTTTGGACCCTTTGTTTCCTGCATCCTAAATGGGTGCTATAACCTTCGGCATATTGCCTATGCTGACATGGAGTTAGGGCAGGTCTCTGTCTTTTCTGATCTTTGGGAGGGGAAAATCCATACCATCAGTGAACAGGAACACTATTTTTGCCTTGGAAAACAGCCTAGAAACGATGCTTTGCAAAGCATGGCACAGAACTTGGTGAAAATGTGATGTATTTTTAAAGATGATTAAAGCTATTAAATAGATTTGCACTCAAAGAGCCTCATGGAAAAAAAAATATATTTGTGCTTACTTGTGTAAGAATAGCAGAATGGGATAAAACATGGCTTTTAAAGGCCTCATTGCTATTGTCTTTGAGATAGCAAGAAGTCACTGCAATGAATAAGCTAATTACAGAAAAATTTTAGTGAATCATGGAATCACAGGATCATTTGGGTTTGAAAAGGCCTCTAGGATCAATTCCAACCATTAGCCTAACACTGCCAAGTCTACCATTGAACTGTGTCCCTAAGAACCACATATACATGTATTTTAAATACCTCCAGGGGTGGTGACTCAGTCACTTCCTTGGGCAGTGTGTTCCAATGCTTGACAACCCTTTCAGTGAGGTTTTTTTTTTCCTAATATCCCATCTAAACCTACTCTAGTGCATGCAACTTGAGCTAGTTTCCTTTTGTCCCATTGCTTGTCACTTGTGAGAAGTGATCAGCCCCCACCTGGCTGCAGCCCCCTTTCAGGTACTCGTGGAGAGTGATGAGGTCTCCCTTGAGCCTCCTTTCCTCCAGGCAAAGCAACCCCAGCTCCTTCAGCTGCTCCTCAGCTTTACTTACTGAAGTAAGTAAAGAATACTGGTAGAAAAAATGTTTGCTTTTCTTCCCCTAGATTAAGAGATGATACCTAGAAGTTCTTGAGAAGTTTGTTTGAATAAGTCACTATTGCTGAAGAATGAAAAACTATTTTAATTAAGAACATGTTTAGGATAATAAAACATGTTTTCAGTGGAATGGTAATATGCTTTTTATAGAGACCATCATACAGATATGCAGTAGCATTGAAGCCCCAGAATAATGCCTCAATCTGACTAGATAAAAGAAATTCAACTGGTCCCACTTCAGAAAATAGCATCCCAGATACTTCTAAGGAGCCATTCCTCTTCTGCTATGCACTGCTCTATTCTTCCTATCACCCTGTTCTCTGTTCCTCGGGTTCCTCATATTTATTTCTGCTGTACCTGCCCCTTGAATGCCTCTGCTCCTGCCATATCACGAGCACATTTGCCAAACTGGCATCTGTTAAAGTAGCTGTCACAATATGAAAAAGAAGCTCACTTCAACCTCGTCTCTGCCATGTATTGTGGGTCCAAAACAAGCCTGTCTGGCTTGTGTGCAGCCCAGCCTACTCCTGCTGCTATAATGGGATTATCTAATAAATGTTTTGTGCAAGGCTTTGGCAAAATGGCAGGGAGGGAGCAGGAAAAGGAACAGCCAGTCCCATTTGCAAGTAGATAATGAATTAAAGCCTTGTTTTCTGGTCAGTTATAATCAATTAGGTGTTGGACACTCTTAGCAACTTGTGTATGTGATACCCAGGCACTGGAAGTGGACCCCAAGATTCAACACTGACTCAAGGTGTTGAAATAATGCCACAACATTCCAAGTAAGGCAAACTGACAATGAATTTTGAGGCTCAAAAGATGAACTGAACATCAGGTATGGGAACACTTGTATAAGGAAAATGCATTGTTTTTATAAACAGGGGTTTTTTTCAAAATTTCGTGAACTTTTGGATCTCTGTAGTATGTGTGCTTTTGCTTGGCAAGTATCCTGCTTGGACTGTAATGCTCACTACAATACAATCATTTATCTATCCTTAAATTTCTCAATTGCTTCTGATTTTCATGCTAAACATAGTTCTTCATCTGGAGATGAAAAGGGAGGACAAGAAACTTTTGCAATTTAACTTCATTTATCCAAGTGCTTAAATTTCCCTAATTTTGGATCTGCTCCCACTTACTGCTGCTACCCTCCAAAAGGGGCTTATGCCCAGTAAGGCATCATTTCAAAGGAGAATACCAAAACTTCCACTAGCAATAAATTATCTGATCAAAAATAATTATGGGGAAGGAGAGAGCTTCTATGAAAACTACAAAACTGTCTGGAATTTTTCCAAAATAATGTACTTTGTTTTCAGCCAAGAACACCTCAGCTATTGCAATTGAGAACCAGAAGACTCACTGAAAATTTTCTATTAAAATAGTGATTTTCTTAGAAGGCATGCAACAGAAAAGTATTCAGCTAAAAGAAAAGAAAAATTAGAAAGAGAGACAGCTTTGATGGAAAATATTCAACAATCCTACCAAGGATTTAGTTCCTTCAGAAGAACTGTAGTGTAGTAGCCCGTCTTCCATTTGTTTAGTTTGTCAGATTCTTCTGACACCATCGATCCTGCAATTTTTTTCTCTTATTTGCTTTAATTCATTCCTTGGGGTTAGCAAAAGACTTTGCTCAGCTTGTTTCAACTTCCAGAGGGTTTCTACCAGAGGTGGCGAGGACCCTTCTCCCTTCTCTCCCTCTCCCTCTACCCTGTGGAAGTTGTCTCTCCTGTTGACTGCAGCACAGATTCAGGGTCTGTCTCCCTCTCCAGCACCTGTCTGCAGTGAAGCCCCTGCCCCTTCCTCCACCCTGCTGCATATGTGCTCCTGTGGCAGGGCTGCCCCCTCTGTGATCGCTCTGTGGACCTCACAGCTGAGCACCTCACAGCACAATGAAATTCACATTAGTGCTGGGAGGGCTGGTTTGTTCCCTCTTTAGCCAAGCTTTGCTCCCAATTATGAAAGCCTTTGTCAGGGAGGCTTTGATGCTAGGAATTAACTTGAAAGGAATTTGATAACCAAGGGCCATATTCATGATGCAGAGATCTCCACTGAAGGGCTCTCCCCCCCCTCCCCAGCATCTCCTGAATTTTGAGTAGATTCCCTAGTTGTCATGGCAACAGCCTAATTTGCTCTCTTTTTGTGGTTTAAGTAACCATCATGTAAAAGCTCCTCAACAAATGATGCTAAAACATCCTGAGCTTTGGTAGTGACACTGGGCAACTTGCCACATGGCTTAGTTTAATTGCTCTGAAGCTACCACCAAGTGCATAATTCAGGCTTTCCTTTAACACAGGAAAAAACTTTGGATGGCTGCAAGGGAAGGAGGAGGAGGAAAAGAGCAGCTGTCATTCTTGAGAAGTGAAGCAACTTCAGGAGCAAGAGGGCAGTTTTGTCCCCTTTTGTGGCAAAGAAGCCCATAACAGAGAAAGACAAAAGCTTAGTTGAGACTGTTACTTTTTCACTCTTTAGATAACTTTGAACTTGGTGAGAAGGGCAAAAGCATCCACTGATCCTGTACTCTGTTCTCCCAGGGAAGGCAGCATGGCTCGATCCTACTTTGGGGCTGAGATGGAGGTAGATAGCCCAGCCGTTTAGGAGGTGGCAACCCCCATGCATTGTCCCCGCTTCCTGCTAGTCTTTCAATGTGAAGGCAGTGCCTAAGGAAAGGCAGTGCCTTTAGGAAAACTTCTGGTCTGTCACCAGTGAACTGCCTTTGTATCTTTGCTGGTACTTGGGCTTGACTTCACCCTGGTGTCCCTGTTGCCTCTGGAGGCAGAGCTGAGGCTACCCAGCCCGCCAGGCCTGGGAGAGGAGCCAAACCAAGGGCTGGTGTAGGAGTTGTTGCTTGAGTTGCTTTGGGCTATAGTGCAAATTCGAACCTCTCATCGTTGTGGTAGTGGATATATAGACTCTACAGAGTAAATATTAGCACATGGAAAGCAGAGTGGAAAGGGTGTTCTCAGACTCTAAGGGAAGAAGAACGGCAGCTTCATTCTGCCTGTTAATTTTTCAGTAATGGTGGAATGACACTCTCTTTGTTAATACTGTGCACATCAGCATGTATTAGCAGTAGCTTTCAATATTGCTGTGAATGGTCATTAAAAATCCCTGTTGGCTGCTTGGTCTGTTCTGAGAATACCAAAGGGTTGCCCTGCTGAGCTCCTCCACTTCCACTACTCCTCCCATAGCAATAAAACTCTTTAGACAATCAAAGTGGTCTGAGGCTTGATTTAGGTAGTGGTGACCCCGTTGAGGGAATCTGCAATGGTCTGTAACTCTTCAAACAAAGCATCACCTGAGGGAAAACAGCAGTATTCATTTTGGGACCAACTACTTCTTAGGAATGCAAGTATAGGTAGTTGTCTCTAGAAATTTCTGGTCAGGAAAAAAAAAGTGCCAAAACAGAACGCTTTAGTCATTTGGTTTGGGGGAAAACTGCCATTTTAGAGTGGGTTTTTTATGAGGGGATCCAAACTCCCACAGCAGGCATGTGAAATCACAGCCCCTGGGCAGTGCATCTGTGAACCTTTCTCTCTCAGGAACCATGTACTTGCATCCTCTGGGTGGCTGAACCGATGGGATGACAGCACAGTTGCTTTACAGAGGATACAGTGATACAAGGCAGACTCTCCCTTTTCCCTGTGATCTGCTTGTCTGGTCACTCCCTTCTCCAGAGCAGTTTCATTCTTTTCTCACGTATTGCATTCAGCTAAGAGGCAAAGCGTTTGATGCTCTGCGGTATCGCTTTGCCTGGACAGAAATCTCTGCATCCACTGAGATGGTAGTGACCATTCACAAGGGAAATACTGTATTATGGGCTGAGGAAGGAGGTGCACCAATAAAATGGGAATGCCATGGCTTAGGGGGAGGAGGACAAGACGGACGGAATGGGGAATACAAGTGGGTAATCTAAGGTCTCCTTTTCAGGAGTGACAGACAGATTCTGGTTTTTTTTACCCACCTCTCTGATAAAAGCCTGACAGTGGGGGTGAAGTCTGTGACACCAGAGCCTGCACACCCTTGTTGTTTTACTAAATTATTCATTCCTGTTCCTGTGATAATATAGTTATAAGGAGGAGCCTAATTGAATTTACTGTCTGGCATTGGCCAATAGGGTGATAAGGATCCGGCAGAATGGGATGACGGTGAATCCTGCTGGTGTGCTGTGAATGTGAAGCAGGACGGACTGGCAGTTTGTGTGCAGGAGGGAAAAGCAATCGGTCCAGGGCCCCTGGATTAGCAGAATAAGGAAAGGAAAGGTAAGGGAGAGGGTGGGAAAGGGATTTGCCTGAATCATATACTGACCCTGTGCTGAAAGGCTGGTTTTGTTCATAGGAAAGCACTCTGCAGGCAATGTTTTCCTGCAGGGTTTGGAGGGATCAGGAATGCATGTGGTGGCACTTGCTCAGTGCATGTAGCCTGTGCCTTTGTCTTTATACGTGCTGCAGGGCTCTATAACGCTGCATGTTCACGGAGCGTGTCTGTGCAGAGATTCCTGTGGTTTGTGTGGATCCAGCAGCAGTGCATGGAGCCTGTGCAGTATAAATGTAATGAGGGGAGTCCAAAGGGAGGAATTACCTCATGGGCAGAGTGGGGAAAACAGTAGTGCTTTCTGGTTTGATTGAAAATGAAAATGCCGAGGCTCTTAATGAGCTCTTGGCAAACAAAACAGAGCAAGTGTATGTGCATCTGTCTGTGTATGTACTGGATCTGCAGTGAGACGTTAAAATGAGAAAGAGGAGATCAGACTGGAGCATTAGATGTCGCAGGTAGAGATAAATTGCAGGCAATCTGTGTAATCAGATTCTCTAACATGGAGAATGCAAGTGAGTATGGAAGTGGATTAATCCTATCTGCTGAGCTGGCTACACCTGGAAAGCAAGGGGGAGATGGGCTGGGAATCAGGACAGGTAACGTGCCTGGTTAGGGAAACTGATGCTCAAACCATCCTGCCTGCTGTGCCTGCTGCTAAAGTGGTAGCTTATTGAGTTGCTTCCACATATTCGTTATTTCCCTTTTAATGATGCAAATGTGAACATCTCTGAGGATCAGGGTAGAGTCCATAAATTGACATCATCTGGAAGAACAGGACTACATCAAGCAAATTAGCCTCTGCCCTCCCTTTTGTTTTGCTGCCTTTGCTCTGATAACAAGTGTCTGCTGAACAGACAGGGCAGGTGGGGGAAGATGGATTACAAACGTGGCAAGTGGCATTAAGCCGTGCAGACAGTGAGTGTCCTTTGCAGTGATGTTATAATCACCCTTCTTCTGCTTACATCTTTGCAAGCGTGTAAGACAAGGCTGTCCTGAGTTTGGGGTAAGCTTATTCCGGTCACTAAATGGAGCAGGGGTCACAGGTCATTGTAAGGTACTAAAATTTTTAGCTGCTCCTCACAGGGGTTCACCACCTCATTCTTTTCAAGCTGGAATCCAGAGGAAAGTGTTGCTGAGACTAAGACGTTGCTCACCTGTGGATATCTCATCTCTGTTGGAAATTCATTCTTATGATGAGTGTGGAGGGAGATACGCTCTTTCTGCTTGCTCAGAAAGCAGCAGCCAGAGGCTGCCTCCAAAAAGAGAAGGCAGAAAACCCCATAGGGAGAAGCTACAAAATGGTTTATCTTGGACTGGCCAAACCCTTTTGCCCAAATAGGTTCTCCTTCCTTCCTGACACCAGATTTCTTACATCAGGGGTCAGCTTTCCTCTACCCAGGCTTCTTTCTTTTCTGTGGTTTTCTCGCATGGCCTGAAGATTTAGAAAATGACTGATATCCCCATCAGAGAGCACGTCCCTATTCATGTCTACACTCTGCCCATGACATCTCCTGGAGTCCCTGGGTTGTGCTCCTCTGAGTGGTGGGCTGAGTCTGCCCCCCTCTGTCTCACAGCTTGTGCATGCACCCCAAGCGGGGCCAAAGGGACACTCACTTGGTAAAAGTCTGAAAAGGTTCCACCTTGCAGAGGGTATTTGTATTGGGTGATGAAAACAAGGAAACATTGCAGATTCCTGTAGGATAGAGGCAGGCTCTCCTCACCTCACCTGGAATAGCTGACTAAAAAAAGGATGTAACACAGGGCATATGGTCATAGTTGTGTTTGACTCCAGCTTTCAAAGCACTCGCAGTAACAGAATCAGTGAAGAGATTAAAAAAACAACCCTGCCCATCTGAGAATAAACTCCCCAGTATAATAAAATTCTTTCCCTTTGCCCCAAAACAGAGGAATAGTCGAATAACTTGCTTACTCACACACTACAAAAGGCTGCACAGCTCCCAGGTGCACAGCAGGCTGTTCACCCTACCAAAAAGTGGGCATTGCTCCGGGAGAGCCCCTCTCTCTGCACATCAGAGGAAGTCCTCTGCTCTAGCTGGTTTTGGGAAGTGTACCTTCCCTGGGAGATGCCCGCAGGGATTTGGCAGGAGAAGCATCCCCGTGAGGCTGCAGCAGCAGCAGCAGCAGCAGGCCGGTGGTGCTGGCAGCAGTTACTGCCGGCTGCGTGCCTGCATTGTTTGCTTCTGCCCTCAGAGTCAACGGGGAGCTCAGCAACGGGCAAAACGCCAGCAAATTCCCAGGGAAGCTGACGTCATCGCCAATTCACTGGTGCCAGACACTGTGCTGGAAACCTGAGGTCGCTTTTCTGCCATTAATTGCTCAGGTGATTAATTCATGCAATGATATCACTTTCTGGGGTGGAGGTTAGGAGGTTATGCACTCCAGTAACCAGAGGTGGGATGGGATGCGAAACTCGTGCTCCTTGTTGGTGTTAGCACTAATTAGAACAAACCAGCCACTGCGTGCTCCACATCATCCCTCCTCCCCCAGAAAGGGTACAGCTTTCTTCTTGGGTTTTTTAGGGGGGATGAGGGGGTGGTGCCATGGGATGTGTGAGCAAGTGTTCTTATGGGATTTGCAGCATTGCAAATTCTACACCAGAGGACTGAACCATAATGCCCCTTAACTCTCACAGCTACTCTGCAACAAGGATTTTTGCTTTAATTGTTTTCATGTTAACTACTTTATTTATGCCATTTACATTGCACTTTCCAACAAGAAAAAACAGTATTATTCTCATTACAAAGACAAAAGAAAAAAGAGAAAAAGAAGTGAATTTGTCTCTTATTGCACAGTGGCTGGTGTGTTGTATTGTGGTGCTCTCATCTCAGAGGGTCCTGCTCAGTCTATAGGGGTGTAGGATCAATTTTTAGTTGGTCTGGAAATTCCCCAGAATCTCAAGTTTTGCAGTAAATACTCTAGGATATTTAATTCTTTTGCAATATTTTTAGGCTAAAAATCCCTTTCCTGCCTCTTTACTAACTAAGCAAATAAGTCCAGAATTCCCAGGTGGGCACTACAAAGAGCTGTCCTGGCCCAGACACAATTAATAGCTGATAAAGTTGCTGCAAATTGATCTGTCAGTCTGTTGGTAGGTGAAACATCTAACTCGAAATGTCAGACAAACCACCCAGGGCATTTTCAGAGCTGTTGTAAGAGAATTTTGTGTCACTCTGCCACATGGATCCCTCCCTCTTGCTCACTCCAGTGCTGTTCTTCTCACTTCAGGCCTCTGTGGTTTTGGCTGATTTGCATCCTCAGAGGTGTACAAAGCCCTGGATCATAAGTTTTCAAACAGACTTGGTAAGACCAAATGGAAATCTTTCAATTTCTAGATTGGCCTTTTATTTATGGGATAAAATGGTTTCCTTTCTGTTTAAGCAGTGGGGAAGCCGTGCTCTCTCTCTCCATTCTGGATAATGCTTCACTTTTCCCATCCTTTGTGATTTGTCGTGGTATTCTCCTACCTCATCTAGAGATTTGAAAATGTCAAGGATCTTTTTTTAAATGCCAACAAGTAACAGAGATTTGATTAGCAACTGTAGCAGATCACTTACCAGTCCAGTACCGTAGACTCATATATATTTATTATGCAGTTCTCAAGGAAAATGAAGTGATTAAGCAGAACTAACGATGTCTGTATTAATGGCTATCAGGTTCCAGACATTCATCTCTTGTCTGTTTAATGAGGAATAATTCTACTATGTCTGGGCAGATCATATGCTAAAGCAAGGGTTCAGTTTGGCTCTGCTGCCCTTAGCAGATTACACTGGCCACAGGAAAGGTGGCCCAGGGCATGTGCTTGTAATTTTAAAAAGTGAGCAAAACTAATAAAAGTGAGAAAAACTAATGACACTTCCTTGGAAAAGTAGGAGGAAGAGTCAGTCTGTGGTGGGGCCTTTGGGGGGAATAATCTTTTGTCCTGGTGGCAGCCCTCCACTGCAAAGGGCTGAATTGCCATCAGAGTGACAGGAAGAGGAAGAAAAGATTGTCTGCTTCCCAGGATGGTCTGTGGGGGACTGGCATGGGGGGAGGGGGGGGAAAGTGAATTGGATGGAGTAGGAAAGACCCTTTTTCTAGGTTTCCTGAAACTGGGAGTATGCCCTTCCTATCACTTTGAGAGAGTAACTACAGTGATTTTTAAAAGCACATTAAATTTTGCTCTGAACTGTCAGACTGGGATATGAACAAGACAGAGAGCTGCTGTGTTGTATCATGCTCCAGCCTGAAGAAGACAAACAGCATTATATTCCTGTGTGTCTGAAAAATAAATCAGAATCCGTGCTAAAAGAAGGAGGAAGGTAGGACAAAGGTAGGACTGAAGAGCCATGTGAAAAGCTGGACAAAGTAACAGAGAGGGGTGTGCATTTTTTTGGAAGAAGGAAATTTTGGATTCTGCCAAGCTTTATGGGTTTTGGCTGATTTATTTCCCACTCTCAGCATGATCCAGAGCAAGCACTCCTTCAGCTGGGGAAAAAAAAAATTTGCTTCCTTGTTTCTTCTCATTCACAGGAGCAAACATACACCTACCAACTCCTTTTGAAAGATGGCAAACAGTATCTTCAGCCAGGTCTTCATGGTTTGAAATGGTTTTTTGCTGAGCTCCCTTGAGTTTAAAAAGTGTGCTACCTTGAGCCCTATGTTTTAATTTAATGTTACATTTAGTTGACAAGAAGGAAATAGTATTTTAACTTGCTGATTCTGGCCCTTTAAAACCACAAAGCCATTTAAGAAAAGATACTAATTGACCAGTTGTTCATAAAAGCCACAGCTAAAGCCACTCAGATTACTTGGAGTCAAATAAAGAGTTTACTGATTCCCATCCAAGGGAATAGAGAAAGTCCCACTCCTCTGCAACTCAGAACTTCCAAGCCTGCTGGAAAAAACAGCCAGAAATGCTTACATCATATATTTTATGTAGCCAATGCGAAATATTTTTAATTTAGAAGGACTGGTATGCTTTCACCAGCACTAAATTAAGTTTATAAGCAAACACAAGGATATTTACATAGAGCTATTAGAAAAGCAAAACCAATAGCAGCAGAACAGTCAGCTCCAAGATGATTCAGACCCTTAAAATCTGTTATTTAAGATATAGTAACACTCCTTTTTTAGATGAAGTGCATTATTTTTAATATAGGGTGTTCTGGCCCTATCTGGTTGTTTTCTTTTGTAAAACATAATGAGCATATCTGTCATGCCATCATCTTTCTCCCCCACTTTTAACTGTGCTTTGCTGGGTTTAGAGTAGGGCTGAAGAGCCCTGTAGTGCATTGCAGCCCAGGAACATATCAAAGACATTCTTGGCTGCAGAAATACTTTTTCCTGATGCTGCAGAGCAAGCTGATAAACTCCAGAGGATGATGCTAGAAAATACAAATCCTTCTTGGAGAAGGAAAATCAGGAGTTTTCTCACTGAACTTACCAGCACAGCGCAGTTTTTTGTAGCCACTGCTGTACAGCAGTGAACAATAAAATGGAAATTTGGGTTAAAGAATGACCCCATGGTGCCAGAGGTGATGGCACCATGTGTTTCTGTCCCTGAGTTACCACACACACTTCTGATGCACTGTGCCCATCACTGGTAGCTGCCCGGGCTGTGGATACAGTGCATGGGCAGGGAACACACTTGGTGCACGGCTCTTTTCTGAAGTGAGCTTGGCAAAACCAAATTATGTGACAAGCTAGGAAGCATTTATTCTTTTTTTAGCCCCAAAGTTTTTTTATTTACTGCTTAAAGATGAGACTCAGTGCCTGTATTTCCCTGTATGTTCGCTAAAGCATTGCACTTTGGCAAGAGGGGTTGGATGAAGCACTGTGCTCCCTCCAGCAGCTCAAGGCTGCTCTATTTAGCTTGATGCTTCTATCTAAAATAGGCCTGTGTGTATTTAGTTAATCTTTTGGGCAGACTTTCTTACTTCAGCAGTCTTGTGAAGTTTCTTTTAGCAGGAGAGAGAGGAGTAGGCGAGGTAGGGGGTTGCTGCTTTATAATAAAACTGAAAGAGGCTGACAGGAATCCACATGAAGGTTACCTTGGTTCACTCTGGGCAACCTTAATAATTCAGCAGAGCCTTTCTAGTCCAGGCTTCCCACGCTGTTCCACACAGGGCCAGTTTCACATATGAGAGTTTCTTGAGGCCATTCAAGGCACCAGCTACTGAGAAATACAAGGCATAGGAGAGGATGATGCCTGTCAAGAGCTGGAGCTGACAATTCCTGTTAATGTGCAGGCAGGCTTTTCCAGGGAAGATTCTTTGATGTCTCTGACTCTTGGTCACAGTTCACAGGCCTCTGGCTTTACATGTCACGCTTCTTTCTTGAAGGAAAGTGCCACCTCTTTCTTCTCCTGAGCCCCACGGTCAGACTGTCACCTCCTGAGGCATGACCCGCAGAGCAGGACAGTGCCTTTAGTCACCCAGGGCAAACTCAGACCTTGCGAAGTCACAGCTGACATCTCCTGCAAAAATCATGCCAGCTGTGCAAGACCATCTGCCTTCCACCATCATCAGGATGAGAGAGGGGTCACTTCTAACTTACAAATTTTTTTCGTTTCAGAGAGAACCCCTTAGAAGTTGATGAGAATTTTGCTTGAGCTAGAAGGGAAAGAATTGACTTTCTGCTTTCTGAAATTGTTTCCAGTTAAATAAGTAGCATTGCTACAGTTTTTCTCTCTGCCCTGTTCTGCTAATAGAAGCAATAGCTGATTACCTCACACAATGCTGTAAGACCAGTATATTTTCCAAGAACAGAGTAGGTGGTGAAGAATGAATAGACTCTTCAGTTGTCTGAATTCCTAAGTGTATGTTTTCATGCTTAGTGATAGGGCAACAAAGGCAATGGGCAGGTAAGAAAAACCCTGATTTTTAAGGAGAGCACAGCACCTGCCTGTTTTGTAGTATGGTCAGGGGTAGCAGCTGATGGGGGAGGTGAAATAAGAATAGAATCATAGAATGTCTTGTGTTGAAAGAGATCTTAAAGATCACCTAGTTCCAGTCCTCTACTACCACGGACAGGGATGCCTTACACTAGGTCAGGTTGCTCAGGGCCCTGTTGAATAATCATCTGCAATAAATAACAAACCAGCTGCCATCTCCTGCATCACTTGGCAATATTTTTTATTCAATTTTCAGGGCAACACAAACCAAAAAATCAGCTCAGTTGAAACTGCTGCGAGGCACTGCCTAGCCCTGTGCTGTCAGCAGCTGCTGCTCAAGATCTAGCTGCCCAGGAGAGAGCTTCTGGTTTACAGCATGAACATCTGAGCTCTCCTGGGATGCTTAAGCAAGTGTCTTTGCATTGGGGTATCATGTGGTCATGCAGTCCTTGCTGAAGTTGGGAGAAAACACTGTTTTCTTCACTCAGACTTTCAGGGAGCTGTGCTTTGCTCTTGCTGCAGGGACTATGGCTTAACAACAGGGCTGGTTTGGACCAGCTGGTGAGTATTTACAAACTAGCCTTGGAGTTGTTTTTTCAATCAGAAACTATAAACTCATGATGGGAGGAGATAGGAGAAAGTACACAAGCTGCACTAGTGGGAGCCCAAGCTCAATGATCCTAGTCTTCAAATTCATTTGATTTCTACAAGTGCTCTGCAGTGCTTTAGTGGTAATTGAAGAGATCCAAAGCAATTATCCTCTTTCAGAAATGAGATACTAATGATGGAGAGCTGAAGCGAGACAAGAGCAAGTGATTAAGCTGATGATAGTGAAGAACTTCTATATATTTGTTGTCATGCTGTGTACATTATTTTTACTCACAATACGGCCCCTTCTTGTCCTGGTTTTACATTTGTGTTCCAATTTGAAGTGATTTAACCAGGATCACTCATGCAACTCTTCGGAAAACACATGTGGATGTGCAGGGCCTGCCGCCAGCATGTAAAGGTGATTCAATACTTTGATGAAGTTCAGTGATGATAACAGATTTTATAATCCCATCACTGGGACAGGTTTTGTTACTGCTTTTGCACTGAGTAGATAAAAAAGGGAACAGAACTCCTCGTGTCTCACCTGATTTATTTATAAAAGATCATCCATAGACTATTTTCTTACGCATTATCATCTTGTGGGCATCAACAACGGTTTTTGCAGTAATCAGCTCTGAAACTAGACTCCACTGACATTAGCAGTGTCACAGACATATTTTATGAAAAATCCTTTTGCCAGGATCTTTTCTCCTGAGAAGCTGAGAAGCTTCAGCTTCTCCATGTTTTGCTGCTTTGGAATGTGATTTGGAGAATTGTTTACCCAGCATGTGAAATTGTTTTTACTTGATGACCAATGATACCCACCTGTGTCAAGGCTGTGAGCAGTCACAAGATTTTATTATCATTCCATTCCATTTCTTGCTAGCCTTCTGATGAAATCCTTTCTTCTATTCTTTTAGTATAGTTTTAGTATATAATTTTCTTTTAATATAATATATATAATAAAATAATAAATCAGCCTTCTGAAACATGGAGTCAAGATTCTCATCTCTTCCCTCATCCAGGGACCCCTGTGAACACCACTACAATTAGCAGTACTCATTTAAGCTGAGAACTCTGTATATCTTTCCATGTTAACAAGTAATATGTTTTTCAGGTAGGTTTAATTTTAGAGAGTTGCTGTACTTACGTTGTATATTATTGAACACCTCTGCAATCTGTATTTATGTCACCACAGAGATCAGTCTCTCTAAAATGTGACCCAATTTAACCTTTCAATGATTTATTTGTATAGTTAGTGACTTGCTTAAAGTCCTTTAGAAAATAGAGAAAGGAATAGGTCTTTTGATCCAGAAAAACTCAAAGACTGGTTTTCTTTTGTGTGTGCAGTCTTGAAATAAAGCATAATGTTTTGTGTGTTTTAGTGAACCGACTGATCTACAGCAACCTGCAGGAATATCAGCTCTGCCCTTCAGGTCAAGCCTTTGGCAAATGCTGGATATGCAAGTGTAAGCATAGATTTTGGCTTGTCATCTGAACAGGAGGAGGCCAGGGTGAGTGCCTCTGCAAAGCTGCAGGGAATAAACATTTCCTCAGCCTATTTATTTAACATCTGGTCATCCATGCCAGCCATGGAAATCTTGAAGCTCTGAAGTTACACTCTGGAGTTTGTGGTTTGGTTTGGTTTGGTTTTTTAACCAGTTCTGTACCTCCATAGTGATGACAAAGAGAGGCGTTTGTTAACAGGTAGCCAGAAAATTTCAAACTTTCTGGCCTTAATGATCCTGAGAGCATAGGCACTCTGTCTGAGCAAGAGCTGGAAACAAACCTAGCAGAGCAAGGCAACTCTCCAGCTGTTACTCTACTGTGTAGAGTTTGGTTTGGATTCTTCAGCTGATACTGCAGTCTACTCTTGGGCATGTCTTTTTATCTTGTAAATGCATATCCAGAGTAAAAGTGGCTTTTGTCTGTAAGCTTCAGTCGTGTGTGACAGGGCTACTTAGCTCTGAAAAATGCAGATTGCCCCAGAGAGGAATAGGAATACTTTGCAATGATGCTTCTGTCATTACCCATGTCATTGTACAATTGTACACAAGTACAGTAATTCACACCATGCTTGTGTGTGCACCCAGAAAGAACCTGCAGATGCTCCTCTTTCCATCTTTCCCTTCCTTCTCTCCTTTCCTTGAGACAGAACTTCTCAAAGCACAGAAGGAGAACCCAAAATAGCTGTGCAGATTCATTGTTAGTGTTCCCTGTTACAAAATGTTTTTAAGTGCTGCTTTTTTCCAAGATTTCCAAGAAAGCTTTTTCATTTTTCCCCCACTCATGGTGGCTATATACTCTCCAGGTCTTGAAACGTTTGGTGGTTTGTTTCTTAAATAAGGCTGGCCACTCTTGTAATTCTTAAAAGCCTTGTAATTCAGCTACTGATCAGCAGGGGAAGCAGAGCTCTTGAAGCTGCCTATGCTTGGCTCAGAGGTGCAGCATGGAGGTGTATCAGATGAGCCTTGCAAGATCTCTGCACTCTGCAAAATAAAGCTTGTCATCTTAAATGGGAAACCAAGGCACTGCATGACCTTACCCCAAGCTGATAGCAGGAGACTTTGTTAAAATCACATTGTGCTTTATTTCCATCTCTGGGCACAGCCCACTAGCCTGATTTCTCAGAACTTTGTATGGGTCCAGAATCTAATCCAGTTTCCACACTCATGTATTGTATGTTCTGATGCTTTCTGTCCAAACATAGTGTCTGGTGTTTGGAGCTAATTGTGGAGGGCTCCTACACCATCCAGCATGAGTACAAAGACTGGATAGGCAAGCAGGCAGGAACTGGGAGAGAAGACAGCCAGATAAAAGATAGTTAGTGAAATAAGGTAGCAATAAAATGTATCACTAGCTTTTTAAAAGTTATTTTCTAATCTTAGCAGTGCATCTCTGGTGATGCAACTCTTCATCAACATAGTGTCCCTACAGAGACAACATAAATTCATAAATAGCCTTCGGAACCTTTCCAGATTCCTTATTGTAAGGGACCTAACTCCTACCCCCTGATTGTACTGCAGAGGTTTCTGCTGGTACCACAAATATGTTTGGCTTGCATCTCTCCAGCCTGCAGCCATGCCAGAGCAGGATCTTATGCGCATTTTTGAGGTTGCAACAGGGAAGCAGGCACTGGCAATGTCACAAAGACTGGGTGCTCAGTTCAGCTCTGGGATAGGGGAACGTGCCCTTGTTGGGGTGAGAAGTGTGTGGGTACATGGTGGGAGCAAAAGGGACATGTTCCATAAACCCACACATCTTTTCATGTGTCTCCATGTGATCAAAGGTGTAAAAAAGTGAGGGAAAATATCTCCCACAAATCCTCAGCATGGTTTGGGTTGTCTATCACACAGCTTGAGACACCTCTGCAGTGCTCCAGTTGAAGGTCTGCCAATCTTTATTGTCAGGAATAGTCCGGCCAGTCAATTTCCAACCAGTTCTACATCACATGAAAGAATTGGCATCAAGCTGTCTTACAGTTGTGTCACAAATCTTGCCCAGAATGCAATAAAACATTGTCTTTCCCTTCTATTATCAAAACAAATCAGTAAGGGTACTCCAATTCTTGGCTTAGTCTTTGTGTTGCTACATGAGATGGGCACATAAGGTTAGAAAGCAAAAGAGCTACACAAAGGCAAATTACAGGTTTCATTTCTCCAGGTATCTGCAGTTCACACCATCAGGTGAAGTAAATCTCAAGTATATGATAAGGGATTCCTTGCCATATGGCAAAAATCTGGGAAACTGGAATATGCTGGTGCCTGGAATGATGCAAGGGGCAGAAATGAGGCAGATGCAAATGCCACCAAAGCTTAGATGGAACATGTTAGTACTACAGATAGTTTGGAGGACTTCAAATGTTTGAAGGAAGACTTTTTAAACCCCAGAACTGTAGAACATTTGGGAAAGAAATTGAGTCTTTGTAGCAGCTTAAAATTAATTAGAAGCATAGATGCAAGAATTATGAAGTTGTGTTTGAAGCTTTTTTATTTGGAAATATGCAATAGATTTTTGTCTTATAATCATATCAAAAGTAATATCATATATAATCATATCAAAAGTAATTTGGCCTCCAAACAGAAAATCCTTCTTATCATTACCAGTTAACTAAGAATTATCTATTTGATGTATATTATAATCTCTTAATTGATTGTTTCTTCCTGTTTCATAGCCTATAGCAC